>NC_034591.1:69127789-69136496 GCF_900095145.1 Mus pahari | reverse complement strand
TCTCTCTCTCTCTCTCTCTCTCTCTCTCTCTCTCTCTCTCTCTCTCTCTCTCTCCTCTATCTATCTTAGAGACAGGGTCTCACTATGTAGCTCTGAGCTCTCACTGTCCAAGCTGGCCTCAATCTCCCAGAGATCCTCCTTCCTCTACCTGCCTCTCAAGTGCTGGGATTAAAGGCGTGCGCCACTATAGCTGGCACTAAGCAGGAACATACATAGTCCTTAGGTCTAACACAGAGGCCACAGGAAATCCCTCTTACCGGTGATGTGCTATCTAAGTGCAAAGCGTAGGTGGGACATTGCACAGTATTCCACACTCCACAAATGTTATTTTCTTTCTCAAGCAAAATCAACAAACAACAAAACAAACAAAAACCCTTCCCTTGATTTTCCAAACTATTCCCAATGTCAATACACCCACTTCTCCATCTCATGTGTAGGAGATTTGGTTTGTGTGTGTTTCTTTATTAACCACAATATGCTATTGGGCAAAAGCATCTCGATCTTGCTCCATCACTCTTGCTCTTCTACCTCCTCTTCCTCTTCTCCCTCCTCCCCCTCCCCTCCTCCCCCTCCTCCTCTTTCTCCCCCTCTGTCCCCTTCCAGGGTGCTAAAGTACGGATTAGAGGTAACACATTGCGCAATACCGAGAAGCCAGGGTGGGAAGTGACTTTGAGAATGGAAAGGTAACATGAGCTAGGATGGAGGCTTCCAGGCAGATGGCTGGGAAAAGGACTGAGGAATTTGAAGAGCTGTTATCATGGCCTATGCAGTGAATCTTTAATGACACCACGGAGATGCTGCTAGGGTTGGAATTATTCCTAATTACCCTTGACTGCTGGAATTGATGTGCAAAACCCTGCTGAGACGGAGCCAAGAGGGTACCTCAGTTTTAATTCATCCACATAGAAGAGTGTGTATAGATAGAGAAATCTTCAGAAAATTACCAGCTGCCAGGTTTAAAGACTCAGACTAGGAAGGGACAGGAGAACGGAAACAGGGGACAGTGTGAGCACCATCTCAGGTGACAGGGATACACGATTCACAACAGCTTCACCCACTGTGTTCAGCGCAAGAAGAATATTTATTGTTGGATCCCTTTGGTATTTGGATAAATAATGTATTCCATGTGAAAAACAAGCATCCTTGGGGGCATTTCTAAATAATGCGGCTCTTCTAGTGTGCAAACAGCAGTGTCTACTGATGTCGTGCTCAGTGTAACAGTGCAGTCCAGATGGGTGAGGTGCCTCTCACAAACCATCTTTGATGAAAAAAATCAGACACTTGACTTCCTACTTCAACCCTAAGGAACAAACAGGGACATACTCAGGAAACCCGAACCCAGTGGCAATTGTATCTAGACTCCTTTAGAATAAAATCATGTGTACTTCTCAAATTTCTCATCATAAGAGTAGTGGGTAGTACTGAATACTACATAATAAAGGCTGGTCTAGATCTAGAGAAATTACCGTGTAAAGTTACTAATTATCTGGTGTGTGTCATTAAGGCATTTTACAGTATGTTTGAGGGACCCAGTGTGGCAACACAGGAGCCATCTGAAGCTAAGCAGGTATTAAGCAGGTGGGGACCTGGCATGTGGCCACTGGCACTAGGCAGTTTATGTTTCAGGAAAGTACTGCTTATGTCGCTACATGACGCTTAAATCATGGCATGGGGCAGACAATAAAAACAGGAACATGCAGCTCCCCATGTTAATTTAAGCACTAATTTGAAAAACAGAAAACAAACTGCCAAACATTGTAATGCACATTTCCTTACCTGTGTGTGCACATTTTATATTTATATACTTTTTGGCCGCTGCCTAGGAGGATTTACTCACAATCAGTGAGCAACGCCATTTCTGAAAATTAAAACAGGGCTAATGAGATGACTTCCAGGGTAAAAAGCCTTGCTGCCAAGCCCGACGACCCGAGTTGGATCCTCAGGTCCCACTTGGTGGAAATCGAGGACTCCCACAAGCTGTCCTCTATCCTCCCCACTCATACATACCGCGTGTGCTGGCTGATTTTATGCCAACTTGACACAGGGTGGAGTCATCTGAGAGAATGGAAACCCCAGTTGAAAAATAATGCCTCCATAAGATTGGGCTGTAGGGAAGTCTGTAGAACATTTTCTTAATCAGTGATTGATGTGGGAGGGCCAGTTCACTGCAGGTGATGCTATCCCTGTGTAGGTGGGCCTGGGAGTATATAACAAAACAAACTGATCAAGCCAGGAGGAGCAAACCAGTTAGAAGCATTCTTTCATGGCCTCTGTATCAGGTCCTACCTCCAGGCTCCTGTCCTGACTTCCTTTAATGATGAACAGTGATATGGAAGTGTAAGTCAAATAAAACCTTTCCTCCCCAACTTGTTTTTTTGGACATGGTGTTTCATCACAGCAATAGTGTGGGGAGCAGGACTGACCGCAAGAGCCAAGATGGTGCCCTGGCTCATTGCCAAGCCCTGTCATCCCTACTTACCAAGAACCTGAGCCTGCGCACTTGAACGATCCTGTGCTGCCCGCCTGATGAGTCGCTGGCCTATCACCACGTGACCTGCCTGCGCTCATGTTCAGAGCGTGCTGAACGCTGATTGGATCCAGGAGAGGGGGGAGGGAGGAGATCAGAGGGTGGAGGGAAAAACAAAAGAGAAACTGGACCAGCCGGAGATAAAGACAGGAGCTGCTTGAAACCCTCCTTGGCCTTTGTGTTAGTCCCCCACCTCCCCGCCCCATCTCTGCCACTTGGAGTTCGGGGTTGCAGCACGATTTGACTAATGCCCCTACCCCCAGTAACTACATAAAAATCTAAATTAAAATGTAATTTGTTTGATGGTGAATTTCAAAAACAGTGAAACAAAAAGGGAATAATAATACATATGTTCAGACTAAACTTTAGATCATTATGCTTGGCTACTATAATAAGATACCATATACTTGCAGAAAAAAATAAACATTTATTTCTCATAGTTCCCAAGACCAGAAATCACAAGGTCAGCATCCCAGAAAGGCTTGGCTTGGCTGAGGTCTCTCTTCCAGACTCATGATCTCAATTTTACTATTGCAGCCTCTGACTGTAGAGAGGAGACCGTGTCTGTCTCCTGTTTCTGATAGTTCCCAATTCTACCAGGAAGACTCACCATGACCTTTGTAAACCTGGTCAATCTCAAAGGCCACACACCCCAATACCATCACACTGGGATTACGGCTTCACTGCAGTTAGGGTCACAGCATTCATGATTTTCCATGTACTTTCTCCTAGCCTCTCATTCTTAAATATATTTAAATAGTTTGGAGTGTATGGAATATGAATAGTTTAGTATCCTGTCATGTAAGGGCAGTTCTGATGATAAAGTCCTGTTCCCCCATTGGCTCTTGATCTGTCAGTCAAGAAAGCCATGGGTCAATTGCTGGGCAGAAGGTACAGATGGGAGGTCTGGGTCCTGAGTGGAAAAGGAAGACACAAGGAAGGAGTGGGAGAGTTCACCATCCTTTGGAGAGAGAAGAACCAGGCAACCATGTGAGGTCTCTGGAAGAGTGGTGGGCTGTGGCTACTCCTATAAGTGATGTTTAGCAGGGACTAGATTCAACTGACCAATGACAGTTAGGGCAGGTGGGAGGAGCAGAGCTAAGGGTAATGATAAGGGCAAGTTTTCCAGGAGAGAGATGATAGTACCCAGCAACTGTGCCAAGAAGGAAAGTTGAAAATGAGCAATAGTGTGCATGTTTTTTTTTTCTTTTTTAATTTGTAGATTCAAGGGAAACAAGGTGGGGGCTGGTAGCCTGGCCCATTCCCAGAGCATAGGCAGGGTAGGAAAAAGCTACACGCGACACTGTCATAAGTTTTCCATTGTCATTTTATCAAGTGGATAATAAGATAGATACATATACATGGACTTATCAGGTCAAAGACCATAAACTTTAGAATATTTTTTGTCCACATTGCTAATCAGCTTTCCAAGAATGTTGACAACATTTATATTTCTGCCAACAGTATATAAAAATTCTTGCTGTACTGTACCATTGCCAATGTTGAGGATCGACAATTTAGAAACCATGTAAACGCCATCTGATTGTGTTCAAGATCCCCAAGTATAAAGGATACATTCAGGAAAGTGTCTGGCTTTTTCACAAAGCAAACACGGCTGAAATTAGCAAAAACAAGACAGTCAGCAATTTCCCATCTGTAGCAGTGCCCGCCAGCCCCCTGGTGTAAGCTTCCTCCCAAGTAATGGTTCTCCCCACTTCTAACAGGGACAGACAGTTCTGTTTTCATTTGTTTACTGGCTTCTGTTTTAGAAATCTGGCACACTATGTACATGTTCCATTTTGTTGTTGCTGGACAGTTGGATGGTTTTCAGTTGTGGATTATGAGCATTTCAATGTAAACCAGTTGGTGGCTACATTTTGACTGGGCGTAGGTCTAGAAGTGGGCTTGCTGAGCAGCAGTATATGCCTGCATTTGGCTGCAGAGGACACTGACAAACTAACCTCAGGAATGGTCCTTTCAACCTAGACATCCGGGAGTGAATAAGCATCTAGTTCACAGAGTGTCGGCTGCCTTCTGTAACCCTGCATTTTACTTCAGCTGGTTGTCCTGTGGCACTGTCTCTTTAATTTTCATTTCTTAGTGATTGATGGACAACTTTTCCTATATTCACTGTTCATTGGGGGACAATGGACAATGCCCTCTTGTGAAGGGAGTGATTTCCCATTGGACTAGCCATTTCTTATTAAATTATATAAGCAAGTTTAATATAGTATTTTGAGTTCTTTACTAATCTCTCTCTCCCTTTCCCCTCTCCCCTCTCCCCTCTCCCCCTTTTACTTCCTTCTTTTTTTTTTCTTTTTTCTTCAACTAGACCCAGAGAAATGCTTCCATCAAATTGCCTGTAGGAAAGCCTGTAATGAATAGTGTTGATTAACAATTGATGTGGGATATCCGACAGGGTAGCGTAAGCTGGTGGTGGTCTCGTGTTGCCCATGGGCTGCAGAAGTTCAAAGTTTCTAGTACTCCTACGTGAATGAGCATCTTTGATCTTTTCCAAGGCTTTTTCGGCTTTCCTGGACCTTGGAGCTACCCAGACCCCTCTTTGGCCCAATTTGCTGCCCTTGGGTTGATTTTTATGGCTTAGACAGTATTGAAGTCTTCATGGCTTATCTGCCTCAACTCTCAGCCACAGAGATCCTTTTTTTGGAGGAATGACTCAAGATGATGACAACAATGACGACGACGACGACGACGACGACGACAACGAAGTGGAGGAAGACAGAGGCGTGTGGGGTCAAGAGAGCTATGTGTTTGATGATTCTCAGCCTCCAGAGGAATTCGGTTTCAGCTTCAGCCCCAGAGGAGGGATGCGATTCCACAGCAACTTTGGCTTTGATGATCTAGATTTTAATAGCATCTTCAGTGAGATGGGGACCTGGACCTTGCCTTCCCACTCTCCTGGTGTGTGAATTTTCCTGAGGGAGAACCTATGGGTTTCTAGTGGGTTAGTGATGAATAACAGAACTTGCAGAGTAGTTGGGATAGTCTACAGTAATTGATTTTTAAAAGATTTAAAATGTTTTAAGGCCTTTCATATCCCAGAATCACCTACCAACTTTCTACAGAACATCCAGGTCCTGAGTCAGAAACACCTGGTGAGAGACTGCGGGAGGGGCAGACACTATGAGACTCAATGCTTAAGTACCCAGATAGTTACCAACCTAGGATCTTTGAGGGGGTCTTGGAGAGTCATGCAAAACCTGAATCCCCCAAACCAGCTCCAGTTTGGAGGTCCCAGGGACCTTTTCATAGGTTGATACATGGCCTGTGAGTCCCCATTCTAGAGCCAAAAGAGGACAAAGATCTTGACTCCCAAGTTTCCCAGGAAGGTTTGAGTCCACTTCTTCAACCCCAGCCCAAATCGTATTTCAAAAGCATCTCTGTGACCAAGATCACTAAGTCAGATGGGACAGTGGAGGAACATCGTGCTGTGGTAGTCAGTGAGGGCTGGAGGGAGACCACAGTGACCCATCAAGAAACCTGTGACAGTTCCAGAAGTGATCAAGACTCTCAGAGACCTTCAACTTTGTATGATCCCTTTTCCATTCTGGATTTGCTCTTAGGACGTTGGTTTCGGTCCCGATAGCGTTCTTAAACTTCAGAAGCCTTCAGGTCCTTCCCACTCCCTTCCTGTTGCCCATTGCCAATAAGCTTAGCTTTGTCTGTCATCCCAGGGTCTTAAATGCGTGAAACAATTAATTGAGCTTATGCCAGTCTGTCATTCATCCAAACTGACCAATAAAGCCTTTATTTATGCTAAAAAAATTGATGTGGGAATTCCCAGTTCACATGGGTAGGCAGTACCACCCCTAGGCAAGTGGGCCTGTGAGCTACAAGAAAGCAGTCTGAAGAAGCTATGAATTGCAAGCCCTCCATGGTCTCTTCTTCAATTCCCATGTCCAGGTTCCTGCCTTGAATTGTTGCCCTGACTTGTCTTTGAGGTGTACCATGAAGAGTAAACCAATTGAATTCTTATTGTTTAGTCATGGTGTCTATCACAACAATAAAAGGCAAACTAAAAAAAATTGGAACCAGGTCATTACTGCTGTGACACTCCTGGCTGTGTGTTTTGGGGAGGATTGTGCTGACATTTGAACTTGGGGTCAGACAAGCTGTTGAGTGCTCAGAACTCAGTGGGCTTTTCTGTTAGAGCTTGGAAGACAAGTGTCGAGTGTGATGCAGATGGTGGAGGCCTCGCTTGTGAAGTTCAGAGGGAAGCAAAGATTCTATCAGACCTGGCGCTGAAGAGTCCTCTGTGACTAACAAGAGACCAGAATGCTAAACTGAATTGTTTGATTTGCTGGAGCAACCGAGAGCGGTCAGCTGGGACTGGACAGTCCGTTGGGCTCACAAAGAGATCTACATCACTGAGCAAAATCTGGGAAATATTTCCTCTGGGTCAACCCACAGAAGCTATGATCTAGAGAGGCCAAGGCTGTACCTCATGCCAGCAATGGAACTTGGTATACCTAAGAGTTTCCCAGGTGATGCTGGTTTTGAAGTCATGAAGAGAGAGTCAGAGAGAGCAGATGACTCTCAGCACTGTGCAAAGCCAAGAGAACCTCAGGTGCAGTAGAAGCCCCGAGACTGGAGAAGCCATGTAGAGAAGTTGAGGATTAGCGCCATGAGGCAGGGTTAGAATCCCTGAATAGAACAGGAGAGGCTACGGGCGAAGGTACAGCCCATTTGCTACAGAGGCCCCAGCCTTTTGGAGATGCCATGACCATAGAACTCCTAACTAGCAAGTCAGCTACACGTGTTGGCTGAGATGGCCTGAGCCTAGGAGATAAGCTGTGAGTTCTGTAGGTGGCAGAGTCAGGGAAGAGGAGCTGCACAGGTCTTTGGAGTCCAGAAGATGCTGAGTCCCAGAAAGGGCACAGAGCTCTACACTGTTGGACTTTGATTTTGTTTGTCCTATTGTAACTGTGCCCTGCCCTTCACGTTTTGGATTAAGGAGTTTGTAACTTAGTTTTGATTTTGCAGGAGCCTACAAGTAAGAGAGTTTGGAATGTTGGTGAGACTAAGATTTTAGAGTGGGAGCTGGCAGTGGCAATGCATACCTTTCATTCCAGCACTCAGGAGGCAGAGGTAGGCAAATCTTGAGGCTAACCTGGGCTATGGAGCAAGTTCCAAAACAATGATATTCAGAGAAACCCTGTCTCAAAAAACAAACAAAACCAAAAAAAAAAAAAAAAAAAAAAAAACATTAGAGAGGATTCTTTTTGTGGATATTTTAGAGAGGTTTTACATATTTTAAAGAGGCTTTAAACTTTGAAAGAGACTTTGGGTGTTTTAAAGAGACAACGTCAAAGCGAACATTTTATGACTATGAGAGTTTTAAAATTATTTATGTTCTGTATTATGGTATTGACATTATTATGAGATCTTGGGAATAAACAAGAAAGGAAAGATTAATCTTTTATAGTGATCTGTTGATGTGTCAAGTTGACAAAGGACCCAATTGTCCTGGGTTTTTTTTTTATTTGTTTGTTTGTTGGTTGGTTTTGTTTTGTTTTTGTCATCTTGGCACAAACTAGACTTATCTGGGAAAAGGAACTTTAACTGAGAAAACGCTCCCATCAGATTGCTTGTGGGCAAATCTATGGTGCATTTTCCTGATTAGTGGTTAGGCTCAGCCCGTACGTGTTGTGGGGAAAGTGCCACCCATGGGCAGATGGGCTGAGTAAGGCATGTGGGACAAGCCTGTGAGCAGTTCTCTGTGGCATCTGTTTCAGTTCCTGCCTCCAGGTTTGTGTCCTGACTTCCTTACCAGATGGACTAAAATGAACTGTAAGTTAAAATGAACCCTCTGTCCCCAGGTTGTTTCCGACCATAGTGTTAACCACAGCAGCAGAAGGCAAACTAAAACAAGCACCGTCTTTGGGTGAATGAAAGGCATACAATGTAGTAGACGTCAGTGCATCTGTGTTCCGTTATCACCAATGCACAACAATGGTGTGTCCTTGTAATCAGAATCTGTCTGCTCCAAGAGCCTGGGCACCCTCTCCTTTTCTGAAATTTGCATTCTTTGGTATCCAATGAAATTCGATTTTCTTTTTTATTTTTGTTTCGTTTTCTTTAGGTTAGGCATGTGTTCCTGTCTCTTCAACTTTTACTTTGGCTGTATCGCACTGATGGATCAATTTTAGAAGTTTCTTG
>NC_034591.1:69099015-69127592 GCF_900095145.1 Mus pahari | reverse complement strand
GCCTGCCTCTGCCTCCCGAGTGCTGGGATTAAAGGCCTGCTCCACTAGGCCCGGCGTTTCTTGCTTGTTTTGCTTTCCCAAATACATGTTTTATTTTAGAATACTATGCGTCTGTGGGTCTGCTTGTAGAGAATGAGCTTTCTCTTTCTATGTGTTGTCCTTCATACTGGACTTTTGCTTGTTTGTTTGTTTTTCCAATTCTCCATTTATCTGAAGTTCTCCTTTGCATTTGCTTTCACGTTTATATACACAACACTTTATATACACAATAAATAAAGTGAAGTGTTTGCTGTACAAGTAAAAGTGATCTGAGTGTTTAATCTCCACCACCCATGCTAGGCACAGCAGTGTGTGCCTGTAATCCCAGCACTGGGGTGGCTGAGACATGAGGAATCCCGGAACTGCTGGTCCGCTCCTCTAAGTGAATTAGTGAGCTTTACATTCAGTGAGAGACACATACAGGTGGAGAGTAACAGAGAGACCCCCAATGCTGACCTCTGGCTTCTACATACACTCACATGCATGTGAAAGCTTACCGAAGCCAGCACACACCTGTTAAAGGGTGTTCTCTACCCACTCTTCATGTTTCCTGAAATAACAACTCTGAGACGTAAATATATTTACGAATGCCTAGGCCAAAGCTTGGCAGGTTCCCTGACTGGCTCATAACTTAACATCCTGTTTATTTAATCTAAATTCAGACTGGTTACTCTGTTCAGCTTTCCTGCTTCTGTCTCCATCAGAGTGAATCTCAATGATTCTCTCTACCCCAGCATCCTTTTTCCTACCAGAATTCTCACCTTCTATTTCCTGTCTTAGCTATAGGCCAATCAGCTTTGTTTAACAGGTGATGCTTCCATACAGACATAAGAGATTCCTTCTACACACACCCATACACCACACACATATACACAAAACATAAAAACTATAGTAACAATGTAGATATTGTGTATTGTTCAGTTGCTGTGTGGCTATTGTTCTATCCCCTTGCTGAATGTTTGCAAAAAATGAAGTTCCAGCAGGCAATTCCTTGTCAGGTAGGGGAAGACAATGAGGCTGTTTTCAGTCTAGATTCTGGGTTCAATCGGTGGAATGATTAACAACCAATGAAGGAATGCTCAGGAATGTCCCTCTGTCCTTGAGTTCTTAGCCAGCTGAACCCACAATTGTCACCACCAGTATTCAAGCTACAGTGAGTCACTGCAATCTAAATCAGGGTTGGGACCAAGTTTAGATGGGCAAGCAGGGGAAATCAAAAACAATTGCCATAGTCTCATGGTCTCTTTATTACTCTTATAGTAATACAAACCACATTTTTATACAGTTGAAATTTTTAAATCCTTCTTACTGTGTTATGAAAACATATTCAAATATTTGACAGTGAAACTTAGACAATTTTTAATTTATTATTTTTTCCTATAGGGTTATACTATGTAGTCTAATCTAGCTTCCAAATCAGAATCCTTCTATCTCAACTTTTAAATGCAGAGATTATAGGTGTGTACTACCACACATGGCTAAGTAGAGTTGACTTTCAAAAACTCCATTGAATGGCTTTCCCTTCTCCAAATGTTAAAAACATAAATTCAATGGATACTGCATTTGGAATTGAAAAGAAACAAAAGTCATTTACCTTCATATATATATATATATATATATATATATATATATATATATATATACATGGGGCCAGGAAGTGGTGGCACACAACTTTATTTTTTTTAAAGATTTATTTATTTATTATATTTAAGTACACTGTAGCTGTCTTCAGACATTCCAGAAGAGGGAGTCAGATCTTGTTACAGATGGCTGTGAGCCACCATGTGGTTGCTGGGATTTGAACTCCAGACCTTTGGAAGAGCAGTCAGGTGCTCTTACCTACTGAGCCATCTCACCAGCCCCATACCTTTTTTTTTTTATCATGAGTGATTTTAAGTTTCTTGATCCAGAAAAATTATTTGGACATGAGGCTAGAGAGATGGCTTCACAGTTAAGAGCATCAGATGCTTTTCCAGGGGACCCAAGTTCAAGTCCCAGCACTTACCTGGTGGCCTACAACTTCAGATCCTGTATATCTGATACCCTTTCCTGGCCTTCACAAGTATTGCACACACGTGGTGCATAGGCATACATGCAGGCAACACACACACACACACACACACACACACACACACACACACACGAAAAGCTTTAAGGTTATTTAGACATGTGTGTACATCATGATAGTATCTGTGTGATGTCTCACTCCATGATGTAGGATGGCAGCCACTAGCTCTTCTGCATAACGGGACCAGCTCAGCTTTTTACTGTGTCTCACAGAACCACTGCCCATGCACTGTCTCCTGTCAGAAACCACGCTAGGGTGACTACACCCATGAAACTTGAGGAAGAGTACACTTTACAGAGATGGCATAGGTCAACTCTTTGAGCCTAAATTTGGAAGGCTTCAGAAAATGATGCTATCTTAGCTGCTCTGCCTTCTACCCAGGTGCTGTGGACCTCTCCACCCACTGCTAGAGAGTAATTACCTTGGGGTCAAACACCTGCTTCCCTCTAGGTTGTCATTTAACATTTAACTTGTTTTGGGAAGTGTGAAGTAATTAACCTTACTTAGAGATAGTTCTCAAATTAAAGAAACTGAGAAAGTGAAATCTCAGGTCTTGGAGGGTGAAGAAGTCCTTTGCATGGGAGAGCGAGTGTCAAGGAGAGAGGCTTAGAAGAAAAACTTTTTTGCACTTTTCCAGGTGTTGTAAGCATGGACATTAGGTAAAGAACCATTACACATAGCCATTTCTATGAACACTGGTATATTCCAAGATATTTTATATAATGAGTGACACTACAAATAGAATGTAAAACAATTTGTCTTTCCTTGATTTTAATCTCTAGCAGTCAAGAATTTATTGAATGCTATTATGAGTTCCTTATATATTTAAATTAAATTAAATTATTTCTGAGAATTTTATACATAAGCATTCCACTTATATCTTTTTTTGTTGTTGTTTTTGGATTTTGTTTGTTTTGTTTTTCGAGACAGGGTTTCTCTGTACAACCCTGGCTGTCCTGGCTCTCACTTTGTAGACCAGGCTGGCCTCGAACTCAGAAATCCACTTGCCTCTGCCTCCCAAGTGCTGGGATTAAAGGTGTGTGCCACTACCGCCCATCTCACTTATATCATTTCTCCCTTCCCCTCTTCCTTCCCTCTCCCCTCCCCTCTTCCTTCCAACTCCCCCCCCCCAGCATCTCCAGATTCCCTCTCAAACTCATGGCTTCTTAATTATTGTTATACAAAGATGTATATATGTAATATACATGTGTGTATATGTATCTCTTACTGCTAAGACTAATACTAAGCAGCTCTTAAAAGAACAACTGCATATATATATATATATATATATATATATATATATATATATATATATGAGGGGGGCTTGATTTTAAAGAATTGGCTCACAAAATTATAGAAGTTGAGAAAATGTAAATCCGTAAGGTGGGCCTGAGGCTGAGACCAAGAAGAGCTAATGTTGAAGTTCCTGTTCAAAGGCTGCCTCTAAGTTCCTTCTTGTTTGGTGTTCAGTCCTTACATAGGGGGGCTTCGGTTGATTCCAAGAAGCTTATTGAAATAATAGACGGTGATGAGCTTTATTCAAAGTCTACCAATTTATATGTTAACCTCATCTATAAAACTTTTATTCTTAAGTTCAATGTGGTTGTACATACTTGCAAGCTCAGTACCAGGGGAGCTATAGATTGCAACTTCAAATCCAGTCAAGGTTATATAGCCAGACCCTGTCTCTAAAGAGCAAACCAACCCAAACCAAATGGCCCCAAACACCCTACTGACAAACCCAAATGAACAAACAAATAACACCCCCCTCTGCCACAATACTCTCCTAGATGTGTCTAAAATAATACTTGACCAGATATCTGGGAACTGTGGCCCACTCAAGCTGGCACATGGAATCCACCTGCAGATCTGATGTTCCAAGACTACCTTAGCTGAATTTAGTGTTAGGCAATCGAATAAAAAGTCCCAATGTTTGCTAAAGTTACTTGCTATTTACTTTAAATCCAGAACCACACACATCTCAATTTAACTCTGCATCCCTAAATTTTTGGTCACAAGACTTTCTTACATTCTAAAAATTACCGAGGTTCCCAAAGAACTTCTATTGATGAAGGTTAAATGTGCTTAATCACACTGGATAATAAGACCTAGATAAAGTCTTAAATGATTATTAATTCATGTAAAAGCGATAGCAGATTTGGTAAATATTTATCTAAGCAGCATGGGTGTGCTAGCCAGACCCCTCCAAAGAAAGAAAAACAAAGAAAAACACTGAATTGCAATTGTTAAAGTTGCATTGCTAAAGCTGACTGGATGGAAGGGAACTCCATTTTCATGTTTTCTGACTCACTTCGTTTCTGTCAATTATTTTGGCTGAAGAATTGTATGCAGACAACCCGTATATCTGCAGATAGGCAGTTGGCAAAGAAGGATTTGATCAGTCTTCTCAGAATAGGGTACTCTTCAGCTATACTATATCCTGACAAATATCCATTGCTCATCTGGTAAGTAAAAATAATATTCTAAAAAATAATATTCCAAGAAAAAGCATCTCCTACAACTCATGTGTTGAACAGCTGTACTCAGGAGGTTGTGGGTCACAACTACAAGGCCACCCCAAGCTCTATAGACAGTCCTTGTGTACAAAACCAAATCAAACCAAACAAGAAAGCCCCAAACAGCCAATTGACCAAACAAAACTAATAACAGAAACCAAAAGAACCCCAAACAAACCAACCCCAAAGACGCCAACATTTTCACAGATATACCCAGAATAAAGCTTGACCAAATCTCTGGGTCCCAGAGTGCTTTGCGATTTCTCCTAACCATTCTGACTTCCACACCTGCTCACCAGAACCCTGGCTGAATCCAGACTTACCCCTGGTTTGGGGAGCTTTTTCAAAGAGAAGTTGGTTTCAGCTTTGCAGTTTTGAGCCTTGGGCATGTTCCTCACTACAGTATCACCGGGAGTCTGATGCAGTCTCTAGTGAAGGGTCAATCTAATGTAGGGACACTCCATGTGGCTACAGAGATTTTCTTTATCTTTGAGAATTTATAATCTAACAGCGAAAGACATAACCTTAGAAAAGCCTTTTCTTTTATTTAAAAAAGAATGGTTCTAAACACAGATCCTTCCTTTTAAAATCCATCATGGCTAAATACATAGCAACTATATGATGTTGTGTAGGAAATAGTTTTCATTTCAGTGTTAAAATGTATAGTCTACAGCATAACTGTCTAACTTATCAGTTCTACTATGTTTATAGTCTTAGAGCCTGTTCGTGTTTGTAAGTTGTAAGTAATTGATAGATAGATAAATTCAATTTTATAAAGCGGTCATTTTAATTAACATTCTCCTTCTGCAGAAAAATGATTTTTTTCTTCTGTTTGCAGTAATTATGCAAGATAATTATGGCGGTTTGAATGAGAGCTATCCCCAAAGGCTCAGGTATTTAAACACTTGTTATCTAATTGCCCTGCTGTTTGGGGGATTGCTATGGACCCTTAGAGTTGTGCCTTGCTGGAGGAAGCACATCACTGGGCTCAGGCTTTGAGAGGTTACAGTCTCACCTGTTTCCTATTCTCTCTCTCCTTTGTCACTGTGTTTGAGGATGTTCTATCCTGCTGGCCCACAGCTGCCACACCTCTCCTGCCATTATGCACACTCCTCCCAAGAATCAAAAACTAAAATCAAATATTCCTTCCATAAGCCACTTTTGGTCCTTGTGTTTTATCACAGCTACAGAAAATTAGATGATGATGATGATGATGATGATGATGATGATGATGATGATAATAATAATAATACATGTAGATAGTACAGGAAACTGACTCCATGGCTTCTGGGATCAGCATTGTCTACCCACACACTGCATCTCTCTTCAAACTCTTTTTTCCCCAATATATTTTGAATTAGTTTTAAATTGACATTTCCATATGGTTTCTCCATATACTTGTAGTTTTAGTTAATCCTCCTCCCCCACCCATCTCTGTTTGAACCTTGACCTCCCCCTGTTTTCTCTCCCCCTACTTTTGTATTACTGGTTTTTATTTACTGTGATAAAGTACCACAACCAAAAGCAACTTAGGGAAGTTTATGATGGCTTCCTGTTCCAGAAGAATAGAGGCCATCATAGAGGGGAGAGCATCACATGGTGGTGGAAGCTGGGAGATGGCTGACCACATTTTCATCCACACATAGGAAGCAGAGAGTGAGAACAGGAAGTGGGAAGGGCTATAAGCACTTAAAGCCCTCCCCCAGTGATGCACTTCCTTCAGCAAGGCACCACCTCCCAAAGGTCCCTTAACTTCCCAGACAGTACCACCAGCTGGGTACCAAGTGTTCAGTCCATGAGCCCATGGGGGGCATTTCTCAGTCACACCACCACGACTCTCACATCACACGCGGTCTACTCTTTCTATCACTCCTAAGGCCTCCTCCTCCTCCCTCTGTCCTATAATCTCTTCCCAGCTTCCAGATCTCTACAGACATTTGAAGTTAAATACACAAATTCAAACATTGGAAGCTATGATTCTCATGAGAGAGAGAACATGTGGCAATTGACTTTTTGCAGTGCAGCTTCTTAAACCCGTGGTGTGCAAACCCATATGGGGTCATGTAACCGAATGTGGGGGCTGGAAAAAAATTGGCACCAGTAAAAGGTTTCTCCATGTGCAGAAACCACAGATTAATTCAAAATTAAATGCTTACTGAATCCAAGGTGTTTCTGGCACTAATGGTTCTAGTGCAGTCTTGGTTCTGAACATACAATATGCACTGAGCTTGCTTCATGCCAAGCAATAACAACACACCTGCCTGCAACACCTTAACTCAGATTCCAGACCAGGTGGCATTATAACCAATAGTGTTTTTACTGTCCATATAGAGTTTCTGCTCTTACAGAAGCATGGTGGTTCAATTAAAGACACCATTCTAGACGTGTAGCTTTTAAAGTAGTACATCTTTGGATTGCATTGTATTAGAATGTTTGATTCTTAAAAATTATTATTTGAGTTGCTGACTTGAATTTCATTAAAAACAGAATGATCCTCCGGTGACGTTGGCTTGGGATTGACAGTAGAAAATTTTAAGAAGTTCTGCTATAAAGGACCTTAGAGTAAGCCCTGTCAATGGACACTCGCATGTCTGCTCTTGAGATGTTCTGTCTAGCTTTGGACAGGTTGTGAACTGCATTTTTGAAACTTTGGGGTAGGATAGTCAGTGTTAACATTGGCCAGGTTCCCAGCTCTATCTATCCACACCATCCTGTGGCACAAGGAGCTTATAGCTGAAGTGTCTCTCAGAACCATGTCCTAATTCCTCAGGTGAAGGAAGATATTCATGTCAGAGGAAGGGAGCGTTGCCAAGTGTGATGCTCATGAGTTTGGTAACTGGCAAGTGTCTCAACCTTGGAGACTGTGGAGTCCAAACCAATCTTTGTTCCCTGGATGTATAGTCAGCTCCATACTTATGAAGGCTTCCCTCATGCTAACTCTCCTTGCCCAGACCCACCAATAAATCCTACTGTGTCCCCAAAATAAAAATAATAAATAAACAAGCATTTAAAGTGGCAGACTGGAAGGTATCAACTTGTCTTTCTCAGTTCCAGAATTTCACAACAAAGATGAAAACTGAAAGGCAACACAACACAGAACAAACTCAGTCTGCAGTGGGATAGAAAAATGAGCTCAACAGAGGGTCTGTGCAGGGGAAGGCTGAGCTGAAATATTTTCCCAGAATGATGGGAAAGAACAGATCATATACAAGCCATGGAGGGTGGATTAAAGTTTCCAACAATATTATTATGGATTTTCCAGAGACTTAGAAAAGATGAAAAGCAACCAATGGAATCAAAACAAAAATCAAATCTCAGAGGAAAGAAAAGGAGTCTCTCGTTCAGAAAGCCTTCATAAGGAAGACCCCTAAGTACCAAACAGAATTAATGAGAAATAAAAACAGTCTTCAGTGCAGCTTCCCGAGGTCTGGACTGCAAGAAAAAAGAGCAAGTCTGGAAGCTTACAGTCAGGAGAAAACAAAGAGATTATCTGTGTTGATCAGAACTACCAGCAATGGATTGTCAGAGAAAACAAAGCAATGTCTGCCCAGCTAACTATCAACCAAGAGGAGAGAAATAAGGCTGTCTTCAGCCACACAGGGGCTCAGTACACTTACCTCTGCCGACTACTCATTTTGGCAGCCCTGGAGTTTGAATGCAGAGCCTGGTGCCAGGTCCTCGGTCTACAGACCAACCTATGTATGTCCCTGGTCCTGACTCTACACAAACAATTACTTAAGGTTGAAGTTGCCACAGCCAAAAATAAATGGAATGGTGTTTGATTCAAGAGCTAAGAAACTATTCCAAAGAAAATGAAGACATCGTGTTGAAAGTCAAGCCATGAAAACCCACAGCTGTGATGTTCAACAGGCACAAAGGACAAACCACCTCTGAGAGCCCCACCCATGAGGGTAAAAGTGTAATGAAATTATAAATTGTGATTGGAACTTTTCTCTAGTAGCCACATTTAAAAGACCCAAAGAAACAGTTAAAATTAAATTTAATAATATACTTTATTTAGTCCACTATATTCAGAATATCAAGCTTAGAGTCCAAATGTTTTTGAGAACACCAAGATGTAGGTGGGGGGGGGGAGATGTCTCCTCATCTCATTTGATGGGTAAGTTGGGGCGAGATGAAAATCCTGACAAAATGTTAAACATTATTGTAAAACATTACAAAAAAGTGTACAGCCTACAAAATGCAAAAGGTGAGGAGAAAATAAACTAGAAGCTATGACTGATAAAAAAGAATGTACAGTGTATACATGTTGGAATCCCATGTGTTTAAATGAGTACGTTTCATGATAGCAACAGGCTTCATTGATGCCTGATACCCAATGGCGCTTGCTCACTGTCATTTATGACTTTGTGTAGTCCTTTCTTCTTGAGAATGGGATGAAGCTACTGTTTTGTAGGTTATCATTTCCAAGATTGGGTTACAGAAATTTTGGATTCTTTCTTGGAGACTGCTCTGTCTCTCTCTCTCTCTCTGTCTCTCTCTCCCCCTCCGTACCTAATCCATCTGCCACCACCCCCACCCCCATATCCTCTGAGGGAAGCCAGTTGTAGTGTCCTGTTGCAATTCTGTGGTCAGGGAGGACCAAGGACAAAGGACTAAGGCAGCTAAGGACTGAGAAGGCTGGGCTGACTCCATGGCAGGCTTCAAACTGGCAGCTCAGAAGATGAGGCCTAAATCTCTGTCTCTAAGAACTGGGCAAGTCCAGGCCTCAGAAGCTGCCCTACCACCTGGCCTGAGGCAGCAGTTTCCAGACTTCCTCAGCAACAGTTTCCAGACCTCCCCAGCAAGTTTCCAGCACCCACACCTGGTAATGGAATGTCCCTAGAGATGGAGCAAGATAAAGGTCACCTCTCCTGGAATTCCCTAATGTGCTTCAAACCAGGCCTGTGAGTGCACTTGATTGACTCTTTATCTTGGTAATGGGAGACTCCAACATGCTGGACTTCTGCAGAATAAAACACTCTTTGCATTTACATACTATTTGAATCTAAGCTATCATTCTTCGCGAATCATAAACCCTTATAGAAAGAGATTCTTGCCTCACTTCCTGTAGCTTTAGAAAAACGAACTCAGCCTCAGCCAGCAGTTTGGCTATGAAACCTGGAACAAAATCACCGGGGAAGCAGCATCTGAAAGCTGCCCACAGTAGGTTGGAATGCTTGGTTCCCAGTCAGTAGACCTGAGATTAGGAGGGAAGTGTTCTTAGTGGAGGAGATGTGTTGCTGGAGTGGGTTTTGAGGCTTCAGAAGGCCACACCAGGCCGATCTACTCCCGCCCCACCTCATGCACACACACAAACACACACAACCAGTGTTTCAGCACCATACCTGTCTATTTCCCACCATGATGATCTAAAACTGTATGCATGCCCTGCAGTGTATGCCCTGCAGTGTATGTTTCTTATGGTCGGTTGAGGAGAGATGGCATGTCCAGCGAGCAGTTCACAACAATGTTGGCTCAGACACTTTTCTAAAACGATCAAAGATTAAAGCTGAGTAATCCGGAAGATGCCTCTCTTACCCTGCCTCCTCTCTCTTCCGTTTTTTTTGTTTTTTGTTTTCATCTTACTATGCTCTCCATACTGTGCTCTAACTCACATTCCTTCTGTGTCAGCCCAACACAGAGCTGAGATGCAGGCGCCCGACACCGAATCCAGCTCACTTACCTGTTCTTTAAGCAAATTATCATGGAGAACTTTGTGTGCCAACCTCTGTAGTGGGTCCACGATAGAAAAGAAATTTAGCAAACATCAAAGTGGAGTGGGCCTGTCATCCCTGAACTCAGGAGGCTGAGGCAGGATCTCAGGTTTGAGGTAAGGCTGGGATACATGGCAGAACCCTAGAACAGAGAGGGGTGGGGGAGAGGGGAAGAAGGGAGGGAAGGAGGGAGGGAGGGGGGAGAAGGGAGGGAGGGAAGAAGGAAAGGAGGAAGGAAGGGAAAGGGAAAGAAGAGAAATCCATCAATCAAATATTGAGGAGGTAGATACATATTCATTAAAATAAGCATTGTCCTGGCAGTGAGGAGCAACTTAGTGACTTAGTGCCTGAGGCTATGTGAGCCTTCACCCTAAGACTCTGGCTAATTATTATCCTATGGCCTCTGCTCCTCTGCCCAAACATTCTTTGCATGTACCATGTTGCTAAAAATCACAAAATCATAGGCACAGATAACATCTTCAGTCTCCTAAAACTCCCCTTTCCCTGCCAGCCCTGTGGTGGAGCAGCTCGAGCCCCAGTTTCAATCTGCACTGTCACCTTCTAATATTACTCTGTGGCACTGGACAAGCCTGTGACCTCTCTGGGACTCACTTTCTCTACTGTAAAATGGGAATAAGGTACTCAGCCAGCACATGGAAGAGACTAGATGTGCAACAAATGCCTGTTCTTTTAGTTACAACTTATACTTTTATTATCTGTAAGTAATATTTGGAATCCTAAGCGCAGGAAAATGAAATTGTTTGTCTGGCCTTTTGATCCATAGATTGATTTGTTTTTTTACACTATGATTATGAAATTTTTCTTGATATAACAAAGAACAATGAAATATGTTTATAAAAGAAAAAAAAACAGAACCTTCAGCACTTATGTGAAAGGAGCATTTGAGGAAGGAGTTTTGGGCTCATTAGCTGTATGTTTTGGCAGCAGTCTAGAGATGGGTGTGGGGCTCTTAAATCTCCTGAGTTTCTGGAAGGCCGTAGTCGGGCTTTCTGTTCCAGGAAGAGTGACGTTAGAAGCCTCATTACATCCAGTAAGTCTATTAGCCTCTGTGTCAGTGCTCTCTGGAGATGGCTGGCCCATCAGAGCCATCATTGTCAGTGCTCTCTGGAGATGGCTGGCCCATCAGAGCCATCATTGTCAGTGCTCTCTGGAGATGGCTCTCAGCAACTCCTGTCTCTGACACTCACCTTAATCCAGAAAGCAAACTGGGGCTGATAAATCTGCAGGATTATGAGGGGCTCTTTGAAGGGAGCTGCGCATGTGCAAGGGACCACTCAGCTGGATGGTTAAGAAAGTCCAGCGCCCTCAGGCTGGAGGTCAGAGGCACATATGGAACAGGATTTAGCTGCCCTACCCTCAAGCACCCTCAGGCTTTGCACCAAGATCTGAATGCCAGCTTGTCTGTCTTGGCTTTCTGAGTCTAACACTTAAGTGTCATGTGTATCACAAGTGCAGCTCAGGCATTCCCCCTTGTCATTTTAAAGCACATTTATTTAAGTGTGTGTGTGTGTGTGTGTGTGTGTGTGTGTGGTGTGCATGTGCCACTGCATGCTTGTGGAGGTTAGAGACAGCAGGTGGGAGTGGGTACTCATCATGGTAGTTTCAGGAATTGAATTCACTTCAGCAAACTTAATGGCAAGGGCCTTTACCCTTGCCAGCAGTGACATCATCTAACTGGCTTTCTCCCTTTCTTCATATGAGAAGATGAGATTCAGAGACGTTAAGTTCAAGGGCAGTATAGTACTTTTCTTACATTTAACATTTTTTTATCTTGTGTGTCTGTATGTCTATATGCTCACACATACCTAGGTGCACATACGGAGGTCAGAGGAAAACTTGAGGAAATTGGTTCTGTCCTTGTTCCACTATGTGGAAAGAAGGATAGGGTTTAAGCTCAGGTCATCAGGCACCTAGGTATGTGTGAGCATCCACAACTGTGTTGCCATTCACGCATACCATATACTTTATTTTAAGCAAAGATGCAGAGGTACAATGGGTAGGGCCAGACATGACAGGAGAAGCTCAGTATAGGTGCATGGTCAGCACCCACCCCACACAAATAACATAAAAGAGAAATGCAAGCAAGCTCTCTCTTTTTTAAAAATTAAGTCATATAGTATTTTCAGAAATTGGATTTAACCTAACTACAAATTATGTTCATTTTGCCTGTGATGATATTGTGATTCTCTTTAGAATTTTTTTATCTTTTAGGATCCTCACTAGGCCTATTCACCCCCACACTCAATGTCCACTTGTTTCCTGGTCTCCCTAAACTTTGTCATAATCTTGTTAAAACTAGGCAACGCGTGTCTAAACCAACAGGGCCAAGCTCTCTGGGATGCCGCTGTGGATATCCCTGCGTGTTTGCTGACAATCCAGACTCTCATTTTTCCAGTATGGATACTGTTTGCAGATGTAGTGTCTTTCCTGGATGCAAAGGCAAGAGCAGACTTATTTCTTGCCTATTACTAAAATATGAGTAAGTACTTTAAAGTGTATAACTACTTCGATTTTCATTCCACCAGGGAAAGAGAACTGACAAGACACGTAGCAAAGTAATGAACATCATTAAAGAGTCAGGCTGTTCTGGAAAAATCAGAGTAAATGGTCTGCCTTGATTCATGTAGCAGCAAATATTGAGTGCTTGGGGTATCACTAGTCTCAACAGAGGGGCCCGGAAATGAAAATACACACTGGGTTCCAAACTCACCATTAAGAGATGAAAATTTCTCACCAGTCAATATACTGAATTAGTTACATGCTAAAATAATATTTTGGATATATTTTACTATAGAAAACATGTTATTAAAATATTTGTTTGTTTTTGTGTTTTTGGAGATTGGATTTCACTGTGTATCCTGAGCTGGCCTGGACCTAGCTATGTAAACCAAGCTGGCCTTGAACTCATAGGGGTCTGCCTGCCTCTTTCCCTGAGTGCTGGGATTAAAGGCATGCACCACTGGGACCAGCATGTTATTAAAATTTTAAACAGGGCCAGTGAGATGGTTCAGCAGGTAAAGCCACTTGCAACCAAGGCGAATAATCTGAATCTGAGCTCTACACGGTAGAAGGAGGGTCTAGACTACTGCACATTGGAGTTCCACACATGTGCTTTGATCTATGTATGTCCCCCAGCAAAAATTAAATAGATTAATTTTAAAACATGAAAATATATATTTTTTTTAATATTGGTATTTCACTAACTTGCTGTACTAGCCCAGCCTTTCCTACTATGACAAGATATTTGAGGCTGTGTACTTCCTAAAGAAAAGAGCTTGTTTAATCCACAATGGCTGGCTCCATTGATCCGTGGCAGATGGCATCATAGTGAAAGCATAAGTGAGACGAAGCAATCACGTCGCAAGATAGGGGGCTAGAAAGGGTGCCTGGGACTGACTAGGGTCCGCAAGAGCTTATCTATCTTTTCAGTGGGCGTGTCCCTAATGATGTAAGAACCTTCCATGAGCTAACTCTCTAAACATTGGCTCCCTGGAGACTAAGCTTTCAACACATAAGTCTTTGGGCTCACACAACCAAACCAGGGCACACGTCTTGGGTATGCTTTCAGCCTCCACACCAGCTCCCTCAGTTACAAATTCCCTAAGACATTGCTTCATTTCCCTGGGAGAAGCCCCGAGAGTCTTGTCTTGAACACATAGCCAAGACCTTCAAGACCTTGAAAAGGACCCTGCTCAGCCTGGTTTTGAGAAGGGAGGAACAAACTTTACTACTCAAGAGGCATTGTGTGTAGACAAGCTGCACATCAAGCATAGAGACCATGTGCAGAGAAGAGTGGCGGGCCTCTGCCCTTACAAAGGTCCCACTTGCACGCTTGGTGTTTGCCAACATCTGGGAACACAGAGGCAGGGGGCTTGCTCCCAACCCCTAAGTGCTGAGAGAGCAGCCCTAGTACTTGTGTAAATGATTGTTATTATGCTGAACACCGCCTCCCTTCTGTAGCTATTGTTTGAATGACAGGGTTTTGTTGTTTGTTTGTTTGTCTTTCAGACCCAAACCCTAGCATCTACCATAGAAGTTTTGTCTTTGTTCACAGCTGCTCTGAGTATGCAGAGGCATGTACCTCAATCATGACCAATGAAGCATGACAACGACTAGGTCATGAGCTTCAGAACAGGTCTTTGGCTTGTACGGCGTGGCTCACAGAAGGTTGTTTGATTTTTTTTTTTTTTCTGCCGTTGGATATGACTATGGTAACTTCCAGATCTACATCACATCCAGACTGAAGAGGAAATCACCTGGGTGATGTGGGCAGAGCAGGAAGACAGACTTGGGTCCTTGGTGACGAGTTTGAGTGCTGATGTAAAACAACATTAAAGTCATTACAGTGACTTTAATTCACAATATGTGCCTTAATTTAACCTATTGTTTAAGAGCTTGTAAGTCAAATTTCTCTCATTGCAACCCAACTGTCCTTGCAGACAATGGGGATATAATTATAATACCAGCCAAGTGAATTTAGGTAGTAGTTTTTGAGGAAAATGCATTTATGCATTTTTAAAATGAATCATTTATGGGATGTTTTTTCACAGAAAAGAAGTACATTCAAACAGAATTTATAATTCCATAGTTGATACCTAAATAAATATGATATGAAACATCTCAAGTCAAATTAAAGTTACAACATAATGTTGGTGTTAGGTGAATTGTTTTATACAAATGCTATTCTGAACTCATGTTATTTAGGACATAAGTTATTTCAAAGCCCTCAGTAGAGTCACTTTTATGTCCTACATGTCCAGAATTGGGGCAGGTATTCACTGAAGCTTAGAGCAGTCACTACAAAAAAAAAAAAAAAAAAAGCACCCACCATGACAAACTAAGGTTTGAAAGCTCTGGGCCTTTCAGGGAGACCCTAGTCTCACGCTCAGGCTCGTGAGTCAGGAATGCTGTGGTTTAAGGTGTTGCACACAGGTGGGCCGTGCAGAGAAACTCCTTCAGCATTCTTGATCTTGACTGCTGTCCTAATGACTTCCTTTCACTCTTAGGAGTTATGTAAGCTACCTCCTCATGAAAGAAGTAGATTTGCTACGGAGTAAACAAGCAGGTTTTCTGACAGCCAGTAGCTCACTGTGTAATTAGATATGTCACTGTGTGCTATGGGAGAGGATGGGATAGACCACAGACTGCCACACTGCTATAACACATCAATAGAACCAGGGCACAAGCCATGTAAGGATGGCTATGGCAAGCAAGTTTTCTGGAGATGCCCCACCATTTGGCATGGCTGTGATGGGTGTACTCTAAGAGGCTTGGACCCCAGAGATTTTTGTCCCAGGATTGCTTCTCATTGCTAATATTCCTTTCCTGATGTGCCTATTACATAGCCAGACAATTCCTGGGCAGCAGTCCACCCTATTGAGCAAAAACAGATCAACACAAAGATGAACATTCATGAATTAATGCTGTTTAGACGTATTACTGACTATAGAACTCCTCAATTGATTCAAATAATTTTAGGAAGTTTAAGGAGATGGCTTTAGTTGTTTTGCCAGAAAGATATAATAAATTTATGATCAAGAATAGAATGTGCCATCTCTTCAAAGAATAGTTAGTAAAGGTTGCACAAAGAAGGGAATACAAAGAGCTTTCATAAATTACACTAAGAAGAGAAATAGGCTTGGAAACAAATTTGTGATCAAGGAAAAGCATTCTAGGTCAGGTCCAAGAGTGAGGCCACAGATGTGCACTATGATAAAGCAAGGCCATGTGAAACTGTTGCTTTGAACTTATAATGAGCTTATAGAATGAAACACTGCTTTGAACTTACTGTGGACATCCTTCTATAACTCTCTTTTGTGTGATATTTTATCCTTGAGGTAATTTTATAAAGAACTTTTGTCTAAGAAGGTATAAAAAGGCTGAGGGGAAAAAAAAGGGTGGCTGTTGGGGCTCTGCTCCATCCATCAAATGTATATATGTGTATATATGTATATATGTCTGTCTATATAGTGTACATACGTACATATGTAGGAATATGTGTATGTATATAAGTTTGCATGTGCATTTCTAAAATTGATGAAATGGATGGTTGGGCCCTGCCAAGTGTGTAGGTGTGTGTGTGTGTGTGTGTGTGTGTGTGTGTGTGACTTTCTCTTTCTCTTTCTTTCTCTCTGGCTCACAAAGAGTTAATGAGCTCCAAGCCTCTTGCCTTATGGCCAGCCAGAGGCCCCTGAGTTAAAGAGTAAAGAACTCAAGTAACTTTCTTTTCTTAATCCCCTGCTGCTGACAGCAGGAGTCACTTGCCAGGGGCCATCAGCTTTGCCTCCCAGAACAGTAAGAGAGAGTTAATGGCCAGAGGCCATGAGTCTCTGATCCGCCTACTCTGCTCCTACCCTGGTGCCAGGGCAGGACCCTGACAAACCAGGCCCCAGGAAAGCAACTTCAGTTCCGAAGACAAAATCAGTAACTTCTTTCTCAGAGTTTCTCTAAGAGGAACGAATGGGAAGATGATTAAAATGGAGATTGATCAAATCTCCTTGGGATCTACATTAGCCGATGGTATTACTACTTTCTTTATTATTATTATTATTATTATTATTATTATTATTATTATTATTTTCTTTATTTACATTTCAAGTCTGTAAATAGTCACGACTTTACTGTGAACTTCATTTGAAAATGAAGAAGGGCCAAGAGGACTGGCTGTTAAAGAGGAGTGGCTGCTCTTTCGTAGGACCCAGTGTTGACTGCCTGGCACCCTCAGGGCTGCTCACAAACATCTGTGACTCCAGTTCCAGAACATCCAATGCCCTCTTCTGGCCTTTGGGGTGCCAGGCATGCAAGTAATGCCCAGATATGTAGGCAAGCATGCAGGCAAAACACTCGTGCATATAACATAAAATAGTCTTTTTTTTTAATGAAGAAGCAAAGTTTAAAACTTGATACTAGATGCTTAAGAAACAGCTACTAGCTGGAATAGGCGGTGTTCCAATCTAGTTCTTTGTATTAAAAGTGTAGATATTTCTAGGGTGGCACAAGTTGCTGATATCGTGCCCCTGTTCATAGTTTTCACAGTGATCACCTTGGCAGATTTATGACTTTATGTTGATAATCATGGAACAGCAACTAGGAAAACTTACATAATATCAAGTCAAATGGAATTCATGTGTGCTTATCCTAAAATTACATCTATGTGAAAAAATATTAGAAGGAAACACTGACTAATGGAACAGATTTTTGTAAGTGACATTCATAGGCAGTTTTATTCTACTTGACTCATTGCTTTTTGGTTGTATTATTGTTTTGTTGTTATTTTGCTGTACATTTTTTTTCAGCAAGAAAAATATACATGTAGTGATACTGGGAATTGAACTACAGTGTTCTGCATGGCAGTCAAGTACCTTATCACTAATCATTATTCCCAGGCTCTTTTTACTTTACTTTTGGGGCAGTGCCTTTGTAAACTGCTCAGGTGTCCATACTGCCTTAGCCTCCCAAGTATCTGAGGTTATGGGAGAGCCTGACACTCACACCAAGTGAGGCGTGCACCAGTCCCTGCGTGTGAGTACTCGTGTACATGAAGCATCAGTGAAACTATATTTTCAGAATCAGTCCAGAAAACTCCACTTACTTCTTGAAGAAAGGGACTCCAGGTGTTGATACACTTGCTTCATACCAGTGGTTCTCAGCCTTTCCAATGCTGCCAGACTTTAATGCAGTTCCTCATGTTGTAGTGGACCCCAGCCATAACATTATTTTGTTGCTACTTCCAAACTGTAGTTTTGCTACTTTTATGAATCATAATGTACATATCTGATATGCAGAATATCTGGTATGCAACCCCCAGGTCACAGCCCACAGGCTGAGAACCATTGTTCTGGGCTAAGTACACATTCTTCACAGGCATTGTTTTAGGCTTCTATAAGAACAAGGGCATCAGACTTTCTTCCTCTGAAGAGCTAATGTCATCTGAGTATGGCATCCAGGTTCTAGGGGTCAGCAGGGGACTCATGCGCAAGTTACAGGATCCAGGGACCAAAGCACTTTCTTTAGATGAACCCTGTGTCTCAAGAATACCGTGGAGAAATGAAGAGACCTCTGAAAAGGTGCTGGCCACTCCACAGAAAGGTAGAAGCAAAACTTCTCTAGGTTTCTTGTTTTCGTCTCTGTAGATGGAGAAAGGTCTATGGGGTGGCAGGAGGGACATAGACAAAGGAAGCCACCTCTTCATCTTCTTATATCGCAATGGAGTTCATGGGGCTCTAAGAAACTGGGACATATATTAGAGGAAGAGGGATAAAATAAAAGTCACAAAACTTGTAACCTTGGCAACTGGGCAGTCTTCAAGGAACCAGCATCTTTCTACTTTCAGTTGTCTGGGAGAGCCTTTCTAGGACTGGGCCCTGAGCAGTCATGTCCTCGAGGCCCGACATGGGCAGCCCCTGCTAAAGGTCACTTCTCTGCTATTCCTTTTATTCTTGTGATAAATATTTGAAGGCTCGCCTACCACTCGCTGCTGAAGCAGGCACAGGAAGATGAATGATACTCCATCCCCAAGGAGACAGAAATTGATCAGAAAATGGTGAATACAATCTCGAACTGTGGCTGGTGCTGTCAAAATAAATAAGCACACCCCAAACACAACAAACCTCCCAGTCTCACTGGAGCAATGGCAGGCGGTGTGGGAGCACTTCCTGGAAGAAGGGATGACTGAAGGAGGGCTAAGGAATGAATCACCATTCACAAAGGAAGAGAAGGAATGGCACATGCTGGGTAGAAAGAGGGAACATGTGCGCCAGGACCGGTGACAGGAGATAACAGAATGCAGAGGCAGGCCAGTGTAGAGAATGGAAGGGATGGAGGGGCAGGTGAAGGGGGGAAGTGCCTGGTCATGCAGCATCCTAAAAACCGTTCACAGAGTGTGTGTCTTCATCCTGAGAGCAATAGGAAAGCCGTGGGAGAGTTCTTTGATTGGAGGGTTTACAGGTACCTCTCCCCCCACGTTTAAACATTTGCTTTAGAGTAGAGAATGGCTTATAGGAGTGCCTTGATTACTTTTCTGTTGCTGTGATAAGATGCCATGACTAAGGCAATATGGAACGAGTTTATTTGGGGCTTCCAGTTTTAGAGAGGGGGACTATGACTAACATGGTGGAAAGTGTGACAAGAGGCAGGCATGGAGCTGGAATAGCAGTCAAGAGCTTACATCTTGAACTGCAAGCAGTGGGGCGAGGGGGGAGGAAGGAAAGATAGAAGGAAGGAAGGAAGGAAGGAAGGAAGGAAGGAAGGAAGGAAGCAAGCCAGCCAGCCAGCCAGCAAGCAAGCAAGCAAGCTGGACCTGGGAATTAACTCAGGGGATAAAAGTGCTTGCTGCTCAAACCTGACAACCTGAGTTTCAGCCCCAAAATCTACATGAAAAGCCAAATACGATGTCCTGTATTAATAGTGACAGTACTCCTATAACAAGATGGGAGGCAGAGACAGTGTAGTAGACCAGCTCAAGAACAAGCCAAGGTGGACTGCATAGCACAAAGAATGGCCCTGCTTCAACAGCAAGGAAGGTGAGAAGCAACTCTTGAAAGTTGTCTTCTAACTTGCACATGCATACATAGAACATGCACATCAGCACTCAGTCACGTATAGCTCTGTGTCTCTGTCTCTCTCACTGTATCTCTCTGTGCATGCATGCATGTGTGTATGCGTGTGCGCGCACGTGTGCGTGCGTGTGTGTGTGTGTGTGTGTGTGTGTGTGTGTGTGTGTGAAATGAAAGATGCTATGGCTTGATTCATTCAGCTTGCAGTGCTAAGATTGGACCCAGGACCTTGCACATCTAGGCAAGCACCTTCCAACAGTTTTAGCCCCAGCTAACTCACTCAGTTTCTGATCCATTCCCTCTCATGTGTACAGACAGCACAGAGGTCAGAAAGATAAGAATTGCATTTCCAGGCCTCTCTTGCAGGTGTGATCGGAAACATGTATATCAGAGGCATTCCAGTAGAACATGAGCCTAGCAATGATATAATAAGGGGAACAGCAGGATTTGAAGCACACATTCTGCTGGTGTGACTTGTAACAGAAGGAACACTCTGGCATTTCTGCCAGAACTTTCTGATTTGATAGGCAGACTCCTGATAGTGGCAGGGTGGTGACACTCTTGGCAACTCAGGTTGGTAGTGCCTGGCAAACGAATGCTTACTATAATCCATGTGGGCTGTCCTTAGTATTTACAGTAGATAACATGATCCCATGCATGTGTTACCACAGTTGGTACTCAGAGATAATTTGATAGTTCAGTCTTGAAGGAAATTCTGCCCCTTTATGTCCCTCTCTTCCTCTAACATTCATTTTTATATTTGTTCATATAATGATATAAACAAGTATAACATGCTTTAAAAACTGGTTCTGCCAAACGCTTGAGAGAAAGCTGAAAGCTCTCTTGTTCTGAAGGTGAGCAATCTGGAACATTCCAGAAATGTTAGACATCTGATTTAAAAGATGACTCATTTAGAATTAAAATAAACTTTGACCTTAAGTTTCACAGATGATACCTCTGTACATTAAACAGGACTTAGATCTAAACCAAGAACTCTAACAATGTGGCAGTTTCCTTTGCAAGGAGAGCTTTACTGTAATAAACACAGATTTTAAATCAAAAGTTAAAAATGTCAACCAAGCCATTCTGGAAATTACTCCCTGCTTCTACTTCTCAAAATAATTCATCTTTGTTTTCCTGAACACACTTTCGGTGCCCCTCTTAGTACAGCTTCCAGTATCTTGTACCTGAGCTCTTGAAGCTTGTACTGTAACTATTTATATACATGTTTGATCTGACCTATGGAGGAGTCTGTAAAAACACTGAAGGCAGAAACACCTTCTGATCCACTTTTGTATGTCATCAAGTGCCTGCTAAGAATGGTTCTTTATACAAAGGTGGTGCATGATCTATATTTAATCAAGGAATAGATGAATTCTTGTACAGTCTTTGTCACCTGCTCACTAATACTCTTGAACGACAGCTTCTAAGGTAATTCTATGCAACAAAAACCACTTTAATACATTTTCAGATAAAAGTGAAGGGGGGAAGATGAGTAAGATGTACCTCCTCCTCCTCCTCCTCCTCCTCCTCCTCCTCCCCTTTTAGAGACAAGTTCTCCTTCTGTATCACGCATGACTGGCTGACCTGGACTCACTCTGTAGACCAGGCTGGCCTCACATTCAGCCTTGGGATGTCAAGGTTCTTCAGCCCTGGATGCTCCTTCAGCTCTCTTTCATGATCACACTGTTCTTTCAGTAATAGCTTCCTAGAATACAGGGTTAAGAATTTTGAGCCCTAATTGAACTTGCTGATAAAACCAGCCTTGGCTTCCTCCTGTGGTCTGCCATGAGTCAGGGAAGGGAGTAGCAGGAAACAAAGCATGCAGGCCAATGCTCGCTCCCCACGGGAAGACAGTGAGCCCATGCAAGACCATCGTGGCTGCCTACAGGAAGACATTGAGGCCAATGCCTTTTCTCCATAGGAAGACAGTGGGGGCAGCAGCTTCATTCGGTAGTGCATACATACCAAGGCACTGCACGAATTGCTCTTACACAATCATATTTAACTCTTAGACTGCCTCAAGCAACAGTATTATTAGGATTGCCATTATGCAAATAGGTGTAGGGAAGCAAAATTTGCCCTAGGTTCATGACCAGAAGCCTAGCCCTAAGCACGTACCTCTTCTGTCTCCTGATCTGTGGCATTGGCTATGTGCTGGGCCAGTAGTTTTTGGTCAGGAACGCTCCAGGGGTCTTTGGACAATGTCCGGAGATTTCGTAGTTGCTACAACCTGGTAGGACAGTTCTTTGTGTCTGGTGGGTAGAGTGCAGCTTCCAGGCACTGGACATCCCCACATGCAAACAAAGAATTATTGGGCCAAAAATGTCAATTACACTAAGGTCAGTGGGGACTCTGTCTTAGTCTACATGGCAATTGTTTCTAGATTGTAAAACTCTTCATGTAGCCCAGTAAGTATAGTGACTATTTTCATCTCACAAAGTAGCAAAGGTGATTGCCTAACTAGGAGGTATCGTGGCAAGACAAGAAGCCAGGGGTTCTCGTTCTAGGTGCCTATGGAGTTCTTGCCTACACTCCATTATGACCAGCTTCCTTTACTGTGAAAACATGCAACTTTAGGCAGCACTTGCTTAACTACTAGGGACTTCAGAGGCTAAAAAGCTTCAGCCAGACCAGGGAGCTGTCTCAGGGGGTAAAGACAGTGTCACTAAGCACAAGTTTGATCCCCAGGCCCCACATGGTGGAAGGAGAGAACCAGCAAGCTGTTCTCTGCCCTTCACATTTATGCAGTGGCGAGTGTACACACACACACACACACACACACACACACTTGATGAATGTAAAAAAAAAAAAAAAAGAAAGAAAGGCATTAAGCCAACGTAGAAAAACCCTGTAAGGTGGTGGAACCTCTAGAAAGATCAACAGCATTTGTTCAGCTCTTCAGAGAAGACTCTAGAAACTTACTATATGCAACCATTGATCTTCTCTAGTACATTCAGATCATTGTGCTAAAATAGGACTGCGGGGAAAGCTAATTTTAGGATAGTAACGAGTTTTGCAAGATAATTAACTCTGCGTGGGTTTCAACTTTAATCTTTCCCCTCTTGATTTGTAGGAGCGGAGTGCCTGGAAGTTTATTTAGAAGAGGAAGTGAAACTGAAAAGACTCGCTGAGATTCCTCTTTCTTGGAGGCAAAGCATTTTGAATATGAACAAATCTCTCATCCTGACTCATTAACTGCCTTCAGCACCAACAGGGAACACACAGTCAGCTTGGAAGAAACCGAAGAAAAATCCAAGGACAGGTTTTAAACAATAAAACCATAGCTTTCTGTCCAGCCTTGGCTACCAGGCCATTTGGTACAGGCTACAACCTCGTTAGGATCCGGGTAGCTATGAATTAGGCTCAGCACAATGTGTGTATGTATATAGTTATGTGATTGCATAATCTGGCGTGTGAACTTTGGAGATGATAAACACATTTACAAAGTCCAAAGGTTAGATTCCCCTGCAGCAAAAACATTTTTGTGGGTTAAAAGGCATGTCCCCAGTACAAAAGCTAACCTGGATGCAACAAGATGATTTGGAGTGGGGAGGGGAAAGAGGAGAGGATGTCTTAAGAAAGAGCTGCTAGACACAAAGTGAGTGTGACTCAGGCACCTGAGCTGGGCGTGGGCAAGGTGCCTCAGGCCTGCTCCTAGGTGCTCCTTCCGGTTTGGTGTAGTTTAGGAAGCCCTGCATCATTTATATTGGGATTGCCGAGTGCTAGGGCTCACAGCATCAAGAGAATCTGCATTCTTAGCTAAACTTCCCTGGCCACCTGCCAGAGCCAAAGACAGTTCCAGAGAGTGTATCCGTGGAAGGTTCCAGAAAGTTAATATCCAAACGTAGTGAATGAAACACGGTTTATACAGATGTATAAGGGCCTCAGAAACGTTCATACATGGTCATCCTGACAATGTCAGCCGCAGGTGGAGGCATGTACTTGGCATTCTGGAACATCTACAGTGTCCGCAGCTGAGCCAAATGAGCCAACGTGCCCAGTTCAGTGACGCAGGCCAAGATGGATCTTAAAGTGGTTAAATAAATAAAGTGGTCTACAGGTCTACAGTTCCTAGTGCCCAGAAAGCGTTTCCTGAGCCTGAGAGCTGCTGTGTCCTTCCTGCTTTGGGAGCCTGTTTGAGAGCCTCCTCCGAGAGGCTTTCAGGGGCCTGAGCTTCCTCCATCACCCCTTCCTTCGGAGGCTCTCTGCATGGCGCTCTTCGTGCTAACAGTTCACCAACGTTTTCCTGATTATTCGCGTATATATACTCGCTTTGGTTTATCGTCTGCGTCCTCTCTAAAATGTAGGTTCTGAGAGGGCAGAAACCCTGTGTGCCTTTACCGCAGGTGCAGGATGACATCTGTTCCTGGCATTCATCATTCCCTGCCCACCGGGCCACCTGCGGCGCTGGACTCATGTGCGGTTTGCAAATTGACCTCAAATTATCAGTGGCTGGCATCCAAGCTAGGATTCTGGCAAGTGGGCGGTAAAGTCGGATGGGCCTGGACAACCTAGCCAGATGCTCCTGCGTTTCGATCGCAGCTACACTACATCTTCTTTCCTAGCTTATGAACGGGAACTGTAACAACAACAACAACAACAGCAACAACACCCTTCTCCCTTCCTGCCTCCTCTGCAACCTCGCACCAATCTGGACAACTGCTTCTGGGGGCCAGGTCCCCGAAGTCCGAACCCAGTTTCTAATATCTTGTGTCTAACCCTTGGCTCGCTACATATTTCCCCCTTATTTATTCTCAGCTCTTTTCAGTGTTCAAGTAATTTTTGTCCGTTGGACTACTTGATTCCCCTGGAATCTTCTTAAAACAGCGCGAACCTCAGCTTCCTCCTAAGTCATTCAATAAATATTTACTGAAAGCCTAAGGGGCACACACGGCTCTGGGATGCTGGGAGCCGCTGCCCCGCCCAGCCACACCTACCATCACTCTCCACCCCTCCACAGGCCCAGAACCCTGGCTGGCGTCACGGAATCCGCCTGCAGCTTCCAAGTCCAACGCTTCACCGCCTTCCCCCGATGACTTCTGATTGGTGGGAGTGGGAGCCACTCTGCTGCCCCCCCCCGCCCTTTTCACGTTATTCCGCCCGGTGGAGAACTCAGGCTCCTCCTCTTAGCTCCCTCCCCTCGCTCCGGCTCTTAAGCTAATTGCCCGGCGGCGCGCGCCCTAAAGTTCTAGGCGAAGTACTGAGAACTGGTCGCGGAATCGCACACCGGCCAGTAGCAGGGCACCAGGGACCCCAGCACCAGGAGAGCTGGTGCGCTGCGCGGGCTCTCGCCCACCATCTGTCTGCGAGCAGCGCTCCGCGCCCCAGTCTCCTGCGGCTGGTGCTGGAATTGCCGTCGGCTGAGACTTGCAGGGACCCGAGAAGCCGGGTTTGCGTCCTTCTCCTTCTGAAGCACGCACTGGGGAACCGAGCAGCGTCCCCAGAAGCGGAACACTTAGGTGAGCAACAGGGCGTCCGCCAGGCTGGGGTTGAGGTGTGGTGGAGGCCCCTGGAAGGTTCGGGGCCGCAGTCACTCTCCAGGGTTCAGACTGTGTCTGTGGTGGTCCCTGGAAGCCCGGGTCCACAGGGCAGCCCTGAGACTAGGAGGTCGCCTGACGTGTAAGCGCCAGTTTTCTGGGAGGAAGCACTCCGGTGCTGCTCATCCTGGAGCTGTGCCCCTCGAGTTACACCCTGGCGGGGATGGACCCTGAGAAGGAGCGGATCTCAGGAGCCTGCGTGCGGGTGCATGAGGATGCCGCCCAGAGGAGCTTGTCCCGGGTACAGCCTGGCGCTGTGCCGGGCGGGAGGCACAGGAAACCTGCTTAATTCGGCCAGGAGGGAGGCTTTACCACATCCGCGAGCTTGGGGCCCTGCGGTGCAGGCACCTCGCTCTTCGGCCTCCCCAGTCAGGTCACACCGCTCCACAGTGTCTGCACTGGGACCGAGAGCACCCTTCCCTTGGGGCTTCAAGCACTCAGCGGGCGTTTGATGCCTTTGGCGTCTCCCGAGGCATTGTCTTGTGTCCTTCAGACACTTCTTAACCAGCCGCGCGCCTCCCAGACTATCGGAGCTGAGAGGGACATAAAGTTGTCTTTCACCTTGTGTCAGGGAACTGGACTGGGGCATTGGAGCCCCCTCGGATGTCGCAGTGCCCTAGGAATCTGATTACTAGATGAGGACGTTTGGGGACTGTATTTTATTTACACTGTAGCTGCAAAAGATGGTTTCAGAGATAGGTAAGCATAGGTCTGACACTCAACACTCAAAGCATCATACAAGGTGAGGACCTCCTTTTGGCTGCCAGAAACCTTCAAACAGATTGCCGTGCATCCAGGCAAAACGTCCATTCTGTCCATCAACTCCACACTGCCCCTTTTGCAGCTCTTCACAGAGCCTAAAGCTGTCTGGAATCATCTGCTTGTTTTTCCATCTGCCAGCCTTCTTCCGCTGCTAGGATGCAAAGTCCTGGGCAAGCAGAGACCCGGTTCTATTTCTCGGTCTGTCTGTCCTCCGTATTGAGAAGGGAGCCTACTACATTGCAGGCTCACACTACACATTTATGGAATGAGTAAATGTTAACTTCTTCATAATCTGAGAATATTGATTTCATGGCAGGTTTGGATTTTCATCTTTTTTCCTTTTTATCGGGAAAATTAATAAATGGCAGTAACTTCTGCTGATGAGCACGCACTAACCATCAAGGTGTCTGCTGGGAGCTCTGTGTAGATGCATATAGATGATCACTACCATCATAGTAGTCTGATTAGCTAATTTTTTTAAGTCCCCTATTTTAGATGTGTGTGTGTTCACAGCCCTGTGCTTGTATATACAGGTGTGTGGTGGTTAGAGGACTTTAGGAGTTGGTGTGTTCTCTCTGTCTCTCTGTCTCTGTCTCTCCCTACTGTTGGACACAGGGAGTAAACTCTGGTAATCAGGTTTGCTAACAACTGCCTTTTATTCAAGGACCCGTCTCCCTGACCCAAGCTACACCCTTTAGGCATTTAAGGCTCTTGCAGGTTACCCAGTTGTCCTAAGGTTATTAAGCAGTACTATGACACTAGCCTGTTTTCTATTTTGTTGGGTTACTTATTTTTTAAAAATTAATTAATTACATCCTAAATGTTGCCCCTCCCAGCCCCCCCCAACAGAATTCCTTCCCCCAGTGTTGGGTTACTTCTAAGAGACGAAAATATGGTTTCCACTTTTACAGGCAGTGGATATGTTGTTCAGCTAAGAGTTGCCGTTTTATTCCTGAGATCCATTTTCAGTAATGACCACCCATTGTAGGCCAGATAATACCAGACTGCACAGGAAGAATTATGTCATAATCTTCACCATCTTGATAGGCTCTGTCACTGGAGGAGACTGCAGCTGGGTTCAGGAATTTGCCTGGGGTCAGTAGCAATTCCCTGAGCTCTTCATTATCTCTCTGACTCTAAACCTTTAGCACCTTCCCTCAGACTCTGATGTCTCTTCTGCTGTTTAATCAGTGTTAACCCAGTGGTGGAGCCCAGTGCTTATGCTGAGACTGGCCTGTAAGCTTTGTGGTACCTGCATCAAATGCACCAGATACAGTTTGTGAGTGGTCCAGGGTCTCACTGCCATTGGTTTCTGTGGTTGAGAACATGGTTTGTGGGCCTGGTCCATCAGGGGCTTTTAATAGAGAGGAAAGGATATCCCCGCTTTCATGTGGATCCAGAAAGGAATCAGGCTGTTTTATTCCCACTATGGTAAATGAACTCCCACTGTGAACCATCTCCATCACTTTCAGAAAGTGCTGGAAAGATGAGTAGTTCTTCTCAGATGCAGAAGCCACTTGCCCCAGAAGGTTCTGAAGTGACTTTTCAGTAAAGTAAAAGCATTTAGCTCTTTCTACCCTTGCATGAAACTGAGGGTGCAGAGAAATTTGGAAAGAGATGGTATTGGTACTCCTAGAGGGCTAGTGGCAAAGAGGGGGGAGGAGAGCCGCAGGCATCCCTCTTCCTTCAGCTTCCAAGCAGTTTTGGGATAATACAGTTCTCCCTGCATGAGGGGCTGGGTAACCCATCATTTGTTTTATAATGTACTTCTTGGCAGGGCTACCTTTCCTTAATTGACATTTCCAGTTCGAGAGCTCTGGCTCTTGAGGGCTGGATTTGAATGCCCTGGAAGTGAGGGGGGTGTGAGAGAGACATCAGGGACTGGTGGGAGCTGTTAAGCTGAAAGCGTTTGCCATGCATAATTGAGAGCCATAGAGTTTCCTGCAAACTCCAGTTCTGCCTAAATCCACTTATTCATCCGCTTTCTGGTCTTCTCTAGAAACTTCTGTTTTGCCTTCTCAGTTACAGCTGTTCAGACGACATTCCTGCTTCCCTCCACCCGCCCTTGACTCAGGATCTTTCTTAGTCTTTTGTGGCCTCCCCAGTGCCTTAGTTCAGGGGTATCACTCTGCCCTGACATTGTCTACAAGTGGGTTCCCCTTCCTTTCTCTCGTCTAGCGTGTGTAGTAAGGCAGACTGTTTAAGAACCGTCAGTGTTGCCGGGCGTGGTGGCGCACGCCTTTAATCCCAGCACTCGGAGGCAGGCAGAGGCAGGCGGATTTCTGAGTTCGAGGCCAGCCTGGTCTACAAAGTGAGTTCCAGGACAGCCAGAGCTATACAGAGGAACCCTGTCTCAAAAA
>NC_034591.1:69050619-69098993 GCF_900095145.1 Mus pahari | reverse complement strand
AAAAAAAAAAAACTGTCAGTGTTACATTAGTAAACACTCTTGGGTGGCTTTTAGAGTTACTAACATATTAGTTTAAGCAGCACTCTGGACTTAGATGTGGAGAGTCCTGTCCTGGCTGTTGGCCACCCGTGCATCACCTCTCTCTATTTTACAAGCCGCATCAAAGCCGCTGAGTTGTCCCCCAGTGACAAGGTGAGTGTAGGAAAGGCTCAGCTCTGTTTGCTGTTAGTAAATGTTGGAACTGAGAGTCAAACCCAAATGCCTTTCACTACCCAGTTAGTGTAGACTCCTTAGCTCAGCTCAGGATTTGGGATCGGAGGCTCAGCCTTGGGTTTCGCTCCAGCGTTCCTGGCCCTGTGTGCTGGTAACCTGAACCTTGTCACCAGAACATCTGGTCTTTGCCCATGTGTGCCTGTTGCCTTCTGTGTTCTCTACTGCCTTACCCTCTGTAAGAACTGTCTTAGTCAGGGTTTCCATTGCTGTGAACAGACACCATGACCAAGGCATCTCTTTTAAGGACAACATTTAGTTGGAGCTGGCTTACAGGTTCAGAGGTTCAGTCCATTACAGTCGCAGCAGGAAGCATGGCAGTTCCTAGGCAGGCATGGTGCTGGAGGAGCTGAGAGTTCCACATCTCCATTCAAAGGAAGCCACCAGGAGCAGACTGTCACCCATGTGGCTAGGAAGAGGGTCTCAAAGCCCACCCCCACAGTGACACACTTCCTCCAACAGGGCCACACCTACCCCAACAAGGCCATACCTCCTAATAGTGCCACTTCCTGGGCCAAGCATAAGTCACACCACCACAAGAATGAAAGTCTTTCAAACTGAGCTCAGAAACTACTTCTGAAAGCATAATCTCTGTGAACCCAAACTCTCAGAGCACTTAAAAGCAAAGACAACAACGAGACTACTGTGCATTCCTGGCTGGCCTGGAACTCTCTGTGTAGATCAGCATGGCTTCAAACTCGGTGTTCCACCTGCCTCTGTCTGTGAGTGCTGGGATCAAAGTGTGCACTGTGACTGGTCTTGTCAAAAACATTTTTTTTTTTTAAAGTGGGAATGAACACCCAGTTCTGACCGCTGAAGATGCCATTGGTTTCTTTCTTCCTCTATGCCTCTATGGCTCCTGGTCCTTTTGTCCCCTTGCTTTCTGGTCCACTCTTTATATTTAAATGTGTCACACCTTTTATGTACATTATGAAGATGCTGCTGCTGCTGTGCATGTGTATGTATGTGTGGAGAATTTGTGTATGCTCATTCAGATACACATGCATGTACATATTTGTCTCTCCTAGTGCTGAATTTGGTGTAGGTTCTGGGGATCTTAACTCATGTCTTTATCCCCCACCCCCCTGTCCTAGATTTTAAATGTCTTGAAGGCAAGGCAAGTGGATTGTTTCTATTCTGGACATAAGGATCTGGTGTCCGTTTGATAGAAAAGACTCAATTAAAAAAAAGAATATTAGACAATTATATTTGGTTACATCGTGTTTAAAAAAAAAGCAGTTGGAATGTGTCATTTTGTTTTCTAGTTTTGTGTTTGTTTGTTTGTTTTTTTTTTTTTTTTAAATACAGGGCATTGTTATGTGGCTCCAGGCTGAACTTTCTCTTCTGCCTCTTCTTGCTCAGTGCTGGGATCGTGAGTCATCCTGCCCAGCCCTGCTTTGTAGTGTTTGATCCATAATACTTTAATGCACACCTTTATAAGTGTATGCTGAAGCAGCAGAACATCTACCGAAATCCATGGAAACCACTTATTCTGAGCCCTTTTAAGCCACAGAGGGAGTCGTAAACTCTTATATATATAACAAAACTGTGGACTAAATACCATGTGTGTGGTGTACACTGTTTTTAATTTGTTGAGGTTTGGTCCATTGCTATGTGTTGCCTCAGGGAGGAGAGAATCCTCACGTACATCAAATAATGATATGTGATCTTGCTTCCTAGTTTAAAAGCATTGGTTGAATAAGGATCTTGACAGCTGGCAGCTGGCTGAAGAGGGTTAGGTGGGTTTGGGTCTCTGGCTTGGGGTCTGAGGAGGACCATGAGGAGAGAGTGAAGAAGGTGAAGAGAGGAGAAGATGCCATGGGGAAGATGAATCGTGAAAACATAGCCATAGCCATGAGGGCCAGCCAGTTGGAGTTAAGAGTGGCTCAGATGGAACATGGCAAGTTTTTATTTGGACTTATGGCTAGGGAAATAGATACTAATAGCTTAGAGGGTAGATAACTGCTCAGCTCTAATGCATTTAAGGGTTTTTATAAACATGAAAGTTTTGTGTCTTTATCTGGGAACTGAGTGATCCAAGGCGGGGGTAGAAACCCCTGCCTGAGATTAAATATTTATTACAACATTTCTTATCTGTGCTAATGTTACTCTTATTATAAGCCTATTACAGGGGGTGTGAGATGGCTTGTTTGACTAAGTGCTTGCCTTGCAGCCATGAGGACCTTAGTTTGATTCCCGGAAACCTGGTGCTGTGGCTGCTGATTGTAATCCTAGCACTAGGGAGGTGGAGACAGTTGGATCCTTGCTGGCAGGCCAAGTGTGAAGCCCTGAGAGGGCAGCACCCGAGGGATGACATCTCAGGTTATCTCTGACATCCATATTCATGTACACACATGCACTTGCTCTCTCATACATACATACATTCTCTCTCTCTGTATATGTATATATATATATATATATATATATATATATACACACACACACACACACACATATATATATACATATACATATATATACACACACACATATACGTGTGTGTGTGTGTATTACAACTACTTTGGAATTAATTCATTCTGTTTATGGATTTTATTTTTCAATGAATATTTTGAAGTTTAATACAATTTCCATGGTCTTTCTGAATTAGATACAGCACCGGTCCAATCTTATAGCTGGATCAAGTGGCTTGGACTGAACTGTTGACTGGAGTTTATTGTTGTGGTTTTGTAAGCAGTTTTGTGTTACATTTGTATTATGTTTGTATTTGTCATTTTGTATTACATCTGGATAATATAGTATGAACACCTTGTGTATGTAGCGTATTTGGCCACTACTTTTTAAAACAACAGCGTTGGAGCCATAATTCATATGTGGTGGTTTGAATGAAAATGCCCTCATAGACTCATTGAAGAAGTGTGTCACTGGGAGGGTGGGATTTGGAGTTTCAGAAGCTCAAGCCAGGCCCAGTGTCTCTTTTTCTTCCTGTCTGACTGCCAATCCAGATGTAGAAGATTGGCTCCTTCTCCAGTATCATGTTTGCCTGCATGCTGCCATGCTTCCCGCCATAATGATAATGGACCAAATCTCGGAACTGTCGGCCAGCTCCATTGAAATGTTTTCCTTTATAAGAGCTGTGGTGGTCATGGTGTCTCTTCACAGCAATAGAAACCCTGAGACATCATGTGTCATACAACCATAATTCATGTATCATGTAATCCATCCTTTGAAGGTACACAATGTAATAACTCCTAGTATCATGTTGTGTGACTGTCACCATAATTAATTTTAGGACAAGTTATTACCCCATTTGTGTCTGTGCAGTCACTTGTTCTGAAAAGGCAGGCATAGACTCTTGTGACTTTTTGTGTCAGATTTCTTTCATCCAGGATTTTGTTTTCAAGGTTCATTCCTGGGATGATAGGAGTCAATACTTCATTATTTTTTACACTATTTTTAATTATATCATATTTAAGTTAGGCATAATGCCTTTAACTCCAGTACTCGGGAGGCGGATGCAGGCAGATTGCTGTGAGTTCCCCACCATATTGTATATACCATGTGTTATTACCCATTTACCAGTTGGAGGAGATGGCAGATTTTTGTAACACTTTCCCGAGTTCTGCTCACTCATGCCCTTGATTGCATGGCAATGCCCTTCACATCTTGACGCCACACTGTGTGACAGGAGGTAGATCCTTAGGAAGCAGCTGATTGATAAAGTATGGTAGTGAATTTGTCGTGTTGGGGTCCTCAAAGCATCTTGGTTTCCCGTGGTGCTGGGGATCTATCTCGGGACCTGTGAGATGCTAAGCCTATATATACTCTGTCACCAGGCTTACAAATCCAGCTTGATTATTTAGACACCAACTCAAAAACACTAACAGTTACAAAAGAGCTAATCAAGGAGATGTGACTATGGATGAAGTACTGTAACAGTGTAGAGAAGACAGGGTCAGTGAGTGCGGGGTGGCCGCTGACGTGGTGCTGTGCTTCTGCGATGGTCTTTGTGTCTGCACTGTCTGCTGAGCAGCCATTGGTTATGTGTGGCTGCTGGACGCTCGAATTTGACTATTCTTTACCAAGATGTAATGTGTGTGTAAAATGCATACTAAATTCTGAAGACCAAATATGAAAGAATGTAAAAATGTCTCAGAAACATTTTTATTAATTGCATGTTGAAGTGATAATATTCCAGGCACATGAGGGCACAGATGCAACAATAATCTCATTTTCTTCTATCGTTTTTACTTGATGGCTTAAGTTAAAATTACATACAGGGATCATACTGCAGTCTGTTGGACTGTTTTTTTTTTTTTTGTTTTTTTTTTTGATTGCTTGGTTGGATGAGTTTTATTTTTTCAAGATGGGGTTTCTTCATGTAGTCCTGGCTGTCATGGAACTCATTTTATATATCAGGCTGGCCTTGAACTCACAGAGATCTGCCTGCCTCTATCTCTTAAGTGCTGGGACTAAAGGTGTGTGCCATCATGACTGGCTTCTACTCTTTGTGTGTGTGTGTGTGTGTGTGTGTGTGTGTGTGTGTGTTTGAACATTTCATATTACAATGTTTACAAACATCTAAGGACATCTGACATTTTAAAAAGCGTACAGTGGAATATTTTTGTAAAAAATCCTTCATATGCCGGGTGTGGTGGTGCACGCCTTTTTTAATCCCAGCACTTGGGAGGCAGAGGCAGGCGGATTTCTGAGTTTGAGGCCAGCCTGGTCTACAAAGTAAATTCCAAGACAGCTAGGGCTATACAGAGAAACCCTTTCTTGAAAAACAAAACAAAACAAAAATCCTTCATATTTGCAAAGTTTAGGGAATATGGGTTCATTTCAAGGTGCTTTGGCCTTCAAGTGTAGCCTTCCACACCCATGTGAAAATTTGAATTTTTTTTCTTATTTTACAATGCTTGGACTAGCAGCCTGGGAGACCAGAATTGCTTCTTTGGCTGTTTATTGGATTCTTTTGAAGTTGATGAAATATTTTCTTCATTTTAGAAGAATATAGGAAAGTGATAGATGATTTTATAGTTTTTAACTATGTTATTTATACTCCAGAGGTTTTTTTTTTTGTTTGTTTTGTTTTTTCTGGCCCTGTTTTCTAATGGCCTCTGTTGAGCATGCATAGAATATAATGCTAAATGATAATGTGGAGATTTAAAGCCGAGAAGTCAGTTGCTTTCCTACAGAATTTGTTTAGATGAAGACTCTATCTCTGTCTAGATGTCTGTTTACTCGGAGAATGATAGGGGGCTATAGATGTCTGTTTACTCGGAGAATGATAGGGAGCTATAGATGTCTGTTTACTCGGAGAATGATAGGGGGCTAATGGGTCAGGTCTCGGGGGAGGTGTGGGCCAGATGAATTCCCCTAAAGGACTCATCCACTTCATGGAAATGGGAAAAATCAGAGCTTCAAGTTCAGTTGCTGTGGTTCCTAACGAAGGGTCAGGAGAGGATCACAGACTGTTACGTTTCTGTGGGTTTTTTTTTTCCCACTCTTTTTGGTTAAAGTTCTGAAATTAGTTTTTGCAATGTTGTGTTGGCCAAAGGCTCTCCTTAACAGATCATTTTCCTGCTTGTGTGTTAAAGCACAGTGAAGTAAAGATTTCCAATCCTGTGTCCTGCGTTGCTGTCAGATATTCTAATATTCATAAGACATTTAATTAAAGTTTAAGTCTTCTAAAACAAACTAATCTCTCTGAGTCATAAGTATTGGGCAATGAGCTGCAATGCTTAGAGGCAAAAACTAAATAATCAATGTGATTTTAATTTCACCAATATTGATAGATTCTAGTGAACACCTCACTAGAATGCGTGAAGTAGGATTTCATGTCCATTCGTTTTGTAAGCATTTGCGGATCCTGTTCCAAGGCTCAGGCACCATGCTGGAAACAGAATGTGGTGGGGAATTAGCAGTAGACTCTACCTTCAGGACATTACAGGCTAGAAGAGGATGCAGACATTAAACAGAGAATTCATTAGTTACCATGGTGATATGTGGCTCAAAGGGAAAGAGTCTGGATTTTAATTGGGACCCTGGGGAGCAAAGTTCTATTTTCCTGTGGGTCATGATTCAGGCTGCAAAGATCTGAGTGAGGAAGAGAAGAGAGACTGACTGGGTTCGTCCTAGGAGAAGGAGACGTACCAAGTCCTGTCCTTTTGTACCTTTCAGGTTGTAGGAGGCCACGTGGACCTGGGGAGAAGGGTTTGAATTTCTCTGAGGCTACACACAGATTTATTTATTTACTAATTGGGACTGAGTCCAAAGTTGAGTTTCTGTTACTTCTGTAACTGAAGCTGAACAAGGTCTAACAACCAGAGTTGACTGGTGTAGCCTTCAAAGGAGCTTAAAATAAGTTGCTGACTCTCTTTCAAGTATAGCTCTTTTGTCAGGGACCGGGATGAGTTAGGGGTATGGATTCGTTTTCTCATGGCGGTGACAAAATGCCTGACCGGAAGCAAGCTAAAGTAGGAGGGGTTTATTTGGTTGGTGATTTAAGGGATGCAGTCCATCACGGTGGGGAAGGCATGGCGGCAGGAGCATGCTGGTCCTGTTGTGTCCACAGTCAGGAGGCAGAGAGAGATGGATGATTGTGCTTGCTCGTGGTCTCCTTTTTATTTAGTCCTGTACCCAGCTGGTGAGATGGTCTTGCCTACATTTAGGGAAGGTCTTTTCCTCCTCAGCCAAACCTCTCTGGAAATGCCCTCACAGACACAGCCAGAGGTGTGTCTCCTAGGGAAGTCCAACTCCAGTCAAGTTGACAGTGAAGATGGACATCATAGGTATTTGAGGGTGTGACAGCCTGGTGTGGATTTTGTTCTCACGGGTTCAGAACAGTTTTCAGCTAGTTTCTTAGATGGGTGGACAGACCAGCTTTGCTTCCTTTGGAGCTTGGGAGTCACTAGAGGGGGACCCATGCTGCCATCAAGGGTGCTGATGAACACGAAGAACAGACAGCAATGGAAGCTGGTGACTGTGGTAAGCTGAGTGTCACAGAAAAGCATTTGGTGTTGGTAGAGGTCAGAGGCTGGGACCAGAGACACACGGTGGCCACAACTGGAGAAGAGTGAAGAAATGTTATCAATTTTTTTTTTCTTTTTCAGAGACAGGGTTTCTTTGTGTGGCTTTTGGCTGTCCTGAAACTCACTCTGGAGACCAGGCTGGCCTCAAACTTCACAGAGATCCACCTGCATCTGCCTCCCCAGTGCTGTGATTAAAAGTGTTCACCACTACTGCCCTGCTATCAAGATATTTTTAAAGTTAGTATGATAGTTCCTAGGACCAGGGGCTGGTGGCGGCAGTTGAGAGAAAGGCAAAGATGGTTCTATAGGGGAGATAATGTAACTGGAATCGGTGTCCTATCTTCCACTAAAATAAGTTCCAGGTGGAGCAAAACCTTAACATCAAAGCAGCTAGTAAAATGAGAACCCCACTCCAGCAGTTAATGGAGATAGGAAATCCTTCCTAGATATGATACAAACCTAGAAGCTCTTATGCATATACGTTTTTGTAAGACCAGATCTTTTTAGTTATTTCAAAGGACAACAAAAACTTTAGGAAAGCATACCGTTTTGTGCTACACAGTGTACTTTTATCAGTATATAAAGAGTTTCGACAAATCCATAAGAGAAAGGTTAGGTACTCTGAAGGTAAAGAATATGAGTGTACAGTTCAGAAAGCTGTACAGAACTGACTTTTTCTTTAAGGTTTATTTAATGTATGTGAGTACACTGTCGCTCTCTTCAGACACACCAGAAGAGGGCATCGGATCCCATTACAGATGGTTCTGAGCCACCATGTGGTTGCTGGAAATTGAACTCAGGACCTCTGGAAGAACAGTCAGTGCTCTTAACCACTGAGCCATCTCTCTAGCCCCCAGCGGTGACTCTGAAACTTTAATCACTTTCACAAAACCTTAATAAGGTGCTATTTTTCACATGCCAGATTGGCATACATCAAGGCAATGGTAGTACTGGCAAAGGATTGAGGAGATGAGGACTCAAATACTGGATGGAAGTTTAAGCTAATCTAGCACCTATAATTTATCAAAATTACAAACATATTCATTGCCTGAATCAGCAGTTACAATTCTAGGAATTTTATCAGAATTACAAATGTGTAAGCCTTACCATTTAAGATATAAGTAACATGTAGAATACATGGATGTGTGGTATGCATTGACTATCAACAAAGGGATTATATACTATCTATTGTGTAAAAATGCATCCCTATATAGTATATTTCATATATCTCTATGGATATATATGGATGCCTATAATTTATACATGTGCACATCCACAAAGCTGGTGGTCCACAGTCAGCCTCCAGGGCATGTTTGCCTTTCCCAGGTCCTTGCTGATGGCCTGTGGTACTGCATGAATCGTTCCTGGTGGAAGGAGATACAACATGGAAATCCACAAGCATGTCTAGTCAGGATGCTTTCCCAGAGAGCTACTTGGTAAACATTCACTTTTTCTCTGTGTATATATACAAATATAAAATATCTTGAAGGATACACAAGAGGTTGCTAATGCTAAATTCTCCCAGGAAGGGGTAGCAGGAAACAGGAAGATTAATGATGAGGTTGGAATTGTGTTTTTTGAGTTTGTTACAAGTAAATGTGTTACTTATTTTTAAGAAAGAATCCAAAGTAGTCAGAGAGTCACTGCAGACTTTGATTTCCATGAGTGTGTTATTTATGATGCGGTGTTCCTGTCTGGGAGAGCAGAGACAGAAGCTCTTAGGGGAAAGGGTGCTTCTGGTGGTGACGTGCCTAGCTGGTCCTCTTATCAGCATGGAATGTTCAGTAGCAACCTGGGAAAGAGGCAAAGTTTGTGATCCTATCTGGGTCAGCAGTTCAGTGGATATTATGCCAGAACATGAGGTTCCTAGGAGGTCCCAGTCTCAGGCAGGTCCCAGTCTCAGGGACAGCAGGATGCATGCTGTTCCTTGGGGACAGTAAGACAAAAGTTGGGTAGGAGAAGGAAAACCAGCCACATGGGTAGGACCACACAGCATGATGATAGTCACAAGTCTTACGGAGTAGCAACTAAAAAGGAATCGCTGCCCTCTGTATTTACTGAAAGAATATCACCACATTTAGTTCTGACAACCAATGTTTAGATGGAATTACGTTTCCAGAATACTCCTTGAGCTGAGGAGGGTAATTCTAAACAGGAGTGATCTGTTGGACTGCATGCTGATAGAACAGGGCCTCAGATCAGGGTGCGATTTTAGAAAATGGGGAAGAAAGGAGAGAGAAAGACATTTCAGGTGAAGATAGCGGTGGGCCACAGTGGAAAGCAAGTTATCTTTTGTAGCTAGAAGGTGAGATTTGGTAGGAATTCCAGGGTGTGCATGGCTGTTTAATTCTCAGCCAGCTGGAGCCCCAACAGATGGTTTGAACATGGGATTGTGTGTTTACCAATAAGACTGGCAAAGGGTAGACAGTACATTCCTGGAGGACTGCTGATACTGGAAGAGATGAAGAGGCAGAAAAATCACCATAAAAGGAGCTAGATGATGCAGTGGTCCATGAAACAAAGGGCACTGAGGTGGCTCTTGCACATCTTGTTTGAGACTATGTAGCCTGGGCTGGCCTGGTACTCATGTAGACCTGGAATCACTGAGATCCACCTGCCCTTGCCTTCTGAGTGCTGGGGGTTAAAAATGTGTGCTACCACGCTCAGCCCAGTCCCTTGGTGTTTGATGGAAGCTTTATTTGCCTGTGTGGCAGTATATTTGTGTTTTTATCTGAGAATAGTTTATGGAAGGGAGGCTCTTATCTCTAGACCATTCTACATGGGAATGAGCAAAGTTTGGTGGATGGTCAGTTGCTGACAAGTGTATGTGCATTGTTTATACATTGTATCTGGTAGGTTTCACAGAGACTCACTGCCTCTGTCCTTAGGAGAAGAGTGTTGGTATGAGCGAGTCTCTCATCTTACAAGCATGCATTTGCACATAGCTCAAACTCTAGACCCCCTTAGGGCTCCATACTCAGAGTGATCTTAGCCTTGTACATATATCACTTAGGGATCACACCAATAGTAAGGAGTCAGAGAGTAAAAGTTGGTAGCCTAAACAAGATTCAGAGAAAGGACTGCATGTATGGACTTCCTGAAGGTAATCTGCTCATGGCTGGAAATTCCTGTTCTTCTAGATTTTGGTCTCAGGGCCAGAAGAGCATTAGGACTGGTTTGTTCCTTTGAGTTCTGCATGCCTTAGACCTTGGTTAGGACTCAGAAGCCGCTTTGCTTCTCTGGCATCTGTCCAGCTCCTTTTCACAATGGAGATCAGGTGTAGGTAGACACTTGTGTAAGAGAGCTAGCTGCCTTTTCTAATCCACAGGTGGCACCTTCGCTGTACAGTGCTGGGCCCACTGGATAGAGTTTGGATTTCCTCGGCGAAATGTGATGTGGGGTTACAGCAGCTGCTGAGACTCTCCTTCACTTGCAGAGTGTCCTCGGCTATCCAAACTCTAGGAGGTGAGGTTCTGGGACTTGCGGTGGCTGTGTAGCCTGCACTGAGGTTTACAAGTCATGGCCTGCCTATGTCCTCAAGGGTAGTGAGCACTGCTCCTCCTTAGCCAACTGCTGATACACGTGAAAGAGCCATAGGAAACAGCTTGATGACTGCCAGCTGGGCAAAAGACCCAGCTAGAGGAGGAGATCATGTGACTAGGAAACAGTGATAAGTTTCTCTGGTATACTGCTTCTATGCCCCAGCAACATTGTAACGCCAGGTTCGAAGATTGATTGTGTGGCCCTGTTGTGTAACAGCTTCCTTGAAGTTGAGACATTCCATCCTGCTGGGAAGCTCCTGAAGCACAAAGGTAAACAACTCAAACTAGTTTCAGGAAGTCCCTGAAACTGACCAGATCCACCATGCCCCTCTCTACCAGAGTAAGCAATTAAAGTTGAGAGTACGGCCCAGAGGAAGTGACACTGAGCTGCAACGAAGATTTTCAGAGGAGAAAAGCTACAAAGACTTTGAGAGCAGATCAGCTGCCTGGAAGAAACAGAAGCCAGGCTGCCTCTAAGAGTCATTTGGACACTTTGCAATCTGACTGTGCAATAAGTTCCAGGTTCACAGCTATGTGAGCTGTCACCCATGCTGGGCTGGGCCTTGGTGATGCAGATGTCTTTGAGTCATTTCTGCTCCTGTAAGTAACCTCTCACTGATATTCCTTTAAGTAACCCCAATAAAATTCATTGGTTCACCAAGTTGGATTTTGGTGGTCTTGTATCGGATCCCTGCCAGGGATGAGTAAATGTGTGTGTTTCAAACAACAGTTCTCAAAGCTGACTTTCACATTTAGTGGGGCAGGAACCATAATTGGTGCCTGAACAGGGACCTGATAGAATCAGAGATGAGTTAGGGAAGAGCAAGTGCATGGTCCTGGATAATAGCAAGGCCTGTTGCTGAGGTGGTGACGCCTGAGGTGGAGCTTCCCTGGAGGAAATTCCAATACAGTTGTCATTTCCTGTGTGGTGGGTGTTCTTGTGCCTTTGTGCTATAAGAGTGGTTGTATGGTTCTTGCAGTAGGTAGTGAGACATACAAGTAAGGCCGAGCCATCAGGATTAGGAGTGTCTGTGGGAGGCAGTCTCAGAATGGAGTTCATTGTGTGAATGTGGAGACACCCTGAAAACAGTTACAAAGGTAGAGAAAATGTTACAGTCTTTGAGATTAGTGCAGCAGAGGAGGCTGCCTGACCAGTGTTGTGCTTAGTTAGAAATATACATGAGGCCACAACAGCGGCCAGGTAGGAGCTTGTTGTGCAAAGGCATAGTTGGAACAAGAAAGAGAGATGTAGCCAGTATTCTGTGTTAGCTCCTGATTTGGCAACTAAATTAGATAAACAGGAGGGAGAGAGATAAGTCCAACCTTTAGTAGAAAAAGAGAGGAAAAAAATCTGTAATCTAGCACGTAGGTGGGGCATTCATGTTGTATCAGGAAATTGTAAGCACTTGAATTGCTAGCATGAGGGAAGACTTTTCAATAAGCAGTGAAAGAGCCTGACCTTTGAGGCTGAGGGACACAGGAGCCAGAGGGATCAGTCTAACTGCTGTGGAGGCAGAAAAACTAAGTAATGGAACTTCCCATCCCTTCCTTAAGGCAACCCGAGACAGTATGATAAAGAGCAATCCCCAGTGGACTGGCTTATCAAAGCCATTAGGAACATTTGGAAGTCCCCATAAATGTCAGGAGCTGGAGGACCATAGAGGAGGGTGAGGTGGTAATGAGGGAACTAGTAATAAGGTTGGCTGTGTTTGAACCCTAGCTCACTGGGCCAGAGAGAACTCTGTTTACAGAGGAGCTAAACAAAGGTTGATCCAGAAGGGACTTCAAGGCTAGTATCAAGCTTTAATGACTGAGTCCTTTGTTGGAACAAGATCTTTATAAAGCAGGAAAGGCTTTGGCAGATCTCAGTGACTTAGAACAGCATGTGAGGAGTGGCCTCAAAGTCAAAGAGCCACCCAGAGGAGATCATTAAAAAGGTAAAGTAGTGGTAGGATTTGTGTCGAGCTGGAGTTCCTAAGAAAGTCTGATAGAAAGGCATTTGTGTGCTAAGGAGCATCTGCCTAAGGAGAAGACATCCTTGACAGAATGCAGCTGAAGCACATCAGGCCTGTCCCAGGAGTGGGTCATCCCCCAGACCAAGGAGGTGACATTTTCTTCCAGCAAAAGATAATGCTAGGGGTATAGACTGTTAGCCCAGCTAGAACTGCCCCAACGGCCAGGGATGGTGAATGGGGAGGCTAGAGACATGTATGTGTCAACCTAGGGCCACTCTGACCTAGTGAGCCAGAGGTGCAGCAAGAAAGCAGGGCCACATTTACCTTTGGCCTTGAGTAGGACTGAGCAGACTAAGTCAAATCCACTGAGTTGATCAGGTATGGAGAAATGTAGGGAGGCTCCCAGAACAGGTCATGTAAACATAACAGTTCAGAGAGAATCGCCAAGGATTACAGAGAACAAATTAAGTTAACACTTCCCATCTATGTGTATTAGTCAGGGTTCGCTAGAGTCGCAGAACGTATGGAATGCCCCTCTATATTGAGTGAATCTATTGTGATGACTTGCAGTCTGTAGTCCAACAACCCAACAATGATCAGCTGTAAATGGGAAGTCCAGGAATCTAGTAGTTGCTCTGTCCCACGAGGCTAGTTGTTCCAGCTGGTCTTCTGTAGAAATGGGTTCCAACAGACGTGCTGGCAAGTAAGTGCAAGCAAGAGTGGCAAGGACCCTCTGGCACTATGAAAGCCAGTCAGCAGGATGCAAGTTTCCAGTTCAGACCCAACGTAATTTCTCCATGTTCTAAGTCTGGTGAAGGAAGAGTGAATCTTCCTTCTTCCAAAGTCGTTATGTAGGCCTCCAACAGAATATGTAGCCCAGATTAAAGGTGTGTCCCACCCACCATGCCTGGATCTGGGACTTGCTTTGCCCCAGGCTGACCTTGAACTCAGAGATCCCCTTGTCTTAGTCTCCTGATTTTAAAGGTGTGGACTACCTTGGTTGGGCTTAAGCTTTTCATGGCTACTATGCCTCAAGATTTCCCTGCCAAGATCCAGGTTAGAAACTTGTGTCTTCAGCCTTAAGATCTGGATCACAGGTGAGCCCTCCCAATTCTGGATTATAGTTCATTCCAGATATAGTCAAGTTGACAAGCAGGAATAGCCAGTCCACTATGCTTTGTACCTGAGCTTGATCTTTGGAGGAAGCAAATGATACGAATGGATAGAACCTTTCCATGCTGTATTAGACCTCACTCGTTTCAACTCCTGGTTGGATGCCAGACCCTATTGCTGAAGACACTGTACATCCGTGCTTTGACATAGAACATGGAGGAATTAGCTGGGTCTGAACTGGAAACTTGCGTCCTGCTGACTGGCTTTCATAGTGCCAGAGGGGGCCATGCCAGCTGCAGGTGAACTGTCAACAACATTCCTGCTTGGGTATGAACTTTGTGTTCTAAAAATACTGACACACAGAATTGCATGTGCCTGCTTGTGCAATAGTGGCTTGGCTTTGTGGGTAAGACCAACACCCTTCTGATTGGATCTAAGGCCAGCTGCACAAAACAGGATTCAAGCCTTGTACTGGGAGCCAGAAAAAAACCTGTGGCTGAGGAGGTCAAAGTTTCCTCTGGGGAAGCAACTTCTGTGGGTTCTTTAGATGGATGTGATGTGCCTGACAAATTGCCTTCTAAACTTGTGTTTATGCCCATAGGCATTATCGGCCTCTCTCATAACCACTGGGGAGCTCCTGAGATCAAATGGCTGTAACTATGATGTGGGGGCCTGTTTCTTAGTCATAGGTGGATGGATGTCTAGAGTCACCACCTCCAAGGCTCAGGGATCATTGAAGAAGATGATCACAAAAAGAATGTAAGAGCTGGGGGAAGGCAGGAGTGTTGTGTAACAGTTTCCTCCCAGATTGAAACATTTCATCCTGCAGGGCTGCTGCTTGTCTCCCTCTGCTTGCTGGCCACCACAAGGTGAACAGGCTTTCTGTGCCACACACGTCCACTGTCACGATGTGGTGTGCTGCCACTGGCTTGAAGGCACATGTGCCAAGTGACTGGAAACTCTTCTTCCTTTTCAGGGGATTTTCTCATTTCTCCTCCTTCACATTAATGGAAAGCTGACGAAGGCGGTGTGCTGGCTACTTATATGTCAACCTAACACAGGGTAGACACGTTCCAGAACAAATAGCCTCATTTGAGGAGGAAATGCCCCTACCAGATAGGCCTGTGGGCAAGTCTGTGGGGAGCGTTTCCCTGATTAATGATTGATTTGGGTGGGCCCACTGAGCGAATAGCACCCCTGGACTAATGGTTCTGGGTCTATAAGAAAGCAGGCTGAGCAAGCTATGGAGCAAGTCAGTGAACAGCACCCCTCCATGTCCTCTGTGTCATGCCTCCTTCCAGATTTCTGCTTTGAGTTCTTCCCTGATTTCCTTGGATAATGGACTGTAATGTTGAGCTGTTAGCTGAATTAACCCCTGTGTCCCTAAGCTGTTTTTGCTGATAGTGTTCTGTCATGCCAGTAAGACACACTGCTACTCAGAACAATAAGATAACCCTGGGACAGGATGTGTACTAACTTTATTGAAGGGGTGAGGAATATGGCCTTGAGCATAGGTGAACGACTCTCCCCTGGGGGTGAGTAGCTGTGCCGAGCTGAGCTGTGCAGTCACACCCTTCAGCCTCATAAGACGTAGAACTCAAACTTGCTCTATAAGTGTGTAGGCCATACTCATGTTTGTGTGCTTTAATCACACTCTGTCAACACACGCAGACAAAAATCGTTTCTAATAGAAAAGTTGTGGAGAGAGTGCAGAAAGCCCTTGTCTGCCCCAACCAAGTTTTCCTTAGTAGTAACATCTTAATGTCACATGTTCCACTTATCAAACCATTGAGTGGTGCTGGCATAGTAATTCTGAATGTCCTTTTGCTGTCCTAGAGTCCCAACCAGCTTTTACTATTATGTTAAATTGTGCATCTCCCAGGCTCCTTTTGGCTGAGACAGTTTCTCAGATGTCTTTGTGTGTATTGTGATGCTCTAACTGAAAAACCTTAGGTTAATTAATTCATTCTTAATTAAAATTTTTATTTTGTCTGTATGGGTGTTTGTCTGCATATATGTCTTTTCACCATGTGTGCGATGGATGCCTTCAAAGGTCAGAAAGAGGGCACTGAACCCCATGGAGGGTGTTAAGTCTCCATGTGGGTATTGGGAATTGAACCTGGATCCTCTGGAAATCCAGCCAGTGCTTAGATATGATTCTAGACCAGGAGTGGCTCAGTTACAAAAGTGCTTGCTGCTTAAACACGAGGACCTGTATTTGGATCCCAGATATTCATGTAAAGTGTGTATGGAGTGAGACATGCCTGTATTCCTGGAGTTTCTGAGAGTCAGATTGCAGGGTTTCACTGGCCACCCAGCCCGGCAGAATCCATGAGCTCTGTGCTCAGTGAGATACGCTATCTCAAAAGTAACATGGAGGACAACCAAGGAAGGCATCTGCTATTGACCCCTGACCTCCACAAAAGAGCCGGCAAATGTGTATGTGGAGCACACAGAGATCAACTTATTTATAAAGAGGAGAAGTGTATCCTTGTACAATTTGGGAGGATGGGATACCCAGGATCTAGGTGCTGACATCTGATGTGGCTTCTTACCACACCCTCACACAGTGGTAGATTCCAGAGAATCTACTCTTGGAAATCCTTTAAATATCCATTTGGAAAGGGCTATTTTTATGATGGAACCACTCCAAAAGCCCGCCTTCCAAGCTTTGAGAGGGGTGTTGGGGTGTGTTTTATAGAGTGATTGCTTATGAGCCTGAGGAGGAAGTGGCTTTCCCATGATGCCCCGTGAAGGGCATGTGGTACCATGACCTGTGCTTGAGTTCTTGTTGCATCCCAAAGAAGTGGAGACCTGTTTTACTTCCTAATGGGTGGAGGTGGCGGATCTAGCTAAGAATCATGACTGTGTGGAAGATTTCTCTCTTCCTTTTTCCTATTTATTTATTTATCATTCATTCATTCATCCCGTTACTTAATACTTATTACACATCACTGTGAACACACAGGTGTTCATTTTCTACTTGAGGTTCTAGTCTGGGAGTACGGGGTGGGTGTACTATCTCTCAGTTGTCCCATTTTCAGCCATGAGGAACTTCATCAGCTGGCTCCCACTGCTGTAAAGTTGGTCCTGATTCATCAAGCCAACTTTACCACCCACCACCTGGATCACGACCCACAGTGACAGTCACCCATCCCATGTTAAAGAGAAGAAAAGTAGACCTCTCAAAGAAGAGGCAGCTTAACTAAAGACCATTCTCATGTAGCTAGGACTTTATCTTTGACCCTTCCTACAACTGCATATGAGCCGATGTCCCCATCAATGACCGGCTCAGCATATCACCTTCTCTCCCAGGTTGTTGTGTGAGATATTCAGATGTGAATTCCCCTGCATGTGCCCAGGGCAGGGTTGGCAGAGAAAGAGCTGCTGGTGCATTCTCTGTGGAGGCGGCTGATACAGATGTGTGCTGTCTGGCCTGAACAGGATTTTATAATGTGAACATGTTGCAAACAGACTCTGACTACTGATACAGAATCTCCTTTCCACCAAAGATGGTGAATTCAGGAGAGATGTAAATGCACACAGCAAACCCTTCTGACTTTATTCAGAGAGCCTCACAGAGCCTCACAGAGAGAGAGCCTCACAGAGCCATCAGCGCTGAATCGAGCAGGTGGACATTCAGTGTTCTCAGACCTGAAGCTGCTTGGTTTTAGGATCAGGCATAAATAACCATTATACCTGGGACACTTTCCTGTTTTAAATTTAAATTAAATTTCATATGTATTTGTGTTTTGCCTTTAAGTGCCTGGCAGAGGCCAGGAGAAGGTGTTGGGATCTGGGATCACAGATGGTTGTGCGCTACCAAGTGGGTGCTGGGAATTGAACCTTGATCCTCTGGGAGAGCCGTCACTGTTCTTAACCTCTGAACCATCTCTTCAGCCCCCGACATGTTTTTTTTTTTTTGAATGAAGAAATGATATAGCCGCCTGGAAGCTCCTTAGATTCAGAGGCTAACACAAGGCAGGCCTATTTGATACTGATTTTTCACAGTGTTCCATTTCAGAAGATTCCATTTATTTTATTTATATTTATATTTATTTATATTTATAATCAAGTGTGGGCTATCTGGCTTAAAAACTAATCCTTTAAAAGTTTTGAAGCAATAATGTCTGAGGCCATTTGTTTGCAAATGACAGACATTCATTTAGTGTCAGAACAATTTTAAAAAAGTGTTTGGTTTATGTTGCTAAGAAATTCTCAGTTGCAGCATTCAGGAGGCAGAGGCAGGCAGATCTCTGAGTCTACAGAGTGAGTTCAGGAAGGCCAGGGCTGTACAGAGAAACCATGCACAGTAAGATTGGCTTTAGAGCCTGAGCTCTGCTGTCCTGTTGGCTGTCACTGACTGTCTGTTTTCATCTGGGTTTGTCTCAGGCAGGCTTTCCCCTCTTAAGTGCCTCTTAGCAGTCCACACGGGAGCAACGGCTGCATCCATCGATATTTGTGGGCTATTGATTTGTTGCCTGGGCCATGGGTCTAATCCAAATTGCTTGCTGAGAGCAGGATTATCAGGGAGGTTACTTTCCAGGCAAGGGTCATGTGTGTCCTATAGAATTAAGGAAAGACTGTGGCGGGAGTATCAGAATGGAGGGTTGGCAGGTCACTTGTGGTTGACTTTGGCTGTGGTTGTGACAGATAACATGCTATTGACAGGAGGAATGTAACTTCAACTTTTCCCCTTTCCTTCCATAACGTGCTTAGTGTAGATCACTAGGTTAGGAACTTAAGGAAACCAAGAATTCTCAATTCAGGATTTCAAAGTACTGTAAAGTTTGGCTATTTAAATATTTTGGTTTTCCTTGTTGTTACTTCTTATGGCAAATGTCACTGCCTCTTAGTGACAGAGACAAGGTGATACCAAGGAATGTAACTAAAGCTGTAGCTGCATCTTCTTTCTGGAGCAACACCCACTTGGGGGCGCATCCACACAAAGCCAGTTTGGTCCGTTGACCAATGGGAGTTGGAAGGAGCTGGTCCGTTGACCAGTGGGATTTGGAAGGAGTCTGGTCCGTTGACCAATGGGAGTTGGAAGGAGGAGTCCTGTTAGAGTCTAAGGTTTGCCATCTCCTAGGACAGTGGGAAGTGGAGGGCCACCTCCTGGTGGTTGCTAGGACGCTCGACTTTTGTTCATTTCTCCCCCTCCTGAGTCCTGTGGGAATCCTATTCAGAAAGAATTAACACCTAGTTAGAAGAGATAAGCCTTTGGGTCTGTTCATGGCCTCAGAGCGCCCATTATTTCTATATTTCCTAGCTAAATATGAACAATCTTAATAAAAAAAAAATCTGTCTTCACTACCATTGTATTGATTTTGTGTTGTCCAATTTCTCTGTTTATTTTAAGCCCTGCTGGCCTGGTTCATAGCATCATGTCTTCTTGTTTTGTTTTTTTCTTTTTTGTTTTTTCTTTTTTTCCCTTTTTTTAATCTTCAAAATAATTGTGTCTGGGCTGTGGTCAAGATTCACAAAAACCCCTTTGATTAAATTTCTCATTCATGTATGCGGCACCCATGCCTTTGTATTTTGAGACTATTTTTAAACCCCTAACAAGGCGGAAGGCTTTGTGTTTCATTTCCCTTAGCTTCCCTCTGTTCAGACACCTGCGCTTGCCAATAATTATCACTGCCTCGGGCACATTCTTGCTTTCCCTGTTGCATGGCGCTTTAAAATAATATTGGGGGAAAGCTAGGTGTGGGGGCCTATATCTGCACTGGAAAAAATAGTTGTTTTTTTTCTTGGTAGTTCAGCAAAAGATGTTTCTAAAGAGTAAGAGCTAATTTAGTACCATTTAAAGGCTGGTATTTTCTTCTCATTACTTAATAGCCCACCTCCTTTGGACATCTTGTTTCTTTTGTTTCCTTTTTTTTTCCTTCTTAGTATTTAAAGATAGGGTTTCTTGTGTTGCCTTGTCTTCCCTGGAACTTTCACTGTAGACCAACCAGGCTGGCCTCACAGAGATCTACCAGCCTCTGCCTCCCAAATGCTGGGATTAAAGGTGTGTGTCACCATTGCCTGGCTGGTCATCTTGTTTCTTAATAAAAACAAGACTCCTGCTGTTTTTCAAAAGTTAAAAAAAAAGTCACTTTACGTGACATCCCTTGACAATGTAGTCTCTTGATCAAACCAGTATAAGTCAATTCAATTTTGCAGGTGGGTGATAGTCACCATAGTGTTGTTAAAACATCTATTCATGGGAGGCATTTCAAAGAGAACATATTCTCTTTGCTAGAGAGTTAGCCTATTTCCCGTTATTTAGGTAAACTTTTCGTTGACTGGAACATCTATGCAGAAAAGTATGAAAAACTTGCTATCTGGTTCATTGAGCTTTCACAAGCCAGATGCATCTCTGTGACCAGTTTCAAATTGAGAAGCAGAACATCACCAACGTTTCAGAAGCTCCACTCTCTGTCCTGCAGTGCTGTAAGGCTGTCTGGTCAGCCTTGCTTGGTCTTGCACCAGGGATGTAAACTGGATGCGCTGTGTGTCTGTGTGTGGATGATCTCTGTGTCTTGATATGTCTCTCTCTCTCTCTCTCTCTCTGTGTTTTGTTGTGTCTCTGTGTGTGTCACCGTGTGCCATTGCTGTTTGTTCAGTCTGGGTGCTGTTAGAATTCTATTGTCTGCTGATATGACAGTGTGCCCATCCTACGACTGACGAATGTAGGGTTTCCCCCTGGGGTGCCGTTGCTGACTCGTGTGGCCATGAGTATTCCTGAACCTTGCTTTGGTGACTACACAAGTACATACCTAGTCATAGAGTTGTTAGCCACAGGTTCGAGTATGTTCCTCTGAACAGGGTCGACTGGTGGCTGTGCTGGCGTACATCTCCTCCAGTAGCACAGAGTGTTTCTGTGGCTCAGCATGGGTGATTGCTACCGCCTGACCAGTTTCTTTTCAGCCAGTCTAGCCACTGTTTAACCGTGTCTTGTTAAGTAGCAAGAACTTGCTTTAGTAAAGAAGTTGGTGATCTTTTTGTAGACTTGCTGTGCCTTAGTACAGTGGTTTAAGAGATATTTTGATCCCAGTTACACCTTTTAGTCATTTAAGTCCCGGCCAACGTGAGGACAACAGACTCAGGTTAAGATTTGTCAGGATTTATGGAGTTTCATATGAAGTGCATTTATGGCATGCACTTCTAGACCAACGGGTCCCTAGAGCTCTGTCTGACTTTTCTCATCACTAGATTTGTAGTGTTGTTTGGGACACTTGAGAACACATATTCATGAGGGATGGAGAGATGACCCAAGTGGTTAAGGGCATTTATTGTTCTTCCCAAGGATCTGAGATCAGTTCCTAGCACCCATGTCACATGGTTCACAAATGCCTGTTAACTCCAGCTCCAGGGATCTGACACCCTCTTGGCTTTCTCATCCACCCACACACATGTGTACACATGTGGCATGTATATACACACACATGTGGCATGTATACACAATAAAGCAAATATTTTAAAAAAGAATATGTATACCGTTATGAACTCATTCTTCCCACCAATCTACCATCTCACACTAGAGTGAATATTCTGGACACAGTGGAGGATGCTTTAGGAAACAGTCTTGATCTCCAGGGAGCTTAGATGAGGATGCTGGCTTAAAGGAGGATGCTGGCGTAGATGAGGATGCTGGCTTAGATGAGAATGCTGGCTTAGATGAGGAGGATGCTGGCTTAAAGGAGGATGCTGGAGATGCTGTCAAGATGCTCAGAAGACTCGCCCTGGGGTCCAGAGGGAGGAGAGGAGACAACGGTGTTACATAACCACCTGACATGCCTGCCCACCTGTGGTGTGTTTATTTGTTGTATGTGTGGTGTACGTGTGGAGTCTGTTCTCTCCCCACCTTTCTGTGAAGTATCTGTGATGACCTTGGACTGTTAGGCTTGTGTGGTGAGTGCTTGACTCGCTGAATCATCTTACTAGACTCGATTTTGTTAATATTTAAAGAGAAACTATTTTTTCTCATGTATACATATGTGTGGTATTGTGTGTTTGTGTGTGTGTGTGTGTGTGTGTGTGCAGGCTAGAGATCCTCATTGGTTGTCTTTCTCAATCACCCCTGCAGCTCTCCTGGCTTTACCTCTGGGGTTGCAAACGGGCCACCATGCCTGCCTGGCATCTGTGACAGTGCGGAGGATCCGAACTCAGATCCTCACACTGAGCCATCTTAGTATCCCCGAGAAACTAATTTTTTTGAGATTATCACATAATTACATCATTTCTCCCTCTCTTTCCTCCCTTCAAATCGTCCCCTATACTCTTTCTTACTCCTTTTCAAATTCTCATTCTCCTTTTTCATTAGTTGTTTTTAAGTACATAAATACAACCTGCTCGGTCTATATAATGAAAACAATAGAAAATTTAAAAAAAAAAATCTCATAAGAAGAAGCAGTAAAGATACAGAGATACAACTTTCTGCTCTCCCATTGGTGGAGAGTTGGCCTTTATTCCGTTACGGGTAAATGTATGGAGCAGCCTGCGTAGGGCTGGCAGTGAGTGGGTCACGTGCTTCAAGGCTCTCTGGAGGGTAATCTGGAAATCTCTTTCTAAGTTGAAGATGTGCATCCTTCCGATGCAGCGGGTCAGCTTGGGCAAATGCACCTTCCACCTGAGCTTAACCTCTGCAGGGGCTGTGATCATACAGACCGCACATAGCTGGGTGTGGGAGGGTGGTAAGGAAACAGTGCTCTGCTCCTTTAATGGCTTCCCATAGAGCTTATAATCGCTAGAGACAGTTTCCTGTCTCATGCATATCCCTGTGGTTCAGTCCAAAAGATGTGGACAACAGCACTTCGTGTGGTACATTTGTTAGAAATTAGGGGAAATGTATGTATTTTTTTATCTGAAAGAATAGAGAGATGGCATTGGTTATCTTAATTTCTTCCTAAGAGGAGCGCTGTGGCTGGAGGACCACAGTGTCCCTTTTTAAAGCATATAACCGAATCATACCCTTCCTTGCAAAGAAGGAATGAGATTTCAGTTGCCTTTGAGTGACAGGCAAACCATTAAACGGTCACCGTTTACAACATCCACTAGAGCACGTTCTGTCTCTTGATTGCTCCACAGTAATCAGATGAAGCCACAATTTTTGCTGCTTTTCAGATAAGGAAACTCAGATCCCCCCCCCTTTTTTTTGAAAAGAAAAACACAACAATTTGCATGAAATCATTCAGTGGCTGATATTCTAATTGAGAACATTAAGTGAATTGTTCAAGAAATAACTTCATCTAGCATGTACAAATTAAAGCACCAAGAACAAAGCCCTGAGGCGCTGTTTGGGTGAAATGAACTGATAGCGAATGGTAGGAAGGGCCGGAGGTTTACTAACGAACGCTTTGCTCTGGATCGATGTCTGCTCTCCTTGTTGTCACCACGGCTCCCTCTCAGCTCATCAGCCTCCATCAGGGCTGAGTTTCACACTTATTAGCCCTGAACAGCAAACTCGGAATTCATTAAGTGGTGGTTGAAGGTGGTGATGAGCTCGTGCTTAATGCAACCTGTGGATTGGGACGGGGAGTCTGTTTAGAGCTGTCATCTTCTTCATTGCTGGGAAAGGGCTTCTTTCCCAGACCTCAGGGTGCTCTGGCGATGGCTCTTGGTTTTCACTTTTCTTTGTCAGGTCTGTCCTGTGTCAGCAAAGGCGAAGAGAAGAGAGTAATGCAACATTGATAATACTGCCTGCCTTCTTTCAGAAGCACTGAACTTATTCAGGTAGTCACTGGAACTTTCTAGAATGCTTTAATGGCAGTTCTGCTGATTCGGTGTTTGCCCTTGACAGTGCTGGCTAAAGCAGATAGAATGTAATTTATGCTAAGTTATGCTAATGAGAAGCCAAAACTGTGTATGGGGAGGGGAGGCACTCAGGACCTTACCAAGACTTTCACTGGTGGAACAGATCACAAACCAGGTAGTGAAGCTGCAACAGAACAAGGGATTTCAGCCAATAAGAGGAGCACCAGGAGGAGAAAGCGGTACTTGAAGGCTGGAAGAAGGAAGAGTCAAAAAGCTACGTTTCCCTATAAAGAAATAAAATAGTCTATCTGCAGTGAAGAATACAGTTACAGTCCTATAAGGCAACTACGTAAGTAGTTTAAGACAGATGCTAAAGTCAGAAAATGCAAGGAAAGTTCACATTGCAGGGATGGGCAAAGTATCTGAACAGTGTAGGTCTAAGGAGAGACTTGGTTTATTACATGACCACTTGTCTACGGGGTTAGGTGGGGGGCAGCCGTTGCATGTCAGTGCCTTCCTGCGGCTTTGCGGTTGTGAGGTGTGAACAAGTCGATGCTGCAGTTTTATCCTTCAGTTTTCATGTCTACATCAGATGAGCAGGTGGGGAATAAAGCCAGGGTGGAGAAGAACGGTGGAGGATTTTAGTTTAAAACTTAGCTATATTCTAGTCTGACTGGCCTGATTGCTTAGGGAGCAAAACAAGCCTGTCTGCTCTATGTGGCCCAATGGGCTGCGCCTAGAAAGAGCAGAAAAGGATCGATTAGCAGGGGGTGTGGCAGGACCAGTGATCAGCCTGGGGCAGGCTTGGCAGTGCTTCTCTCACTCAGAGAGGTTTTGCTGAAGCCTTCAGACCCAGTGCCCAGTGCTACAAAGCCGGTACCTGAGCCACTGTGGCACTCACCCTCATTTAACATCCAGATGTTGACTGTGGTTTACCCTTATCCTGCGGGGAGTCAGAAAGTGCTTTTACACGGAGGCTGCTCCTGGTCTTGATAGAAATGGACCTATTAGTGTTCTGGAATTCGAAGTGGGAATGACACTCTGATAGTCTGCAGATGGTGAAACCGGTTGGTAAGTTGGAGGCAGTTGGGAAACAGCCTGGCATCATAGCTGCACGTGCAGGGTTTTCTTTGTAGGGTCAAGAACTGGTTTGAATGAAACCTCACCGCAGTGGATGTGCTAAATGATTGTGGCTTGTTGCAGTTGGATGTTTAAAGGAGGACATCCATTCTGTAGATACTTATCTTATAGCTGTGAATTCAGTACCCTGTCCCTTGTAGCTCCTAGAAATGTAACAGGAGTATGTGACCTTCCCATTATAAACAAATTACTTAAATGTGTCTGGTCTAATGCATGCTATGGAGGATGTTAGGAAGAGACAAGAAACCTGGGAATATATAGGGACCAGGAGTTGACATGCCATTCAGTTTTACATAGGATGGTCAAAAGCCTCTCTACTAAGCATCATTTAAGCAGGGATCTGAAGCGACCAATCCCAGGTCTCAGAATTGTCTCATTATCCAGTAGAGGAAGTAAGAGTGCAGAGGCCCCGAGGCCACTCTCCAGAGAGCTGTGCTCTAGCCCAGAGCCAGGGAGAGTGACCAGAACAGAAACCACAACTGTCTTGCTGACGAACACTGTGTCCCAGTACCGCATCCCAGGACCAGAGAGTCCTCAGATGACACAGGAAAGGAAGTGCTCACTCTGATTGTGGGAAATGTCTAGTTCTTTGCCTCAGTGGTGACGATCATCAGCTGGTAAATCTGCTGCTGTGTTTAAGAATATTTTTGTACAAAAGAGTTATAACAACATGTTAGTTAAAAATAACTTATTGCAATATTCTACTTAAAAGTAACTTATTGGAAGCCTCCTATGTACTGTTAAATGCTGGCAGTTTTGCAAGGTCCACACCACATGCATTCTCTTGAGGCTTTTTGTGTGTGAGACACATTGTAGAACTTTAGGTCACATTTTCTTATCTGTTGCTGGCCATACCCTCCTTTCTGTCCTCAGATGCATCCCTTACCACCATAGCAGGGGCACTGTGTGAGGCCCTTTACCAGAGCTCAGCTGGTGCTGCTTATGTTCTTGCCAGAGACTCTTAAAAAGCATCTTTCACCCTTACAAGTCTTATTTTTAAATTATTAATTTAGAGACAGACTCTCACTTTTTGCTCTGCTAGTTTGGAACTTTCTATGTAGACCAGGCTGGTCTTGAACTCTCAAGGGCTGGAAGTGTTGGGATTTCTTGCCTTTGTAATGTTGAGAAACATTCTTTGGTCATTATGTTCCTGCTAAAGTCTTTCAGTTTTGAGATACTGAATGACATTTTTTTTTTCTTCCCTTTTTATGTGTTTTGCCTACACGTATGTCTATATACCATATGTGTGCCTGGTGCCTGCTAAGGCCAGAAGATGGTGTCAGATCTCTTGGAACTGGAGTTGTAGGTGGTTGTGAGGTGCCATGTGGATGCTGGGAATCAAATCCAGGTCCCCTGCATCTCTTACAGCTCTGTCTTGCTGTGTCATAGCATCACAGAGAACTAACTGCACATAGCAAGTCAGGGCAAGCACAGTAGGTCTGTTCTCCTTTTTTATGCTAGCCATTAGTAATAATCCTCATTAACTCCTCAAATCCCAGGTTAGCTTTCAGTAGCTGACCTTTAAAAAGCAGAAGCATGAATTTCTAGATTGTTATACTTTCTGAGTCTTAGTCCTTGGCTCTTTGTACTGTACTATTAGGTAGACTTTAAGGCGTTGAGTCTCAACCTTCCTAGTGTTGTGACTCTTTAAGACAGTTCCTCATGTTGTGTTAATCCTCAATCATAACATTATTTTTGTTGCTACTTCATAATCTGTGTTTGCCGATGCTCTTAGGAGGTCCCTGTGAAAGGGTTGAAACTCACAGATTGAGAACCAGTCACTCTCCCTGTGTTGGTTGCTGTATCAGTTAAAACACCATGACCAAAGAAACGTAAAGAAAGGTTGATTTGGGCGCATGGTTCCGTAGAAATGAATGTTCATCTTGGCCAGGAAGCATGGTAGCCAGCAGCAGGTGTGGGCAGGAGCAGGGGGCGGAGAAAGCACATCTTTTACAGCAAGTGCAAAACAGAGAGAGCACACTGTCCCATGATGTGCCTTCTGCAGCTTCTGGACGTCTCCAGATAGTGACACCAGCTGGGAACAAAGTGCTCAAAAGCCTGAATCTTTGGGGGACATTCTTTCAAATAACCACAGTTCTTTTCTCACTGCTGGGACAACATACAGGGCAGCAGCAACTTAAGGGAGGAAGGGTTTGCTCATGGTTTTGGGGGTATTTACCATGGAGAAGGAGGCATGGTGGTGGGAGTCTCCCTTGGTGACTTGCTCATGTCTGTCTAACCAAAAATCAGAGAGCATTAGCCTGGAGTCAGAGGCAGACATAACCTTCCAAGGCTTCTACCCCAACCCCTTAGTGGCTAACATATATCCCAGAGGATCCATGACTTCCTAAAATAGTTGCACCACGCTGGAGACCAACTGCTCAAACTCTGACCTTTTTTGGGGCACATTCATCCTCAAACCATAACACACCCTCTCTGGTTGGTTGGTTTGTTTGTGCTACGTGAGCCACTGGCCAACGGTACTGACTTCATATACTTGGAGCAGAGAGAGCACTTGCTTATCTAAATACTTTGCAGCTGATCTGCCCAGGCTAAGTGTGTTACTATAGTGGGTGTTTATGTGCATTCAAGGCATGTAAATGGCTCTTAGCATATTAGTAGCTCTAAAGCCTCCATCTCCATCATTACACAGGTGGTTTAGAGCTGTTTTGGTTTGATGACTTACCTTGGGATTTGATATCCTTATGGAGAAAGGATTAAAAGATAACTGTCTTTTGATGAAGGGAATGATAACTTCAAGTCTAAAGATACTTTAATTTGAGTAATAACAATAACAATGATAAACCTGAGTGTTTGGGTAGACAGATGGCTCAGCAGAACAGCATGTGGGGAATGTGTGTCACCTGAGTCACTGAGTACTTGAACAATTGTTAATTTGTTTCCCATGAAATCTGTAAGTTTTTTTTTTTTTTTTTTTTGGGGGGGGGGGATGAAGCAGAGTGGAATAAATGCTGTGAAAGTGAAGAGAGGTGTTTTATGGACGGAAACTTCATGCGGCTGAACTGAGGCTCCATTCCCACACCCCTTCTCTGAGAGTGCTCAGCACCTGAGGAACCTCCACACACCCCCACCCCCCACCCCCCACCCCCCACCCCCCTACCCCCGACAGTTCTTCTCTCTTGCCTCTCACATTGATTGACATGAAGAATATTTTCTTTGTGAGCTGTCTTGTCTCCAGCCTGGATACCTGTGCTATGCCCTAGGTCATGTCATAGAACATTTAAAGCAGTGTCAGGTGACACTGGCCATTTTTTAAATGGAGTCTCATTGTCTTGGTCTAGAGTGACTTGGTGTTTCCTTTCGTTCATCCATTCCATCTGTCTTTGTGTTTGTTCATATAACATTTATTGAGTATCTGCACTGTGTTAGGGCCTGAAATAGTCTGTGACTATACATCTTCAGCTTCCCTTTAAAGGGAGCTCCCAGAAGAGGTGATGTTGCTGAGGGGAGGAGCAAGTGGTTAGTTAACTTTTGCAAACCTCCCCCCAACCCCAGTCCCTAGCACCCTTTTGTATTCAGTGACTGTGAACTGCTTAGTCGGGATGCAAGCCCTTTGTCTCCTAATGTGCTTAATTCTCTGTTATTTTCTTCTGAGAATCTATTTGATTTTTATACTGAGAGGCATAACCAGTACTTGCTTAGTAAGTGTCTATTTAAGAGGAATAATGGACATCTTGGTCGTCATTCAGCGGGCGCTCAGTTCTTTAATGGCAGACATTTAATCTCAACTTCAGAGCAACCTTTCCTGCAGAGATGGAACTAAGAACCTGCTGGCATTATTTTCCTATAAAGTCAGAGGAAGAGTCATTCAGTTTGGAAAGATAGGCACTAACTCTTCAGGCGAGCTGACAATGGCTGCATCTCAGGAATGTTGCATCACAGATGGTTGTCTGAGCCACTGGAGTGCTGAAGGGAAAGTATTCCAGGGGTCTGATGTCTAGAAAGGCCAGAGCATTAATGGGAGGTTGGGGAGGGTTGGTGAGTTCTTATTTACAGTTTCATCTAATGGCTGCATATTGTCCTGGCCAGGGAACCCTGATGTGATCTAACCTTAGTCTTCATTATGTAGATGCAATGCACAGAGTTGAGGATGTTATAGGATTGTTCCATGAATTGCATTGCACTGGGGGAATAATTTGAGCGCTTTATGTTCTAAGGTGGCTCCCGTAAGAACAACGATCATCTACTTTCAGCTTATTCTTCAAAGATACTAAAAATAACTAGTTTGAACATGAAAACATAGGATATACTATCTGATGTTGCCAGGGTACCGCATGGATTATCCCAAGACTCGATAAGAGCTGTTGTGGCAAGTGGTTACTTGGCTAGTGGTGACTTTAGCCCTGGCTAAATCTTGAGCCACATGGACTTCATTCAGTTTCCCCAGACCAAAGGTGGCCTACTTAGGTTCTGCTAAATTTCTTAGCTCATCGGTTACTAACCTCTCAGAATAGAACTATATGTATCATTCTGGTATCTGAGTGGTTCAAGTGTCTCTGCAGGACACTAGTCCTGTCTGAGCTCCCTGTTCAATGTTTGTAGAAGTAGCCCAGAGAAGGGCCCTCCATATTTTCTCCCGGGATTCCTTTTCATTGGTTTGTGATACAGTCCACTTAGTAGCACCCAAAAGTAGTGTTGCCACCAAGGGTCCCACTGCTCCCTCCATTCTCACTGGCATCAGAATACGATGAGGCTTCAATTTAGAAGATGAAAACCCGTGAGATCTCTGGCAGCATGCACTCACTGGTGCCGCTCGGGCTGTGGGTTTCCCAACTGATCTAGAGACTGCATGGCAGGCAGCAGGCCTGTGTTTAAAGTTGGTCTCTGCCTAGTTTTGTTTGTTTAGACCAAAATTAATAGGAAGATTCTCTTGCAAACCCTGAGGGGTTATCCATACAGACATCCTCCTCTGGGGCTTTTTGTTTTTTAATCCTGGAAGTAAAGATTTTCTCTCTGAGCTCAACACTTTCTGGGCAAAACTGCAACAACAACAAACCAAAATCAAACAAACAAACAAACAAAAAACCCCAAAACATACATGTGTACTCTTAATAATGAGTGCTGACGTTGGCTTTTGTGTATCAAGTTTCGTTCCCAGCTTTCGTGATGCGTTTATATTTTATGCTGCATTCACAGTAATGGACTTACATGCATTCATGTATTTGACATTAGTGCGATTTTTGGTTTGCCTTTATTGTGCACCTTCGCTAACCGGAAGGGATACATGCAAGTTCAATATACAGTTTTTAAGTTACTATTTTATGTGTTGAGTCTTTCCCTGCGTGTTATGTTAGACATGCAGAAGAGGATGTTGGATTCTCTGCAACTGGGGTCACAGATGGTTATGAGCTACCATGTGGGTGCTGAGAATTTAACTTGGGTCCTCTGAGAGAGTATCCAATTCTCTTAACCACTGAGCTATCTCTCTGGCCCTCAGTATTCATTCTTCATTCATAATTTATTATAACTTACTTTTATGTTTTCTCAGAAACCCGAGAAGGAAACCACCCGAGAGGGAATTTATACTAGGCCATTGGAAAGCAGGTTCACATGAGATTTCGATGTTTCCATAGTCTCAGGGGTCTTCTCTGTCTTCTCCACATTCTGCCTCCTGGGGCCACAAGCATTGGAAATTGGTATTAAAAGAGGTTTGTTTTCTTTTGTTTTAAATTGGATTTTAGAACCTCAATGTCCTCTTCTGTCCCCTGTTCCCCCCCAACACACACACACACACACACACACACACACACACACACGTAAAATCTTTTCATTTGGGTTTCATAGGGAAACACTGTTGAATATTAGTGAGCAGGTGGTATTTGTGGGGGCGTGTACATACAGCTTTATTAATAAAATTCTAAGAGGACTGGGGTTGTAGCTCAGGGCAAAGCACATAACTACTGTATTCCAGGCCCTGGGTTCACTCCCCACAAACATAGAAATGTGAGTCTTATATAATATGAAGCTCAGAAGTATTTTTCAACTCAGATGCCTATGATTTTGTGACTTGACTGCTGTTAGCTTTCACATTAACTTCCTGCTGTGCTTAACCTTGCTAAGTCCAGCAGAGCAGACCTGTTTTTACTTGCTGTCTGTCTGTCCCACTGTATCATCATTGTCAGCCAAGGAATTGAATGTGTTTTCTTGCTGAACTCCCTTGTTTCTGCTTTTCCCTTTTGGGGAGCTTTACTGAGCTTGCGGTTTTTTTTTTTTTTTTTTTTTTTTCTGTCTGTCATGGATTTCTGTTGTTATAACGACTGAAATGAGTATTGATCCAAGCATTTTTGATCCTGTAGAAACTGTCTTTCACCTCTCTCTCTCATGCGTGTGATTTAAGGTGTTTTTTTGTTTTGTTTTGTTTTTTTTTGTTTTGTTTTGTTTTGTTTTGTTTTTTTGTTTCCTGGTAAAGAAGTGAGGCGTGACAAAGTTATTATCCACTTCCTTAGGAACTTTTGTGTTGGTGCTCTGTACAGTTAAAAGAGTAAATGAGTTTTATGGCCTGTTGGGAAAAGCTAATAATTTACAACAGACATTCTTTGGAAAGTAGATCTCAAATTCCAGGCAGCTGATTGGCAGGCATACCTTTGACTCCTAAGGCATGGCTTGTTAAATAGTTGACTAAGCCTGCGGCTTTGTTTTGGTTCCTTCAAGTTTGCCCTTATTTGGTTTCAAGAAATCAGAGCCCAAAGCAAGGACTTGAGTGCAGGTAGGGTTTGGTGGTGGTGGTGGTTGTTGTTGTTGTTGTTGTTGTTGTTGTTGTTGTTGCTGTTGTTGTGTTTTTCCAGACGATCCCAGGAAGGAGGGCTGAAGTGACAGGGACAAAGAAGAGCTAATGGCAAGTGTGCCATGAAGGTTGATGCTGTTGACAGTCTGCTTCTGCCCTGATTGCTCTCTCTGCTTGATGGGAGCTGGAACTTTTACAGTCATACTGTAAAATACAGTCAGCTTGTGCTCTCAGCGGCCACTTATGTCCCCATGCTTCTGGGCTGTGTTGGCTTTCTAGCTAAGTTGTCAACTCTGTCCCAGAGAAGAAATAGACCTTTCACTGCCTGCGGTGAGAGCTTTCTGCTTGGAGCCCCTCACTGTGGCTACTGCTGGAATGAGCCAGGCTGGTGAAATGAAACGAGCCATTCTGAGCGTTTATTCTCACTAACCGCCATCAGGTTGACTGTGCAGGACAGCCAACCATCTCAGCGAACCAAAACTATATGTTTTTAGGAGACTACCACTCACCTACCACTAAGAAGGGAAATATACAGCCAGACACGATTAGATAGGCTGATTTAGGAAGACATGGTAGCCGTTAACGGTGTGACACATTCTAAATTAGAAACATTAGAATGTGAAAATGTACAATTAAGAACTTATGAAACACGTCATAGGGTAGGTGATAGGACACTATGCTTGTGTGTGTGCATGTTTTATCATGGAAAGATAATGGAAATTGTTATATCATAGCGTGTAAAGCATGATTGCTCTAACGTGAAGAAACATTGATATGTTCTATGTGAATTCATAACCATATTGCTGACATGAATTCTCCATAGCATGATGGATTTGCTAACAGTCTTTACAGGTGAGACTGTACATAGTACCATGAAGCTGAGGAAGAAGCAGAGCAGCAGAGGTTGGAGAAATTACAGTTTACCAAGCTGTTTACCAAATCATTGAGAGTTTGCAGGCCAGGTCTAACCCTGGTGGCTGCTGTCCAGGTCCTTGTGTTTCTGTGCATCGGAGCAGCACACAGGTCATTAGAAGAGCCGGGTCCCTTTGATGAGCCACACAGAGGCAAACATAGTATACACAGAAAGTATTTTTCTTGGGGACAGTCCCTCATCTGCTGTTAATGCTTTTAGCATCTTCCTGCATCCTTGATGACTAAGGTAATAATTCTTAGTGAAACTGTTTTCAACATTCAAGCAGGTAGGCAAGTATTCAGGACAGATGTAGAAGTAAGATCCTGGAAAGTTATTTGCAAAAAGAAAAGATGGAGATGACCCATCCCATAGGATGGATAACACATAGTCCCTCAGGGTTGGAAGAGTCACCAAGTGCACTGTGCTTCTGCTGCCCTAGGCCACAGCTTTGACAGCAGACATCATTTTGTCTGTGAAAGGTTCTTCAATGACTCAGCTGTAGTCTGTGGATTGCTAAGAGCATCTTTCTGTTAGTAATGAATTAAGTCTGGGGCATTCATGGATGCCTGCAAGCCTCAGTCTTGCCATCTGAAGTAGGATAGGTATGATTTCTTCTCTGCAGAAGTGCATCAGACAGTCAGTTCTTCTGAAGTAGAAGAAGCTGGCGACTTCTGTTAGCAATACTTCAAATATTTGAAAATAGCAACTCTAGCTTCTCTTTCTTCTTTCTTCTTGTAAGCCTTTTTTTTTTTTTTTTCGGGGAGAGGAGTTGGGAATGGTTGTATTTTGAGACAACAACTTACTGTATAGCCCCAGCTGTCCTGGAACTCACTCCATAGACCAGACTGGTCTCAAGCTCACAGAGACCCACCTGCTTCTACCTCCCAAGTGCTGGAATTAAAGGTGTGCACCACTATATCTGGCAAGACTTTCTTTTTAAGAAAGTCCAGAGAAAGCTGTGTGTGTGTGTGTGTGTGTGTGTGTGTGTGTGTGTGTGTGTCTACCCTCAGGGAAGCTATGCCCTGTAATCCAGCTATCTGTGAGCTTCAGCTCAGGGTGTTTCTGAGGGTCTGTGAGTTTGCTATATGCTATTTAGAGCTTGCTTGTTTTTATCCAGTAAAATATTTAGAACTGACCATTGGATTTTAAGATCACTATTCTTAGTATTTAATTTCTGATATAATCTCCTAATCTTGAAGTACACTGATGGACGGAAGGTATGCCTACTATGGAATCATCAGCATCCATCCAGTGAATGCATATATGTTCATACATTCATATGCCCACATACATGTATGCATACATGTGTACATGTATATGTGCATATTAACACACATATAACTATATACAGAAATAAATATATACTTATACAGATACACAAATACATTTATGCACACATATACATGTGCACCCATATATGTATTTACACACATATACATACATTTGTACTAACACACACATACACACACACATATATGCATATATATATATATATATATATATATATATATATATATATATTACTTCTGTTCATGCCATAGCTTAGTGTATAGATTATTTTTACTAAAGCTTTATTTTTATCTTTGTGCATGTGTGCTTGTGTGCATGTGTGCTTGTGTGCATGTGTGCTTTTGTGCATGTGTGTGTGCTTATACCCATGGAGGCCAGAAGGCAGCATCATGTCTCCTGGAGCTGGAGCTGCAGGTGGTATTGAGCTACCTGGGATGAATGCCATGACCTGAACATGGGTCCTCTGCAAGGACAGCAAGTGCTCCTAACCTCTGAGGCATCTCTCTAGTGGCCATAGAGTTTATTTCAATGTCCAAGTTTTAGGCAGTGTCCTGCTATCTACTCAGAAATAGTGACTCTTAGATACCTTTGCTTTTTGTTTGTTTGTTTGTTTTGTTTTGTTTTTTTGAGACAGGGTTTCTCTGTATAGCCTCTGTATAGCCCTGGCTGCCCTGGAACTCACTTTGTAGACCAGGCTGGCCTCGAACTCAGAAATCCGCCTGCCTCTGCCTCCCAAGTGCCGGGATTAAAGGCGTGCGCCACCACGCCCGGCTTAGACACCTTTGCTAGCACTTGCTGTCTCCCTCCCACAGGTAGGGAGGGAAGTTATGTGGTTAGATGTTCACTGCTCCAGTTGGCGGCATAAACCTAGGAGAGCAGTGTAACTGGAATTTTTTCAAAACCTGTTTTCAATGATGGTTCTTAAACGCTTTAACCTCCCTTTTAGCCTACTACCCACCAGAGATAGTGGGAAAGAAAAGATACAGGGGAAAGGGACCTTAGAAAGGTTCTTTGGAACAACTTCCATCTGTGTTTTCTGAAAATCGGCAGTTCAGATCACAGGTCAGCAGGCAGTGGCTCAGTCCACTTGCAAACCCTTCACAGATACACCAGCAGTCCAGTTTGGTAGAGTGGGGATAGCAAACATGAATTAGTGGCGGTCGCAGTATCTAGCAGAAACAGCAAGGCCTCTGTCTTGGCTCCAGTCAGCAGGAGGGACCAGAAGGAACACAGGAGAAGTTCTCTACTGTGCCTCTCTCAAGGAAGCAAAGATCAGCGAAGACATGAGACCCACAAGCATTGGCCCAGCTAGCTGTACCAACAAGCCATGCTTTGTCTCCATCACTCCATGGGGTCCTATTTATACCCTCCAAATATCATGTGTCCTCAAGGGTCTTGCCTCAGCTGACATCACTCTGCTAATCAGCCTGAGTCTGAGGAAGCGACAAGAAACTGCAGCACACCACCAGACACCAAAGTTTTTTGGTGTGTTTCTCAATTTGGAGTCCCAACAAATAAAGCTCAACTATGCAGTGTAAAGCAGACCAATACATGTGTGTTGTTCGTGAAGAATCCTTCATCACATGTCCTTTCACGTGCTTGCTCCCTTAGTCTTTTACCCATGTCCACTTTAGCTAAACATTGCTCCATGTGTTTGCCCCAGCAGACAACCAACTTTCCAAAGAATTCTTCAGTTTCCACTTCAGAGTGGAGCCTAGAAATGAGATGGACTAAAGTCTCATGTAATAGCCAACTGTATTCAGAGTATCAGACAATTTATATTCTGAGGGTTAAGAAGAATCACACAAATCGGGTATTCAGTCACAGGCTGTGCATGGCAAAACCATGCTTTTCCATAGAGGCACATGAATGACAACAGCTGAAGTAAACTCACTTCTGTCTGCTACACCTGGGGGGGAGCACCAAAACACATTCCAAGAACAGTTCTGTGTTTTGAAGAAATTGAGGTCACGAGATTGCTGCTTTCTCACAAGCACTCAGAATTCTCACACAACTCCATCCTTTTTCTGTGTTCCAACAGTTAGAAATAAGACAGCATGCCCAAATATGTCTTTGAGAGTCGTGTCATGTGGAGTCTCTGTGCAAAGGCACTCCTGTGAACTGAGCGTGTGTGACTTCCCAGGGGAGGGTCCTGGAGGCATCCGAGGACAAAAGCATCCATTGGGAAGGCAGCCCCAAAGTCTGTGTGTGAGCTTCCAGTACAGCTCCACCGATGTGGGGCCTGAACCCTTCTGTAGACCTTGGATTCACCCTGGAACTCACCATTCAGAACCCCATAGTGGTCTTTTTCTTCATTTACCTCGGATTCGGAAGGAGGATAGTGAAGAGGCACACTCCACATTTCTCAGTTCAGCTTTCATTTTCTAAATTCTGTTTCACAGACTCACAGAAGCTTTTTTAAGGGACCTTGGGATTTTTCAGTCCAGCAACCGTGGATGTACTGCCCCTCCTCCAATGGCTCAACTATTTCAGGGTTGGACAATCTCCAGCTTGTGTCTGGAGGATCCCCATGTATTGCTAGGATTCGGCGGTCTAATGTCCTGTAGTGTAGGACTATTCTCTTTGCTGTAGTGATTTAAAGATATGATAGGATCCTGATGTGAGTGGTAGACCTGCCGTTTTCACCTTGAGAACAAAACAAAGAGCCCGTTTTAGAGGATGGTTACTTGATAGGGAAAAGAGAAAGAAACCCTTTGGGATCTGACCAAAAGATGAACATAGAGATGGAGTCCAGTCTATTCCTTTCTCTCTTGCCTCTCACCCCTACGCACTTGCTGACAACCCTTGACCCCAGAGCAGGTGTGATCATCCAGGTGCTGAGCAGAGGAGGCCCCTGTCTACCCTAAGAGCTCCCTAGGACACAGGCAGCCTGCACAGTCCAATGAAGCCTTTGTTGCTTAAGAGTTCAAAGTATGACAACTGGTCTCTCTGACTCTTTTGTTAAAAAAAAATCACTTACTTAAGCTTAGCTTCTTTAATTAAAGAAGGCATTTGCAGGGAACGAAATAGCCCATTTCCCTCATAGGAACTCACAGTTAAAATACAAATAAAAAAGTTATCCGACCACTTATTTAATATGAAAACTAATATTCCTTTATTTATATTAAAACTAATTTACCTCTTCACGTACCCTGTTGGTATTTTATTTTATTTTTTAATAGCCATAGTAGGGACGCAGGTAAGTAAAAGAACATGTGATAAGAATGTTTAAGCTCTGGGTTTAATCCCCAGCTCCAGAAACAAAACAAACCGAAACTTCTAATCCTGGAAGTCCCTTCCCCAGACTAGAGAGAGTCCCTGTACTCCAGTTGCCTCTGAGCGAGCATGACAGGCATAGCTGAGTGTGACTTTGGGTTGTGAAAGCTTCTGTAAATTCTGCTTACTGCTCTTGGGACACTAGTTCTGGGGATGCTAGCTGACATAGAGAAATATAACTTCCCTGAAGTAGATTCCCATATAGGAGAAGCCACTTGTAGCCACTTTAACCCATAGCTCGGCTAAGGTCTCAGTTCACAGCCACCGTCAAGCAGCAGGTTGAGGGGAGCTGTCTCAGACAGCCATCCACTTGAGCCTGCAGAATCCTCCAGCCCTACCTGGAGAAGGATTGTAGCTGCGTGGGAAACCCTCATTCAGGACTGTCCAGCCCAGCTGTTTCTGAATTCTTGAGCCTTGAGTTATGAGTCAAGTAAAATGGTTGTTTCAAGCTATCATGTTTTAAGGTACTTTGCTACTTAGTGACTGGAGGATAAGATATGCTAAGAAATAAAAATATTTAAAATCAATGGTGGTGTAGTCTGAGATATAGTCTGTGCTTTACTTTGCTTCTGAATAGTCTAGATATTATTTGAACATCTTATGAACAGAGAACATTTTCTCCCCTTTCAATACCAGGGCTAGAATCCAGATCTTCTGTGGACTAGACAAGTGTTTGTTAACCCAACAAGCTCTTCCCCTGTTGTGGGGACTTTTGGCCAATTGCTGAGGTTACTGAGGGTGCTAAGAAAAGATGCCTTGGTGCAAAACCACCATAACAACACAGAAAGACTCAATAACCGGACTCTCTTCTTCCCTGAGAAAAGAAGCGTGCAGTCTCTCTTCTTCTCCCTGCACTATTTTATCTGTGATGGTTTGAATATGCTTGGTCCAGGGATTGGCACTATTGGGTGTGGCATTGTTGGAGTAGGTGTGGCCATGTTGGAGGAAGTGTGTCATTGTGGGAGTGGGCTTTAAGACCCTCATCCTAGCTCCCTGGATGCCAGTCTTCTCCTGTTTGCCTTTGGAACAATGTAGAGCTCTCGGCTTCTTCTACACCATGTCTGCCAGGACGCTGTCTTCCTTCCCACCTTGACGATAATGAATTGAACCTCTTAACCTGTAAGCCAGCCTCAATTAATTGCCCTCATAAGAGTTGCCTTGATCATAGTGTCTGTTCACAGCAGTAACACCCTAACTAACACATTATCCAAAGGTTTGTACCACGAGTTAGCCAGAAACCTTCACCAAGGCATGCAAATCAGGAGGTTCAAGCCTGGGAGATTGTAGTGGCTATTCCTGGTTGTCAACTTGACTATATCTGGAATGAACTACAATCCAGAATTGGAAGGCTCACCTGTGACCCTAATCTGGAGGCTGGGAGATAGAAGTTTCTGACCTGGATTTTGGCATGGAGATCTTGAGGCATAGTGGTTGTGGATTCCAGAAGATTAAGACAGGGAGATCTCTGAGTTCAAGGTCATCTGGGATTAAAGGTGTGGTGGCACACACCTTTAATCTGGGCTACACCTTCTGCTGGAGACCATATAAGGACATTGGAAGAAGGAAGTCTTTCTCCTTCACCTGCTTGCCATGTGGGACTGAGCAACTGCTAGATCCTTGGACATCCATTCACAGCTGCTACTCACCATTATTGGGAATTGGACTGCAGACTGTAAGTCATCAATAAATTCTTTTACTATATAGAGACTACCCATAAGAGAACCCTGACTAATACAGAAGTGCATACCTGAAAATATCTTGGCAGGTGGTTTTGGACTTACTCAGATACAAAGAGAAAAAAACCCAAAACAAAACCCTAATCTTGAAATTAGATGTTGACCCCTTTGGGCCAGAATTGTTGCTGCTTGTATTGTGGTTTGTATTTTTTCTAGCATAGTGCACTGAGTTACTTATTTAAGGTGTCACCATTCGCTTCCTGGAAGTCGCCTAAGAAGAAATAGCTACTCTCCTAACCCAGAAAACCCCACCAAGGCATGCAAATCAGGAGGCTCAAGCCTGGGAGATGCATATCTGAAAAACCACCAACTCTCTGTCAGGTGTCACTTTAAAGAACCAATGTGAGCCATTGGCCAGTGTGATGCTAATGGATAGTGTGGCCTGGCCAGAGGGGGGGGGGGCTAAGTGGGACAGTCACCTCAAAACAGTGTTGAAATTTTGCTGCCCAAGTATCTAAGTGCAGAAAGTGTGGCTGAGCATAGGGTGCGGATGTGGGTTCCCTGCTTGTAGAGTCCTTAGGCTGATGGAGGGAGGGCCCGCAGACACTTGAGGGGCCCAGAGCCAGGTTAGTGCAGATGTGAGTTCCCTTGGCTATGCTGGGATGTTCATCACTGAAAAGGAGCAAATTGTTGCTAAGTTAGAGAAGCTGGTTGCACAGAAAAGATGCTTCAGACAAAACAAAAGTTAGGGCACTGGGATAAATTGCTCACAGAATAAGTGCAAAGAGGAGTAAACATGAATGAAAATGAATGGATTCCTATTCACCATTGAAGAGAAAAGCAGAATCACCTCCTGGCGGAGTTCTAAGCCTTAGCAAGTAAAAACACAAATGCTAATTTGTAGTATAAACCTTTGGAGAAGATTGTCTGCATGTTCCTTTCTTGAGGAGGAAGAGTCAGATTATTGAGGGTTGGGTGTTTCTGTGATGTTATGGTGTCTGCACTGCTGTGCAGCCTCAGTAACTGAGGTTACATCTAATGTAACAAGAGAATAGATGCTCCGGCTGGCAAGTGTAGTTGTTATAGCCACTCTTGTCACCAGAGCTCCACGCCACATCACCTGGTACAAACAACCCTAGTTTTTATATCTTTGACTTCTCTTCAGTGAGTTATCCTTGTCTCAATACTAGGAAGTTTTACATTTCTTTTTTGATTTTCATTATCCATTAAAAGATTGTTTGGAAGAGCTAGAGAGATGGCTTACAGGTTAAGAGCACTGGCTGTTCTTCCAGTGGGCCTGAGTTCAATTCCCCGCACCCACATGGCAGCTCACAACTGTCTGACTCCAGTTCTAAGGGATCGAACACCCTCACACAGATATACATGCAGGCAAAACACCAATGCATATAAAATAAAATAAAAATAATTTAAGAAAAATAGAATGTTTGGGTACTTCAATCTATCCATCCTGGGAATGGTGATTGACTAACAGATTGTTAGTTCATTATTGCTGTTACTCTGATATCATATGTTCAGTTGTGTTTACTCTCGAAACTCAAGGTAGACTTCACACATGGATTGTGGGGTGGGTGAAGTGCAGTGGGATGGGTGAAGTGCAGTGGGATAAAAAAGATAGAGAATGAAAACGAATGAGCCCAGCCTACATTTGATCACAGTGTTTATTCAGGACCATGTCATCATCAACAGTCTGCCGCAATTCACTGTGTCCTAGTGAAGATACAATCAGCACAGAAAACATGACCACTTTCCTAGAGCTTGTGTTTCTAGTTGATTAAATTTGACTTGTGTGATTTGCTTCATAATTGAATCTGTTTCTTAGCACTACACTAATATTAGGTTTCCTCGGAGACATTTATAAATACAGGCTGAGTCAGAGTGCTAGTCCTGGCCTTAAGTAGTTTTAGCGAAACCTTTAGAAAGGTGGATTTCTTTTTAAGTTATTAAGGATAACTGCAGAAGCAAATGCAGTCACTGTGTCGCGAAGGCTTGCGATGTGTCTTAGGCAGCGAGAACACTGCTTTATTTACGGTACTGACTTTGAAGGTGCAAGGGGCGGGGGCAGAAGAAATGGTGGCACTTTCAAGAGTCATTTCAGATATGTTATTCAAAAGGCGACTGGATCAGTGTACCTGATCCCAGTGTCAACAATTTTACAACCTTATGCAACTGTTGAAGAGGGCACACATCGGCTGATGTGTCCTATTTATTACTAAGGGAAAAACTCCATCCTCCAGTCTTAGTTGTATACTTCTGAAGACCTGAGAGAGGTGTAGACAGAGCCTTGCTTACAAAGATTTCTTAGGTGACCCTCCTTTTCTTTAAACGCCACCTGTGTTTCCTCCAAGCCACACCCAGTGCAGGTGTGCCTTTGGCTGGAGAGGCCTCATCCGTGGGAACATACATCTATAGGTACCGTCTAGGAGTGATGGGCAGATTCGAGTGGATGCTGGATGACTGCTTCTCTAAACTTCAGGCTCCTCTGCTAGTCTTGTATTTCAACAAATGTGGAGTCAGCCTGCTTGGCTCACTGTGAGGAGGCAGATGCCCCAGTTTCTGTTACTTTATTTTTATGGATTCCTTTTTGTTTTTCAAATCTTTTGACAAGGAGCCTGCTGGTAACTGACCCCCCAGTGCAGCCTTCCCAAAGACCCAGGGGCCTGAAAGCTTGGTCTCAGAATGAGTGTCATCTACAGCATCAGGTTCTTTGGAAGGGGATCTGACCAAAAGCTGGAAACTGCTTGTGGGTTTTGTTTGGGAATGAAATGTCTGAATGGGCTGTCTGAAAGGTTGTTTTTCCTTGCTTAAAACCTCTGAGATAAAAGCAGATATGAAGGCTGCCTCTGTAGCTTGAGTGCTCTGCACTCTCCCACAGGATCCACTGTGGTCCAACCCAGAGTACCAGGGACAGAGAGGGCAGATTCTCAGCTTGAACCAAGCCAGTGTGAGCCATGGGAGTGTTGCTGCCCTAGGGAAACCATGCAGGGGGTGTAACAGGTGGAATCCTAAGTCCCTGGGCTCTGCCACAGCCGGGTTGGGGGGTGGGGGAGAGGACGATAAGGAATTGCTGGTGTAGCGAGACCTAGTGAGGGAAGCTTTCTGAAAGCCTACACGTTATCTGGATGTTTCTTCTAGCTTCAGGTTGACTTTGGGACTACACAGATGACAGCCCTCGGAACAGGCAGCTGAGTTCAGAAAGAGCACCGTGAGCTCCGGCGTGCACAGCCAGCTTGCAGGACAGGTCTGCACTATAGTTGTGAATAGGAGTAGTTTGTTGTTGCTCGTTACTATTTACTTAAGCTCATTTATTGGCCAAGTCTGCTATGCCCCAACACGAGGTTCTGCTGGGCCTTTATCTTACTTGATGAGGATGCTCCCCCCACGGAGCAATATTAGTGAGCCAGGCTGAGCTGCTGTTCCAAGCGCTGTGTTATAAAGCATGAGAGGCATGCCATGCCACCTCTTTAAAGTTTAAAGAAAACAATGCTGGGTGCTTCCAGCTTCTAAGGTTTCAGGAAAGAGACTGAAACCTTGCACCTAAGAGGAAGCAAAATGTTTGCACCAGAGAAACCCAGAAACTCTTGTGCTCTCTGTCCAACAAACAAACAAATGGATCGACTCTCAGAGCTGGTGTAGGGGAGAGCTGGGCCAGCAAGGCTTGGCTTACTTATTTTTTGCTGCTCACAGCAGGTAGTGTGGATACATAGCAGCCTCCTGGAACAGAGCCTATTTCTTCTGGCTGCATTGCATGTTATGTAGAAAACCGAACATGTTAGAGCCTTCTGTCTCCTGGGAAAGACAGGGCAGGTACTGACTGTGAAAACTTGTGCTGGATTTCAAGATGGAGGTGAAGGGAGGAAGGAAAAGTCGCGTCACATTTGTGCAGGACTTCGAGTGATATCATTACATAGTTTGCCTTTTAAATTTATTTTCATTTAGATTTTCAGAAATTTGTCAGGTGCTGGAAATCAAGCCAGGGTCTTGGGTATGCTAAGTATCCATTCTACCCTGGCACTATCCCTGGATGATAAAAGAAATAAAAAGGAAAGGAAAGGCAGTTACTAGGTATGGTGGGAGAGAAAGCTTATTATAGACATCTGGGAGAACACAGCCAGAGGCAGACATGCCTGGGAGAGTCCAGAGTGGACAGGACCTAGAACCATGCATGTGAGGAGGGGAGGGGAAAGGAGGGGCGAGGGAGAGGAAGAAGCAGATAAAGCAGCCAGGAGCCCCAGAAGAGAGGAGATGAAAATGGTTGAATTATATAGGGAAGGGCATCTGGGAGAAGGAAGCCAGCCTCCCTTCTCCCTGGGATGGAGATGTTTCGGATAGGGGGCTGGGTGTGCCAGCAAGGAGGGTCCCCTTGACAGGTGGGAACTGAGGGGTGTAGGGAGAACCTGGTCCACTTTCATATGCTAATGGGCACCTCAGCCATTTGTCCCAGGTTTAAAAACCTAACAATCCCTAGGTCAAGACTTTATTTTACACATCACAAACCTGTAAGTTTGTGAATAATCCCACACTGTGGTGTATTACATGCCAAATAACTGAATGTGTTATTTTAGGCTATATTAGCGATCTCTTCACCCAGTGGCAGTTGTGCACACATGGAGTCTGTGCTCGAGGCTGAGGAAATGCAAAGGAGAGAAGATGAACTGAAGGAAAGGCATGGGTGACTTCTGAGAATAGTTTGCCACCAAGTGGTTCAGTGTCTGGATGTGGTGGCCCATCTCCTGAGGGGTTGGGAGAGCTGGGTTGGCATCACAGCAGAAAGCCTTGAGAGATGCTTTGAGTGGGCAAGACAGGCTGGAGTAATCGCAGTTAGCTGGAGCTAAGCAATCACTGCGCCCAGAACCAGGCAGGAAGCCAGAATAGAACAAAGCAAATAAATACCAGTGGCAGAGACATGAGAGGCATCTCAGAGGCAACGAATTTCCTCCTGTGTGTCTTTTATTCCTCATGGACACTGCTCAACTAGGAAGGAGGAGGAGGACCGGGGGAGGAGGCGTTGCCTAGAAATAGAGGCTGGGTTTTCTAGGGTTTACAACGTGCTGTCTGCCTATTGCCAGAGAGTCTCTGCCTATTCCATTATTATTCTCCCTAAAGGAGTGTTGAGAAGATTGGTGTGGGAAGAGTTCCAGCTGCCCCTGCCTACCTTCATCCCCTCCGTGGCTGTTCTCTGATGTGACCTGCTGGGACTTGACTTGTTCATCTCCTTGATGGGTACCATGTCTTCCTCCTCTGAATGTCTCTCTTGTATCTCCAGTTCAAATGCAGCCCGGCTATGTACTACTGTCCCTGAATTCACTCTTTAACTGATTTTTTGACTCCTTTATCAACAGTTGATTTTTTTTAAACGTTTATTTATTTATTATATTTATGTGAGTACACTGTAGTTATCCATACCAGAAGAGGGCATTGGCTCCCATTACAGATAATCTTGAGCCACCATGTGGTTGCTGGGAATTGAACTCAGGACCTCTGGATGAGCAGCCAGTGCTCTTAACCGCTGAGCCATCTCTCCAGCCCTCCTTGACAGCATTTTAAAATCTTTTTGCAGATTCCAGGTTGCCAGGCTCTCATCTTCAAAAGTACAAGCTTCTTTCCGTCTCCTTCTCAACCATGGCACGTGTTTTTGTTTCTTTTTTTTTTTTCTAGATACAGAGTTACTAGGAGAAGCCATCCAAGCTTTGCTCGTACCTCCCTAGCCTGTAGAGCTGCTATCATCTTGGAGACTCTTAGTGATTGGACTGGGATACTACATTCTAAATCTCCCAGGGCTTCCCTCCTGTGTGAATGGTTTTGGATACAAGTATCAGAAAACCCATGAAGAAGTCTGGAAGCTTGCAAGCATCCCAGTGGCTCCATTCATTGTCTTAAAGGTGCAAATGTATTATTCAGTCTTTGGTTTCTGGGTGCTATTCCTCCAAACACTGCCTAGGGGCTCATCAGCCAGGGTTGTATGTTAGGAGCTTGCCTAAACTCATCTATGGCAAGAGGCATGGGCTTACCTCAGAGGTTTAGAATCCTCTATTTACAGCCTGGGGTTGAGAGTGAACTCAGGCTCCATACAAGCATGTAGCTCTCAAGTGTAATGGGAACATCCATATAAACACACACACACACACACACACACACACACGCATTTCCAGTGACTCTGTGTGTAGTGGGAATGATGCTGCCCGTGAGAGTGACCGCTAGACTGGTTGCAGCGGCTTCCACAGCCACGCCTCCCCTGAAGCCTTTTGCTCTTTGATTTATTTGGACAGTGTGTTTCATTTCCTGCAGTAATTTTGCTCCTCTCTTTCTCTTAGGCTTTGCCTTCCCTGTTATGTGGCCCTCACTGGCTCTTCTTGTTCTGCACTGACCTTGCTCATCCTAATGATTCCTATGATCTCATCTGATAGCCCTCAGCTCGGGATTCTGAAATCTGCCTCTTGCATCCTCCCCCCCCCGCCCCCCGCCTTTTATTCTTGTTTTGGCATCTTGCTTAATCAGTTCACTTATAATGACCAGTAATAATTCTCAATGTTTCACGCTCTCCCTTAAGTATGGGACTTTTCGTCTTCCTCTTTCATTCCTGCACACGTTATCTCAAAACATAGATACTTCAGTAACAAACAAACAGCTTATTCAGTTTTTCTTGCAGCTAGGTACTGTCATATGACTAAAGCTGACGCATGCATATGCCTATGTGTATGTGTGTACCCGAGTGCATGGATGTGCATGATGAACATGCAAAAGAGAGGGGTGGGGGAAAGGGAGGGGGAGAGAGGGAGGGAGGGAGGAAGGGAGGGAGGGAGAGAGAGAGAGAGAGAGAGAGAGAGAGAGAGAGAGAGAGAGAGAGAAAGTGTGTGTGAGAGAGAGATGAGAATGAATCACTAAGACAGAGACAGACTGACTTAGCTGCCTCCCAGGAGTCTAATAAAAGGACAGCTGTTTAGCTGAGAGCCTTTCCTTACTGGTTTTCTTTTCCCTTCATCTTGTCTTAAAACGGAAGGTGACAGAGTTTTAGAAGCTGTCTTGGACCTGGTAGAAGTCTTGGAATCCAGGATAGAAGATGCTGGGTACTTTATGCCCACAGAGCGGACCAGTCAGTTTTGGAAAGTCTTTCTGTAGCTTTTTATGTGACAGGTGGTCTTATTCAGGTCTAATTCAAGCTGCTATAGCAAATCATCCCAAAGTGGGCAGTTTATAAACAGCAGTTTATCACTCATCATTTTGGAGGCTGATAGTCCACCGTCAAGGTGTTTCAGGTTTGAAGGCTTTTTGCCTCACAGATGGTCTTTCCTCTGTCTCAGGGCAGACATCAGGGCAGGACTTCGTACCAGGACCCTTTAAAATCAGACTAATTGTGCTCATAGACTAATTCCTGCTCAGAGGTCTCACCTGATCCATCACTGTGGTGATTAGATGTCATCCTGTGATCTCAGGGGTAAGAATAGAGGACACAGGCACTCGGGTCACGGCAGCAGCTAAGCTCTTGTTTGATTAGTCCACCTTGGAGGGTAGGTGGGGATCTCTGTTAATTTCAGCCAGATATGTCTCCTCACAGCTGTTTCTGCTCTGTTGCCTAAGCAGATCATAGTTCTGTAGTTCCCTCTCAGCGTTTCATGGGATATACTTTGGGGAAAAATAAACCAAGCAAGCTATTCAATATCCACAGGTTTGTTCACACTAAATAGTGTGGCTGTTCGAAGCAGGGGCGACATGTGAAGTGGAGAAAGCTCGTGTTTTCTTAGTGGAACTATCATTTGGTTCCACTACAGACAGTGCCTGCAGGCACCAGCGCTGGGGGGCTGGAGGCTGCGGAAGACAGGGTGGTGGTTAGAGATTCCTGGAAGTTAAGTAGCTGGTGGGAGCCAGTAGCACTGTGGACCCAGCACTCAGATTAGATACATAGAGGTGTGTGGGTGTGTCATATGTATGTTTTATCTGCTAATGCATTGTTTGAACACGAAATGGGAAGCAATATAAATGTGTGGGTGGATCGATAGCTGTATATTTCACCACTACAATTCTGTAGAACAGCTAAAAGGAAACAACCAGGATTATATGTGACATTATGGGTAAGACTGAAGAATAATGTACAGAAAAATAAGTTATTGATTATGTATAACACGAGGTCATTAGCTAAAATGAAAATTATTCACCGATGCCCTACCTAAGGCCTCTCTAACGTCCACTAGGTATGCTCTTAGGGGCTCAGCTAGTTAACTCCTCTTCCATTCTTTCCATTTCAACTTGCTTTTCACCTTAGTACCAGTCTGCATGTGGGTCATGACCAGCCGACATTTCAATGTGTTTGCCAGAGTCATTCTTTCTGAGCCTATGTCCACCCTGTCTTCAGCAGCCCTGCCCCTCCCCACCCCTCCCTCAGCCCTGTGCGTGCAGGCACTGTCCCCAGCTGGAATGACTGTTCTTCACCTTGTCTTCTTTTGTTCACCTGGCGGAATCCTGCATAGAAATCTTCAAAGCCCAGAGCCGGGGTTGTTTTTTGGGTCAAACATGGACATTTACTTTCCCATGGATGTGCAGAACTTCATTCTCGCTGGAGGGGTAAGAGGGTGGCTCGCAGGGCTGCAGCTTGACCTTGTTAAGGGCAGTGGTCTTAGGGGCATCTTAAGGCCTCGAGGCTCTTTGCCAGATTACCGTGCACTGTTGAGCCACTAGAGGCTGCATTGGAGACTGTCTTCATCTCTCACAGACTGTGAGAGGAAGAGTCAGTCATTCCTGCGTAAGCAGTTTCCTTTCCCTGCCTGCGATCAGCTTGAGGAGGACTTTTCAAACTAATTTTCGAGGAAAACAACCAGATTTGGATCCCTTAGACAGAGACAAAGGGATTACTTTAAGGAGACTGTGCTGACCCCATGCAGTGGATGGACCCCAGTTCTGGGTCCATGCTAGGCAGGTACTCAAAACTGAGTTATCACCTGGTCCCTTCTTATGGTTTTATAGCTTTTGGTAAAGTGTCTCACTACACGGCCCAGGCCCTCACATCCCTCTGTAGCACAAGCAGGCTTTGAACATGGGGTCTTCCTGCTGAAGCCTCCCCAGTGGCTGGGATGTAGGCCTGCCTACCACACCCTCTCCTCCCTCCCTTTCTTTCTCTCCTGTCTTTCCCCCTCTGCTTTACTAATGCTATTTTTGTTCATTGCAAGATAAACATCAGAGAACATAAAATAAAATAAAATTTACAGAGGAAAATTAAATGTCAGCGTGTGTAGGGAACGAGGGCACCCCCAAATACAGTGGTGCCTTGCATGGAAAAGAGGTCCAACAAATTTTCCAACAAAACCAAACCTCTATATTACGCTAATCGATAGTTGCCATTTTTTTTTTTAAGTTCAGGCAGAATGGTAACTTAATTTTCTAAATTTTATTTTACTGTAGATACAAGGGAGAGTGCAGCCAGAGGCAGAGACATCTGGAAGAGCCTGAAGCAAACAAGTGAGACCATGTGGGGAGAGGGGAAAGTGTCGATGACTAAGAAGGGTGGCCCAGGCCAGGAGACCAGCTTAACCAAAATGGTTGAGTTCTATAGGGGCCAGAGGAGCTGGGGGAGAGGAGTTCTGCCCAATAGCTGGGCTGGAGAGTTCAGGGTATGGGGAGGGGTGTGCCAGCCAAGAGGGCTCTTTTTTTTTTTTTTTTTTTTTTTTTTTATTTACATTTCAAATGCTACATCTCCCAAGCCTTCCCCAAACTG
>NC_034591.1:69036269-69050348 GCF_900095145.1 Mus pahari | reverse complement strand
GGACCCTGTGTTCCATCCAGTAGCTGGCTGTGAGCATCCATTTCGGTGTTTACCAGGCACTGGCATAGCCTCACAAGAGGCCGCAATATCAGGGTCCCTTCAGCAGTATCTTGCTGGCATGAGCATTAGTATCTAGGTTTGGTGGCTGATGATGGGATGGACTCCCGAATGGGGTACTCCAAGAGGGCTCTTTAACAGCTAGAGACTGAGGGATGCTGGAAGAACCAGGCAGCCAGCATCCGCTTTGATATGTTAATGGGCACCTCGGGCATTTGTCCTGGGTTTGAGACCTAACAGTTATGAATATGTAATTATTTTAAATAAAAAATCTCTTATGCCTGTTTTAGTATTTTACTGGGTATTATACAGACTGTGGTGTATGTGCACTGTCCACTGTCAGTCATTTAACGACTTCTTTTCTGTACCTGTATTTTTTTTTTTTTTAACTACCACAAGTCACTGGAAACCTTGGCCATATTTTTCAAAGAGGTCTTAAGAGAGAACAGACTTCTCTAAGGTCCTTGTGATTGTCCTCCAGTGGCTACACACGATTTCGAAGACCACGTGTTACATGGAATGAACCCATACAACAGAGATAAAGTCAGAAAAGTGGCTTTTTACGGATTGCCTATCTGGTTGTTTCAAAAAGTCTTAAGTGTTGAATGATGGGCAAGGAATAGACAGCGGAGGAGCGCTAACTTAGTTCAGCTCGCACCACACTCCATTCCACTGCATTTCAAGGGCAACGAAATCCTGGGAACAACCCACTCAGATGGAGGCTGTCTGGAAAACTCAGTTTACAGGCTCCATCTTGAGACGGGGCCCTTCTGAATGGTTAGCCACCCTTCCCTGGTATTGATCTTCATGATTTTCAACTTTGAGAAAAAACGCTCAGCCCCACCTTGACTATTGAGCATTTGCGTCCTCTTCAGTGTTGGGAGCAAAGTGGCAGGGATGTTTTCAGTAAATGCTGTGTTTCATGAGAGTTGTCTTGTGTCTGGGCCCAGCGGGTGCCTTCTTCTCTAGCAGGTGATGAAGGGCTTAGATTTGGTTAGCAGTGCTTCACTTCACTTCTGTTCAACGAAAATTCTGTCTTTGATCCAAGGAATTTGATTATCATTAGAGCTTATGATTCAGACACACAAAAGGGTTTTAATGAACAGATAGCTGCTTTCCAGACACACAGCAAAGGAGACTTACCCTTGCCAGTAAGGTCATTGTCCATCGGGCATGCTGTGATTATCTGTGGGATTTTCACAATAAACACCTACTAAGATGGTTGATGCAGGTGTCTTTCAAATGAGGTCTGCCCTGCAGTGTGAGATCCCCCTTTCTTATCAAAACAACACTCTGGGACGACCTTTTCTCCCATTACTTCTGATCCTATGTTTGGTTCCAGTTGAGAAAATTACTTTCTCACAGGTTTCCATTGTAAAACTATCACACATTAGGTCTAACTCTGTGTGTGTGTGTGTATGTGTGTGTGTGTGTGTGTGTGTGTGTGTGTGCATGTGCGTGTGTATCCTGCAAAACTTGTCACATTCTGTTCTTTTCTTTTTCCAAGCTTAACCTTCCCCATCTTCTCCATGGGCTATTTATAGAAAATAAAGCTGGTGTCATGCCAACAGTTCCACAGTTCATTGTTTTAGGGTTTCTATTTATTCTATACATAATACCCATGAAGATCTTATATAGCTGTGTGTATGTGTGTGTGTGTGTGTGTGAGAGAGAGAGAGAGAGAGAGAGAGAGAGAGAGAGAGAGAGAGAGAGAGAGAGAGGAGAGAGACAGACAGAGAGAAAAGAGAGAGAGGAGAGAGGGATTTACGCATGCATGGAACACACACACATGGAGATCAGAGGACAACTTGTGGGGCTCCATGTTCTCCTTCCGTCACGTGTCGGTTGCATGTCTTCATAGGAAGCACCTTCACCTGATGAGCCTTCTCACTGGCCCACGGCGCTTTTGTTGTTGATGTTTGTTGTTGTTGTAGCTTTGCTTTCAGTGCTATGCTCTAAAAACTTACAGTGTTATGGAGTGACTCGTGTTTCTCCGGAATAGCAGTAGACTGGGAAATATGATCAATGGTCCAAGCGGTCACGCTGTGGGTGAATCTGCTCTGGGAATTAGACTAACCCAGGCCTGCCACTGTCCTTGCTTATACCTGGGAGTTTTGTCCTTTTCTCCTCTTCATAATTATTCATACACAAAGGAAAATGCTATACACATACAATTATAGAGTAAAAGTAGGACCTACTCAGAGTCCAGTGGAGGGATAAGCATTCCTAGGTAGGTGCATGTAGTTGCTTTTGACATTCAAGGCTCTGTTGTTCTTGTCACCAAGGAGGTGTTAATGAATTATGAAGCTGAAATGTTTGTCTGACCTTGTATTTTTGGTGGTCCTCATGGTCTATAACTGGATGTCCCTTCCTGTCCTTGAGTTTCCGTTTTAACTTAATGCCATGAGCCTCCCTCTCGGCTGGGCTGCCCTATGCAGGCATCTGTTGGCTCGGCCTGTTGTCACTCTGTGAGTCATTGCTGGCCTTATTAAACTATTTTGGGCAGCGGCTTGTCCATTCTCCTCCCGTGAACCGTGAAGCCTGGAATTGCTTCGGCAGCATCCGTTTGTCACGTGTGGAATTTGAATGTGAAGAGAAGGCAGCTGACTGGTTACAGCCGGGCATCTCACCTCACCACAGTGGGCTGTCTGTCTGCAGGGGCCACTTGGAGTTTGAAATGTTTCTTTTGTTTTAAAAAGGAACGTCAGAAATGCCATTCTTGACGAGCAGCGTCTCAAATACCTGACTCCGTCAGCTTGTCAGGTTGGGTTGTTACAACAAAATACCCAAAACTGCATAGATTAAAAAGAACAGAAGTGTATTTCTCATTATTCCAAAGACTAGAGAGCCCAAGCTCGAAGTGACAGCCAGCGTGGCATCTCCTGAGAGTGTCTTTCTTGATTCATGGGTCGTACCTTTTGGGAGTGTCTCTGCCGGGTGGAAGGGGCAGGTGACACTGCCATTTTTTCAAGCAGGAGGTATTGATCTCATCCCTAAGAGCTTTGTCTTCCTAACCTAATTGATCCCTTACCCAGCCCCCACTGCCATCAGATTGGTGATGAGATTTTACCTTATGAAAACCAGGGGAGATAGGCATTGAGATCCCAGCACCGTCCTCTCTCCTTGCATTTTTCTTCACATATTCATGGTCCTCTCATGTGTTGGTGTTTGCTCACTCGAGTGTGCAAGCCTATCTCAGGTCCAAGGCCCACAGTGTGGCCTTGCCAGGAAAGATAGTGTAGGATTTTGTGATGAGAAAGTGGCCTGCCTTCAGGTCCCATCATGGTGGCAGTGATAAAATCTCATTAAGCTCAGAGACTGGATGTGGGGACGGTGTGCCTAATCTCACAGTTGCATTCTGGCCTTCGAGAAGACATGCCGAAGCTGGTTGATGATACCCACCGACCACGGCTTAGACCTAAACAGCTGGCATTGTCCAGAGGCATTAGAGTTCATCATCTCTGAATAGGGATCAGTCACTGAGACCAGTATACTTGCCTGTGATGTCACATCACTGTATGTGGATGAAAGAGGACCAGACCTAGGCTTTCAAAGTTATTAAACCTTGTAGCCTGCACGTGCTCCTGGCTCAGACTCACAGTTGAGTTATTCTAGGCCCATTTCTTTTTATGTTTTACTGTGTAGGCCAAACTGGCCTTTGCAATCTGCCTGCCTCATTGGCAGGGCCCTGGGGATGTGTGTGTGTGTGTGTGTGTGTGTGTGTGTGTGTGTGTGTGTGCCTCTCTGCCTGGTTGATGGGAGTATTTGTTGTCTAGCAAAAGTTACTTTTCTATAGGTTGTTTCACACTTTTCTTCACCTACTCCCTTGAAACACGATGTAGGCAACACATTCATTCCCTACTGGAGCTCTAATGGATCAGTTCTGGAAGTCGGATGCTGAAAACCAGGGGCTGGCAAGATAGTGTCTCCCAGAGGTTCTGATAGGGACCACAATCTATTCGCTCCATCTTGGGGAAACTACTGCAGTTTTTGGCTAATGGTCTCATGTCGCTCCAAGTTTTGTTCCTCTGCTTCTGTGAGCACATTGGTAATGCTCATCCTGTTTCCCATTAAAGGGCCCTCTTGCTTAGGTAGGGCCCACCTGGGTAGTCTGAAAAAGTCTTCCCACGTCCAGGGCTTTATCATCACCATGCCTGCCAAGTCCCTTTTGCCATTTAAGATGGATGGTTGTGGGTCTAGGGATTGGACCCAGACATATTTGGTGCGACAAGTCTGTAGACTACAGATAGGAACCTGCTTCACAATCCAGAATTCTCAAATTCTCTCTTTATTTCCTTCCATTCTGACTTTTTTTTTCAAATCCAGTCACACATTGCAGTTTATTCTCGCACACTTTTCTAGCCAGACACTTCCTTTCCCTAGTGTCTCACAGAAGAAGACCCTTCAGAACAGGCTTGTTCTAGAAATGAGGCTCCGACTGCATTCCCAGTGACTGTAGATGAGGCAGCTCACCTTGATGTGAAGGGGCGATGGCGAGGGAAATGGACATCTGGGGGCAGTGTCTTCTTCACACAGCTCTTTTTCTGTCTCTGAACACATCCTTCCTGTGAGAATGTTAAGTAATTTTTGGAGCTTTAAAAAAAAAAAAAGACATTTCCATATCCAGCCATACTTGAATTTGGCATTTGGACTGGAGGGAAGTTTTTGTTTTTTTGTTTGCAGACACTGGTTTTGTTTGAAATATTGTCAGTGAAATCTCACTGGCGAATTCAGCTCATGAACAAGTCCTTCATTTAAACCCAGGGTCCAGAGACTGGCAGAGTGGCATAGGCCTGTAGTTAGCTACAGGGAGAGTGAAGCAGGAGGATTATGCATTCGAGGCTAGCCTGGGCAACACAGAGAGATGGCATTTCAGAGTCAGTAAAGAGACCTTGGTCCTCTAAACCCTAGAGACATCACCAGACCTTCAGGGGACTGACCTGACTTGATCACTTTTCTGGAGGGAATGTACCTTGACTGTCACTGGATCTTCAAGAAGTAGAGATCTGAGAAAGGTTAATGATCACCTAGGTTAGCAGCATGTAGATTATCTTCCATCTTTCCTTGGGTAAAGGTCCCTCGAAGTATATGCGTATTTCTTTTTAGTACAGAACCTTTTAGCCAGCCAGGTGAGTTTGCTCGTTCATGTGAAATGGACTTCCCACTGAAGCCCATTGCTGTCAATGTAGAAGGCTTATTCAGTTTCTGCTGGCATATTGTGAGCTCCCTTTAGATATGGGGAGCCTTTGGGAAGCCTTTGCTCAGTGAATTCTGAATCTTGGGTAGGCAGTGTATGATTTGTGTGTTTAGACAGGAATTGAAGATTTAAAAAAAAATGCCAAGGTTTCCTCTCCACTATCCTCAAACACCAGACGTTCGAGTTGATTTTTTCCCTTTAGTCAGTACTTCTTTTCAACAACAACAACAACAACAACAACAACAACAACAAAGCACCCTCAGTTGTTCTGCTGTGTATTTGTTCCCACCTTTGGCCACCTCTGACCCAGCCCTTCAATTCCGTATGGTTCTTTGTAAAGAACGCATGGCTCCTGCCTTCCTCCTCAACTCTGCCTGCTCCATTAACCTCACCTTTCCTTATGGGAACCAAGAGACAGACATGGCTTCTGGCATTTGCTTAGAAACAGGTAGGGTTAGCTCAGATACAGAGAAACGCAGCAGCAAGGGTTGAGACTGGGGTCATTCTGTGCGGCTTAAGTCTTCAGAAGGAAACTATGAACGGCCAGAAGTGCGTGCTTATGGCATTTTGACTGAGAACATTTTAGAAGTAGGTATAATTTGAAATTCAGCTCGGATGACCACAACAGAGAGGACATTGATGCTTAGGGAATCAGCAGTGCAGCCTGAAGACTGAAGCAGAGGAGCATCAAATGAAGCTTCTTCTCTTGATGGAGTCCTAGTCCATACACATATATTGGGGGAGTTAGTTCTCCCTCATTGACTAGGGTGTATGCCAACTCTCTCAGAAAACCACAGGCGTCGTGCAGATGCTGGCCTGTGAAAGGACTCTGACACTCAGCAAAACTGATTCATAACAACAACTTCAACATCATTTGGTCCAGCTTACCTATTTATTTTACACTTATTTGCTGATGAGGGGGCATACTTGTGGCAAGGCTTGCATGTGGAGGTCAGGGTACAACTTAGATCTCTTGTTCAACCATGTGGGGTTTGGAGAGTCCAACTCAGGTCATCCATCAGGCTTGGTAGCAGGTAGTCTCCCAACTGAGCCATCTAGATGGCTCTTTAATTAATTATTTATCACTAATAGGAAAAATAAATGAGATGAGATATTTTGTTTTTCTGACACCCGAGTGCTCTTTAGTGAGAAGGTTGGTCACGACAGTCAACCCCCTAGCCCCTGACCCATATACCTAATTTGCCCCGTGCCCTAAGGATGCGGGCTTCTTCATGAGGAAGAACAGGACCAATTTCATGTTTATACTTTGAAATTTCATAAATTAAACTTGGGGAAGTTCGCTTACATACTCATCCACATGACTGAGCCTGTCATCCCAAGCATTGTCTTGGTCATGAGAGCATAAAGCAGAGCAGCCACTTTGGAAAGCAAGTTGCAGTCTGTAGAGTTAAACATAGCCAGTGGCCTATGTTCCACACCTACACATTTGCCCCAGAGAAGGGCCTTTATGCAAATGTTCGTGACAGGTTAATGTTGATAATCCAACCTTCATTTGTTTGTTCATCAGCCCAAATCAGATAAATTGCACTGGTATCCACTGAGCCATGGGAATAAGGAACTGGGGATCCAACTGACACTTACTGGAAGTTGGACCCAAGCTTTGTACATTGTGCTGGCCCAGGGCTAAGGAGTCCTAGGACAAGTCACATGACGGCAGTAACAGAGGACTCGGGTGTGGAGCTGCAGGCACACCACAGACTGTGAGGGAGGTTTTGAATGAGACATGTTCCCTCTTTGACTGAAGTGGTGGTTATGTAGGTGGATATATTTGTTATAAACTCATCAAACTGACACTTAAAAGGAGTGCATTTTAGTATATAGAGTATACCTTAATACAAGTTATTTTAAAAGAGCAGAGGGCAGGCAAGGCTCTGGAGGGCAAAGCATTATTGGTCTAAAGTACAAACTACTTTTGTGATCTCAGTGACTCATCTCCGGTCTCCTTTTCTGTCATACTGGGGTCCTTCTGTCATTGTCCCTTGCCACTTGTCTGAGCAGACAGACAGAACTGGGGGCCAGCATGCCGTGAGGAAACTGAACAGTCCACCCATGCACAAGTTATTTCTGTACCCCTGGGATATTTTGCCAACTTATGCAGCAATTGTAAGAATCACGTTGAGATCCATTTATTAATTCTTTACTTACCAACTTTTTCACTACATACCTGTATTTGCAAATAAAATAATACCCAGAAAATGCCAAGAGCTTTTTTGTTCCCTGGAGGAAGTAGAGAGGGTTTGTAGAAAGAGTAGGTAGAATTTATTGTCATATTCTCTGCCTAAAAATTCTAAAAATAAGAACGTTGGCGATCACAGTTAGTGTTCTGAGTCATAAAATGTAAATCCCGTAAGCCTGGAGCTTAGAAAAATGCTATTCAGAAACCTCTAAACTGCATATAAAATGTATGTCTGCCTTCTGCCAACTCCCCTGCCAGCTCCTTGCTTCAGAGCTGTCTCTGAAATATCTAGGACTCAAGCTGAAGGTATGTAAGTCCCCGAAGGTGGGACCAAGATGGAGAGAATGGGGCACTGTGTCCCCCACCAAGAGCGCTCCCTTGTCCTGTGCCTCTTGGAACCCGAGACTCATTGTGGAACACATGGAACAGCTAATTGAATAATCATCAATGCCCATATCTACTCAAATCTTTTTACTCCCTAAGAGAAAGCAGAGGCCATGCCCTTTGCCACACTGCTTTGTATGAAGTGATAGTTACTGTATCAACCCTGCCCTGTGGCTGTGAATAGCTCACTGTAGGCTACCTCCATGCGGAATGCGAAGAAGGCCCTTGTTACAGGGCAGGGAGATGGCTCCAAGTCTAAGAGCAGTTGCCACATAAGCATGCTGGCCTGAGTGTCGATCTCCAGCGTCCACCTAAACATCAGACCTGGTCCTACGCATACCTGTAACCTTAGTACTAGGGGAGGGGGGGAAAAGGGCAAGTTTCGGTGAAAAAGAAAAACCCTAATTACAAGGGAATAAAGCAGGGATCAACAGTAGAGTGGTCCTAATGTTCTCTTCTGGCTTCCATATATGTAGCTAATACATACCTGTACATACAAGTGTGCACACACAACAAGATAGTTAATTCCAGTTACTGCAACAGAGCGAGTTCTAGGAGCCCACCCACTAGCCGGTTTTGGCTCTCTGCATCACACCTCCACAGAAGGCTGGCAAGGGCTCCTTTTAGTTTTTCAAGGACCATCCGAGTGAAGCCTCAGGTAAACCGTCTTGCCTCTGAAGTGAGCTGTGAGAGCCAAAGTATCTGTTCACGTCACCCTTTTCCATGTTTGAAAATGGGTAAAGCAGAGGCCATGGAAGTATGGGAAGCTAGCTGCCCTCTTAACTCTACCAGCTTTAAAGCATGAAGAAGAAAGCCTGCTTGGACACGCTGTTTGGAAAACCCATCTCCCTTCCTGTTTTCATCACTAATCCAGACCCATGACTCTGTTTGCTACAGCCAGAGAAAGAAACAGACAGTGAAGTGTGCCAGACAGAGCAGGAAATGCCAGCTGTGTTTTAAGCCCCTAGAAGCTGAGACTGTTCATGGAGGATTTTCTCCTCAGTTGAGCATGGAAGGAAAGCTGACCTTGCTTGCATTCATTTGTCACCTGTCAGACCTGCCCACTGGCCATTGAAAGGAAGGTGGGCTTTGCCATTAAATGAGAGGGACAGCAGGGCAGTAGGGGTGCTTCATTCAGTATTGGGGTGCTCACACTGGGGTTGAGGTGTTTTCTTCTGTTCAAGATAAGACACCAGCATGCTTTACAGCAAGGAGACATGATCTTCCATGCTCCAAGGATTGGACAATAAGTAACCAAGTCAGGTGTGTACATCCATGTCAGCTCAAACCTGCTGGCCTGCACTGCATGGACTCTTGAGATGTGTCAAAGGGCTCACAGAGAGGAGTAGCTCACTGTGGCTCAGTGAAGACCATACCAGAAGGATTTCTGTCTCAGTAGTGGCTCCTTTTGTCCAACACTGTGTGCATGCAATGGGATTTAAAAATAAAATTCAAACCCCTCCCGTGTGTGTGTGTGTGTGTGTGTGTGTGTGTGTGTGTGTGTGTGTGTGTATGTGCCTGCCCATGTGCCACACACAGAAACAGAAGAGGGTGCTCATCGTGGGATGAGGAAAGCGAGTGGGGCACACTCATTCCAGGACAGGAGTGTCAGCAGCTCCAGGCCTCCAGAGCTCTAGAGGGTGGGCGCGTGTGGCATCTCGCGGCCTCCTGGCCATAGTCAGGTTGTCCAGTGGCTCCTTTGGACCTCAGGAGAGCTGATTAGGTTGAAGATAACTGAGAATAACAAAACACTTAAAAATGGAATTAGTTCTCCACCAGCAGAGAATAAACTTAGCCTTACATGAGGGGCAGGCATGGAAGAACTGTTTAACAAGTAATGTCACCATGTCAAGGTTGGGAAGAAGGGCCACTGAGTGCCGTTTTCAGAGTCAGTAGTTCTGCTCAGAAACCCATCCTGGTACCACTGAGCTAGGAAGATCCCAACTTCATAACGACAAACACAAAATCAGATGGGAATCAAGAGTTCATGATGCAGTCCCAGCCCTTGGGAGGTAGAGGCAAGAGGATCATCAGGTCAAGGTCATCTTTGGCTACACAGCAAGCTCAAGGGCCAGCCTGGGCTACATGAGACTCAAGCATCACTCAGTGGTAGAGTGTGTCTTGGCACGCCTGAGACCCTGGATTCACACTCCAGCACCCCTGTTCCCCATAAAAAGTATGTAAGGGTTACATTTTCACAGTTCTTCTCCTTCGTTTTATTGTTACATATTTGGCCATAAAATATAGGATAAGCTGTTATTGAATATTGAAATTCTGAAATATTGAAAATCCAGACAATAAGAAAGGGGAGAAATGGGGCGAAGCTTCTTTCCATGTCTTTGGATGTTTTCTTGTGTCCATCCATTTTTCCTGTCCGTCTGCTTTCTGCTACTGTAATAAAACACCATCATCAAATGCTCCTTGGGGCGGGGCAGTGTTATTCTGCTTACTCTTGCAGATCATAGCCTTTCAGGGAAGCAGAGGCAGTGCTGGAAGCACAGGCTTCTCACTGGCTCGTTCCCCATGGCTTGCTTCCCATGGCTTGCACATCTTACCTGTTTATACCCCCCAGGATCACGTGTCATGGAGAGGCACTGCCCACAGTGGCCTGAGCGCTTGCACATCAATCATTCATTTAAAAAGATGCTTCAAAGAGTTGCCTACAGGCCAATCTGATGGAGACGTTTTCTCAGTTGAAGTTTTCTTTGCCCAGAAGACTTGAGTTTGTGTTGAGTTGACAAAAAAACCCCAAGCAGCACCTGTGTTTTTCGGAGTTCCATGCAGTCCAGGCGCAGTGAGGGGGAAACGGGAAAAACGAGGGTGGGGGGGAGGCAGTTGTGTTGTTAATGTCCTGTTCTCAGCCACAAAGGTTGATTTTAGAGGCTTCACTATTTGCTGGATGAGTTAATGTAGTCTGGTCTTTGTTTAACTTGCTGCTGCGTCTGCTCGTGGGATTGTATGCGCACTCTTTCTTCTATTACAAATACAGGGCCAAAGGTAAGACCATGTTTCTAAACTCTTCCTACTGATGGCTCAGCAGGTTCCCGGATGGCTTGNAAGACCATGTTTCTAAACTCTTCCTACTGATGGCTCAGCAGGTTCCCGGATGGCTTGCCAACTCTGTCTGCTCCCATCCTTCTCTTCCCTGGACAGTACCATTTAAAACTGTTTTTCTTCTAAATAGTAACTGAAAGGCGATCAGATATGGGAGGGTTCTCACTGGGATTATTCAGGGGCAGCTCAGCTCCCAGACAATCAGCATGAGTGTGTGTGTGTGTGTGTGTGTGTGTGTGTGTGTGTGTGTGTGTGTGTGACATGACCCCCTGGAGACAGAAAGACTAGCAACTTCTTCTCCCTCCCACCAAACCACTCATCCACCTTTGGGTTGATGTCTCTCTCTCTCTCTCTCTCTCTCTCTCTCTCTCTCTCACACACACACACACACACACACACACACACACACACACACACACGTCACTCTGCCTGTCTGACTGATTCGTTGGGTGGCTCATCTCTCTTCTTTTCATCCTGTCTCTCTCGGTGAGCTTCCCTCTCGGCCACTGTCCCTTCCCTACTTTCTCCACACTTGGGTTGTAATAACTACCCCTCAGGTTCTAAGGGTTATCTAAATCCAGCAATCATCAGGGCCTGACTAGGTCCCCATGTCCAGCTCTCAGAATCTGAGGAAGGAGATCTAGTCAACTCAGGGGCTGCCTGTGTCCTGTGGCCACCTAGACAGTAGAGCTATGCAGACAGTGGGAGAGGTTAGGTAGGAGAGAGGCTAGGTGCTAGGGGAGCAGTCTGTCCTAGCACCATGGACTGGGGCACCTTTGCTCCCTGCCCTGCCAGGAGAACTCAGGGACACCTGGATCCTCAGTCACCCCCACAGAGAATGGGATGCCTCTTATTTCTAGGTGGGGATGGCTTGCTTAGTCCTCCCCATCTCCCATGCTCTGTACAAGGCAGGGGCTCCACTTCAGGGTCTCGTCCCTGTTGTTCTCCTTCGGCTTTAGGGCAAGGTAAAGTCTGGTTTTAGAATCCAGACTTCACCCTGGGCTAAGCCCTGCGGTTCTCCTGGAGTGCTTTGGTCTATTATTCCTTTCGCTCCAAGGGTGAGACAGAGGAGAGGGGTGAATAGGAAAGCCTTGCCCTGGAAACTGAAGCCAGGCTGGGGAATTTGGAACAAATATTAGGGTTGGCAGCGAGTCTGTGAGTCAGAAGCAGGTGCTCCGGCTGAGAGCATGCCAGACTGAGGCCAGGGCAGAGCTGGTGGCTCACTGGTTGAAAAGGAACTGGGAGATGGGGGAGAGGCTACTATGACTGCCAAGCACTCCCCAGCCGTCACTTGGAGTTAGAGAGGATGCATTTGAATTCCTGCATCTTTATAGAAACAAACTCCAAAAGTTCACAGTGTCCCCTGAAGAAAATGTTATGCCCCCCCCCCCCCCATCCTGGTTACTTAGCAATGTGATTCCCTGCTTAGGGAATTGGTCTCTGGTTGAGAAAATCAGGGCCCCAGGAGGCAGATAAGCTTAAGGTCAATTGTTGGCCAGGGCAGGCCTCACTTTGGAACTCTACCGAGTAGCACACTGTGGGCTGTCGTATCACAGGGGGACTTGTTGCATCTATGGAACTTCTCATAACATATAGTAGAGCGTGTATAGGTACTGTTTTATCATCAATTTTGGTTGGTTTTAATGTCAGTTTGCCACAAAGTAGAACCACTATGGAGAGAACCTCACCTGCTGGCCTTCATTGATTCAGAAAGCCCCGCCCTTCCCACTGTGGGCAGCACAGGCTTATAGCAGATTTAAAAAGGATTTATCAGAAAGAGCTCTCCTCTCTATCTCCTGCTAGTCTCTCCCTCTCTCCTGCATGCCCTTCATCTTTCTCTGAGTTAACCACCGTTAGGCATTTTATCCCAAGAATGAGAAGAGTAACTAAGACAGTCAGGCCTCGACCCTGCTGACAAAGTGTCAAACACACACAGACCTTCAAACCTAGCAGTTTGACCTTCTGTGTGAATGTTGTAGTTTAAAATCCCATAATGATAATTCATGTTTCTTTTCATTTCCAGATAGGCTGACCTTAGACCTATGTGGTGGTAGTACAGAGCCAGAGCCCCTGCAGACAAAGGTCCCTTGGGAGGTTTTTCTTTTGGGCTCCAGCATGCACTGTGCCCGACACTTCTCCCTCCAGCTTAGAGTTCCTAGGACCAGAGAGGGTGTGAGCTCTTTCTGACTCCTGAAGCTGTGGCCTGAATGCTGCCACTTCTGAGCAGCTGAACCAGAAGGTGTTTTTTTTTAACCTCTAAAAGAGGTCTCACCGCCTCACTGTTTGAATACATTTCAACAGTTGCTCGGATCTGCCTTGGCCTGGGCCCCTTGACTGCAACCTGGCAGACATCTGTGAGAAACTGGGCTATAAATAAATGGTTTCAAACAATTGATTCTCAAAAGTTGGAATTCTATGCGCTTGCTCTGTTTGTCTTGGGCGTTGGACAGAAGATGATGGGACTTGAGAGCTCATTAAGTTGTGTGTTTACTGACTGACTAGTGAAGCGTTGGTCTGTGCGAATCTGTGTAAATGTGTGTGCCTATTTTAACCTAGGTGGTGGTATTTCCGAGAATTTGAGCTGTAACTCCCCTCAGCCTGCCCTAAATGTTGGATAATATCACTGCTAAGTGTAAAGCGAGTGTATGGGTCAGAGATCGCCAGTTGTCTGCAGAGTGGGAGGATGATCGTAACATCCCTTCTGAATTAGGCTTTTAGTCATTCTTGTAAGGGTTTTAATTGGGCCCCTGATGGCATGTAAATAGACCGGCAGAATCTAAGCAGGTGCCCCTCCCAAGACAGAAGAAAGTCTTTGACATCATGGAAACCCCAGATTGCTCTGTGTGACTATGTCGCTGCTTCTCAAGAGAAGGTTGGAGGGTCTCGGGATGACTGTGTTGCCCAGTGGTTTGTGTGGGTGTGGAGTTGACCTGACCTTTGGCTGTTGCTGTTCCGTCTTTGCTTCCCACAGACTCCCAGATGGGGTAGATGTATTGGGCTTTGTATGGACTGATGATGTAGGCCATAGGCTTCCGCGTTGATTTTTAAGTTCATTCTTTTTTAAGTTAAGCATGCTCTTTCAAAATAATGTTGGTAGGATTTTTAAAAACTTTCTTGAAGCTCCCAAGGAATGTTAGCAACATATAGTTTCTACTTTGGGGGTACTGTGATATACTTTCTACTTTGGGGG
>NC_034591.1:68947364-69036069 GCF_900095145.1 Mus pahari | reverse complement strand
ACTGTGATATACTTTCTACTTTGGGGGTACTGTGATATACTTTCTACTTTGGGGGTACTGTGAGTTATGTTGCCTTGAATGCTCTTGAATAAGTGGCCATGCTTCCGTGTGACTGAGCGTGGGTCTGGGAGCAGCACCGCAGGATCATTGGTCACTCCATTTTCAATAGTTTGATGGACTGTCGGACTGCTAAGAAATACACTTCCACGAGAATGTCAGAAAGGTTCTCGTTTTTCCATATCCTCTACAATACTTGTTTCTGTTCAATTCTAAAATATAAGTTATAGCCCCTTTATAGGGCGGTTATGTATTAAGACGTAAGACACTATTTCTTGGTGGGTTTGAGTTATAGTCCTTATGGCAGTAATACTGAACATTACTTTAGGTGTCTTGCAGCCATTTTTGTATCTTCTGTAGTTATCTCAGTTTTTGAAAGTTACCCTAATACTGCTGAGTTTATATTAATATATTCTGGAAACCAGGACCTTATCAAGTACATGAGCTACAGTTTCCCCATTCTTGGGTTTAGATTCATCTTCTGATGTTATTCTTTGAAAAAAATTGGTATCTTTAATTTTGATGAAATCTAATTTATTACCTCCCTATTTGTTGCTAGTACTTAGGTGTCCTACAGTAGAAAGCATCACCTCACCTGAGGGAGTTTGAATAAGCATTTAGATGCTTAGCCACCAGGGAGTGGCACTACTGAAAATATTAAAAAGAATTAGGTGTGGCCTTGTTAGAGAAAGAGCGTCATTGCAGATGGGCTTTGAGGTCCCAGAAGCCCCTGCCAAGCTTAGAGTCTCCGTTTATCGATCGATCATTCAGAATGTAGCTGTCAGCACTGCCTGCACACCACCGTGCTCCCCACCATGATGACGATGATGATGATGATGATGATGATGATGATGATGATGACGATGATGACGATGACGATGACGATGACGATGACGATGACGATGATGATGATGATGAAGCTCCCAGTTAGGCACTGTCTTTCATAGGGGTTGCTATGGCCACAGTGTTTTCCTGGCAATAGGGACAAGGACATCATTCAGGTCAGGAACTAACCTGCTTTACACTTCCAGCTCTTGGTTTTTAAGTCTCTGGTCCATTTTGAGTTAATTTTTCATACGACATTATATAAAATTTTAATTTATTTAAATTAATTAAATAATTTAATTTAATTTGGCTTCATCTTTATGCCTGTAGATTTAATGTCATCCAGCTATCATTTGTTGAATTGTCTTGGTATTTTTTTTGACAAAAAATGAATTATCGCTGAATATGCACATGTACTCTCTCGTCTCTTGCCGAGTGTTCCTCTAGGCCATCAAAAAGCCACCGGCAGATGTGAGCCTCTGCCTTGTACTTCCACAGCTATGCATAGTAACACACCTCTGTTCATCGCAATAAAGAAGTAACTGGACCATAAACATGATGGCTTGTCAGTCTTGCTAATCTATCTATGCAGTCTTACGTCAGCACACGGTGCTGCTTCCTGCAGCTTTGTAGTGACTTCAGAATCAGCATTGTGAGTCCTTTCCATTTGGGAAGGACTACTTTTTGATGTGATATTGATGCCTGCTCTTCCACACCACACGCTTTGAGGCTTTCTTCTGTCTCTGAGTCAGATTGGAAATGCTACTTTGAAGTGATCATGCATTCACTTTTAGATCAGATCTCATTCTGTAAATGGTATGGATTTGGATGGAGTTGGGTATATTTATAAAAGTTTGACCATTGAGCCCTTAACCTTAAAGTGAAAGTGAAAATCAAAGGATAATCCTGGCAACTGAAGAGCACCTAGCATGGTGCCCAGACATGCCAGGCACAGAACATTTGTCGGGTGCCTCTTCCCTCCCCTTCTCCTAGGTCAGCCTTTCTTGTACCTTGTCAAGTGGCTCTGAATGCTTGCTTAAGGGTCAATCTTTTTTCATGGAGAAGCTGATTTCTCCAAGGTCATTGTATGTCTCTGTCATGGGGAATCTTGAACATGTCCTGTGATGTAGTGTCTAGAACTGAGTATATAAGTTACTTCTCTCATTCCTGTCATGAAATGCCTGACAAATGTCACTTTTAAAAAGGTGGTTTTATTTTGGCTCATGGTTTGAGGGAGCAGTCCATCGTGGCAGAGGAGGAATGATGGCAGGAGCATGAGGCAGCTCATGGCAGTCATCACATCTTCAGTCAGGAAGCAGAGAGAGATACGTGATAGCACTCCACTTCCCTTTCCCTTTTATTTAGTCTGGGATAAGGAATGGCGCTACCCATGAGGGCAGGTCTTCCCAACTCAGCTAAATCTCTCTGGAAACACCCAGGTTGGCATGTCCAGTGGTTTGTCTCTGAAAGTGGCTTTAAATCCTGCTAAGCTGACACTTAGGATTGATGAATTATCACATCAAGCTTGACCTATAGCAAGTGCTCATTCAGTGAATGTTTGTTAAGGGAATCCCAAGTGTTGATCATACTATCTTATCTGCTTGCAGAAATATAATGCTTCATGCTTGTACATGTTCTAACTAACACCTCTATCATTTGTATGAATATTTAAGTACAAGGATCTTTTACACAAGATTTGGTAGGATAATTTTCCATATGACTTAACATGCTTAGCTTTCTTAAGTGGCATAAATTTCTGCAAATGATATATTTAAGACATCCAGATGCTTCCTTTTTAAGCCAATTTGAGACAACTAGAAATGATTGGTTCTCAGTAATAAACTCTAAAATACAAGGGCCAAGGGGAAGTGAATAGGGACAATGATGTGAGAGAGGACGCTCAAGCAGTATGGGGCCACAGGGAAGCATCTCTCCGTCTTCAAGTATGGCTGATAAACTTTATGCAACAGTCATGGTTTTCCTTCATTCTCCATACCTCCAAAGTCTAGACATGAAACAATGAACAAAGGTCACCCCAGAGTTGTTACTGGCTGAGGTGAGCCTGACTCATGACCAAAGAATGGTGCCTGTGCTCGCTGAGCCATTACAGCCATCACGGGCAAACCACCTACCTAAAGAGACCGAGTTGTTTTTTGGACTCAGGATAATTGCATTCAAGAGCTAGACAGAGCTGTCAGGCTGAAGGCATGTTGAGAAATGGGTGCTACCTCAAAGAGTGGATTGTGTTATCAAATAGCTCAGGAATGAGTTCATCCTGGGTAGCAGTTTGGGTTTCGTGATTGTTGTTGTAATTGCAGTTTCTCCTGTAGGTTTCTGAGAGCCTTTCGTGTGCTAAGATGGCTTACACAGTTTTTCCAAGACAGTAGGTAGAAGCAGCAGCCCCAAAGGGCGCCACTGGGGTCTTGTTTACTGACTCAACCCAAAGCCCTTCAGTACTGGCAATTAGCAGGGTATTCCCCTTGCCCAAACCCATCAGTCCTGGGAGTCAGCAGTTTAAAGAATCACGATGCAGAGTAAGAACTTTGCTTTTGAGTAAGGAGTCAAGGTTCTTGATTTCTCGGCTCTTGTTTTTAGACTGGGTCATTTGTGATAGTACGTTGTATTGAAGCTGTGTCTACTGTTTCACTAAGAACTTAAATTGGGATTTGCAACCAAACTGATCTAACTCTATGCATAGGTACATAACACTTGTAAAATACTTTAATTTCCGGGCTATAAATACTTTATTTTATTTTATTTTTGTTTTGTTTTGAGACATGGCATCACTCTGCAGCCCAGAGTCGGGTGTCCCCTATACTGCCTACACATGGCCATGCACTCCCAGCAATCCTCCTGCTTCCTCCTCCTGAGTGCTGGGATTATGGACACATGCCATGACACCCAGGTGTGCTGTCAGTTTTGGGATGTTACTTGGGGTGCATGTTCTGTTTGGTGTCTGACAACCGTTAGTGTGATGCATTTGAAAGTTGGATTTCTGCAGCATTTGTCCCGATACTCTTGACAACTACAGGGGACAAAAATAACCAGGGGTATAATTGGACACATGAAAAGCAAACTGATGCCTTCTTCTGTGGAACAGAATAACATGGGCCACCAGTGATGGTGTGGGCAGCAGAAAAACTTGGTATGACTGGTTGCATCCTGGAGTCCTACCAAAGAGAAAACCATGTCTAGTCAAGTGTAGGGACACACATACTACTCTGTAAACTTGAGAACTCCTCTTCCTTCCCCCACTTTACCCACACCCACACACTTCTGACTTCTAATAGAAGTTATTTGCTTAACTAGATGTGGTGACTTCAATAGGAATGGCCCCTATAGATTCATGTGTGCGACTGCTTGGCCCATAGGAAATGGCACTATTAGGTGTGGCCTTGCTGGAGTAGGTATGGCCTTGTTGGATGAAGTGTGTCACTGTGGAGGCAGGCTTTGAGGTCCCATATGTTCAGACTTCAAGAACTCTCAGCTTCATCTCCAGCACCATGTCTGTCTGCATGTTGCCATGCTTCCTGCCACGATGATAATGGACTGAACCTCTGAAACTGTAAGCCTCAATTAAATGTTTTCCTTTATAAGAGTTAATGTGGTCACAACCCTAATGAAGACATACGATGGCTAATCTTGGTTGTCAACTTGATTATATGTGAAATGGACTACAATCCAGAAATGGAGGGCATATGTGGGATCCAGACCTTGAGGCATGCCCTTGATCCAGTTCTGAAGGCTGGGAGACACACTTGTAGTCTGAACCTTGAGTTAGGAAGACACCTTTAATCTAGGCTCTAGCTTCTGTGTATATGTAAATTATACACACACATTCCATGAGTTCTGTGACTTTTTTTTTTCCTTTCGGTTTTTCGAGACAGGGTTTATCTGTATAGCCCTGGCTGTCCTGGAACTCACTCTGTAGACGAGGCTGTCCTCGAACTTGCCTCTGCCTATAATTTTTCAATTTTTTGCTTGTTATTTTATTTTTTATGTTTATGGATGTTTTACCAGCTAGTATGCCTGTGCCATGTGTCTCTAGACACCAGAAGAGGGCATTGTATACCCCGGCACTGGAATTAAAGCACCATATGGATTCAGGGAATCGAACCCAGGTCCTCTGGAAGAGTAGCTAGTGCTCTTAATCGCTGAGCTGTCACCTGAAACGGAGTTCTGTGACTTTTGAGAGCCCTGACTAATACAATAGGAAAAAAGTTAAGAGGAGGAAGGAGGTAGGAAGGGAGAAGGGAGGGGAGGAAATGGAATGACACCAACCAGGCATCTTAGTGGTCTGGCTGTCTCACTTCCAGTAAGTCTACTAGCCCGTGGGATGTGTGTCACCACTGTGATGTGACAGCTTTCTGGTTGGGACAGGCAGATGGGGTTCACACTTTCAGTTAGAAGAGTCAGCCCCCACTCTGCTTCTTCTCAACACTTACCTGAGGCTTCTGCATCGCTGCATTTGATGGCAGGCCACAGAAGTGACACTAGGCAGCCCCTCTCCTCTTGTCACGTGGCCTGTAAGGCTTCTCTAAGAACTGAGACACAGTCAGAGGGTGAGCAAGTGCAGAGACAGTCCGTGCGGCTGGGAACCCGAGGCTGGTAAGTAGAGCAAGAGGGAGAGAGAGGGTAGAGGGTTTTCAGAGGCGAGGGCACACAGCTCCAGAAAATGATTTCCGTTTTAGTTTTACTTCTGTCCTTAAGTTGGGAAGATCAATCAGAAGAAAAAGTTTAAAGGAGAAAGTAAACTATCACCCCAAATCTAAGCCAGAAAATCCTCATGGTGAATATATATATGTATATATTTTTATTTTCTCTATAGTTTGGAGAGATGAACAGAGAAATAATCCTGTAAGGCTGGGAAAGTCTGTATTCTAAAGTGAAACAGTTTTTACTTAACAAAGGGGGGAAAGAATGGCTGATATTCTGTGAAGTCATATTTTATTATTGGACTGCCTTCTCCTGGGTTCAGAAAGGATGGAAGCCACCTAGCTGGTGGGAGGCAGGATGGCCCAGTACCACGGGATGGTGTCCCCACCCACCGTGTTTTCTCCTGCTTTTTTGCTTGCTTTTATTTATTTATTTATTTTTAAATTAACGCTGTTAGAGTTTAATGTCTTTCTGATGTCTGTGGCTCTAATCAGTGTGCTGACAACCATTGGCCTTTTAAACCATGGCTTATTATTTTAATAATTTGATGTTTGGTGGATTTAATTTTTTGAAACGATGTTTGGGTGTGTTACTCCCTGAGTTTGTGAATTTTTCCCTTTTCAGGATTGTTTCTCATGTTTGTGTGTTTAGTGTAGAGGGTGGAACCCACAGGCTGCTTGCTGGTCAAGTACTCCCGTATTTTCAGACACACCAGAAGAGGGCATCAGATCCTGTTACAGATGGTTGTGAGCCATCATGTGGTTGCTGGGAGTTGAACTCAGGGACCTCTGGAAAAACAGTCAATGCTCTTAATCACTGAGCCATCTCTTCTGCCTCCTGTTGTCTGTAGTTTGAAAGACAACTTTCTACTATCAAATTGCCTTCTAAAGACAATTTATACTGTTAATTATAGGGTTATAAATGGTTTTAAATGGAGATTTTTTTTTTAAAGATTGCATCTCATGTATTCTAGGTTGGTTTTGATCTGTCTTAGTAGCCAAGAGTGACTTTGAACCTCTGATCCTAGTGTTTTCACTTCCTGCAGAGTGTTAGGGTTGCAGACATGCATCATCATGTCAGGTATAGACTAGAATATGTATGTGGTGGGTAGACCGAACCCAGGACATTGTTCACAGGAGCTAAGCCCTTTACCGACTGAGCTAGTGGAATATGGATGGAGCAGTGTCTAAAATTGAATTGTAAATTAGCCATCAATTAGGGATAAATCTGAATGTTGGGAAACGGGCTGTTTTCTTGGTGAATTTCTCACGTGTTTGCTGCATGGAATGATGATGCCTGTTGGGCAGCTTTATGAATGTCCAGGACTCCAGGACGTGCCTGGGGGTTCTTGGCAGGCTCCTGGCCTTTCTTTCTCTCTGTTGTGCAGACTCTTGGCTGTCCAGGGCCAGTGTTTGTTGCCATCTGAATGAAGATAATGGAAAAGAGTAAATAATTTCAGCTATCTACAAATTGGCAGCTGGTAACATGGTTTCAACTGACATTTGTTTGTCATTATCTTGTTCTGGAAGACAGTCTTTCACCTTGTATCAACAGCTATTGTGTTAATAATGAGCAGTGTTTAGAGAGAGAATTCTGTGAAGAGGGAGAGGCAGTCTCTTAGACTGCTATGTTCTAAAGCTGTCTGAAATGATTTTAAATTACCTGAAGCATACATTTAACTTATTGAGTGGGTAGGCCCAGTATCCAGTGCTCCAGTGGATGGCCTGTGTGTCTCCAGGCTCCAGTGTCTGCATCAGTGCTTGGTAGCCCTGATTCGCACATAGGGCTTCCCCTTCCTTGACCCTTTGGTGTTGTCTCTGTTCGGATGAGTGGCTCCCCAAAACCTTCCTCCTTCCCTTGGTTTCAGTTGTTCCAACCAGGTGACACTATGAAACTGCTTTCCTTGTGGCCCCGTTGGCACCCTCTGCTTTCGGGGTACGTAAAAGCCTTCAGGGTATTCTGGGAGGGGGTGGGACTAGATCATTACAGTACAGGATTTACTTGGTCACCCCTAGCTAAGGCCTACATGTTTACATGTTTTTACCAAAGGCTGAATGGGCATTTTGACTGTAATTCATAATAGATTTGCTCTTAGATGCATCCATCACTTAGAGCTTTTGCTTCAGCCTTCAATTTCCCAGTGGCTCTATGTCCTTGCTGGGAAGGACAGAACTGGATTCTCTGTTTTCCCCTAACTGACTGACCGTGATGTCTTAGACATTTTCTTTAAGGCTCAGTTGCCAGTTGAGAATGTGCTCGCAACCTGGGATAAACTGTTGTGAAGGTATCACGGTGTAACGCATGAGAGATGCTGAGATCTAGTCAAAAGGTAGACATCTAAGGGACTTGTTTTCCATATCCTCATTGTGCCCTACTTAGTCTTGAATTTCAAGGCCACGCTCGTGGTCTGTCAATCATTATCATCGCACGCTCACTTTGATCAACCAATGGGTCCCTGTTCTAGACTGTGTCTACGTCCCCTAAGAGACTTGTAGTAGGCAAAGGTGAGGCCTGTGGTTGATGGCCAAGGAGCTCTCTTCTGAGTTTGCCCCCAAAGGCGGGAGTAGGATGCTCCTGGTAGAAGGAGCCTGATGGTCTGTAGGGAGGAGAATGGGTGTGGCTGTCCACTTAACTCTGAGCCCTGTGGTCCCATACTCTCACAATGTCTGCTTCCTAGTCTAGAGGTCTGGCAGGGATGCAGGTTAGTGTTGTGGAACGAACATCCTGAAGCTTTGGCAAAGCTAACTTTAATGTTCTATGGGGGAGTCAATAAGACCTAGAAGTGCAACCATCAACACATGTAGAGGTCAGGGTGGCCTCTGGCATGGCTAGGGAACAGAGGCAAGATTGCAGGGTGCTACAATTGGATTGTGAAACCTCCCTCACAGGCTTATGTATACAGTTAGTCCCTAGCCAGTGTCACCACTTTGGAAAGTTGTGGACCTTTTAGGAGGTGGGGCCTAGCTGAAGTAGGTCAATTGGGCTTGGGCGGTGAGAGATATAGCCGATCCTGACTTCCTCTTTGCTGCTCTCTGAGCTGAGTCTCTGAGATGTGAGCAGACAGGCAGCCTCAGACTCCCACCACCATGAACCCAGCTAATTTAGCTTCTGTGCTTTCTCCGCTTTGATGAGCTGTACTCTCAAATTGTAAGTCAGAATAAATCCTTCCGTCTCTAAGTCACCTCCTGTCAGGTGTTTAGCTTAGCAATAGGAAAGGGACACTTCTAGGAGTGTATTAGGGACAGATGAATCTGAGTGTATGTATCTATCATTTGAAAGGAAGCTCATGTGTATTTTCCAAGCCCGAGGATCTGGTAAACTCTGGCTGGTGGGTGGTAACAGTCAGTATGTAAAGCTTGTTTTAAGGTCATATTTGACACTTCATTACCAGCTGCTAAGAAAAAGGTCTTTTTTTTTGAAGACCGATTTCATTATGTAGCCCAGGCTGGTCTCAGCATTCCAATTGCTGGGATTATAGGCACACACCAACATGACCAGTAAAAATGTGGTCTTCAGATAAAGCCAAGTGCGGTGGTATATACCTGTAACCTAATATGTGGGAGACAGAAGGATTATTGGTTCAAGGCTAGTCTGGGTTAGGTACATAATGAGACTCTGCCTCAAGCGAAACACCCCCAGTTTGTTAGGGTCAGGTTGGGGAAGCAGGGCAGTTCCTGCAACAGTTGTTGGTAACTCATTTGATCCATGGCCCATTGCTATTGTAACGGATGTGTGCATTCAGCCCCCATAGGTTGGCTAGCTACAAGAGTGACCAAATGTACTTAGCCCTCAGTTCTACAGATGGCAGGACACTGAGAAGGGCTGTGTTCTTCCCTGTTCTGTGTCAGCTGGTCACGGGGAGGCTAGGGGCTGTAATCATTTGAAGACTTGCTTGTTTATACATGTTCACGTGTGTGTACTGACATGTGATGCTGGCATCAGCTGGCCTTGCCTCTGTTTTCAGATGCCTTCCCCCTGTGTTGCCTTTGTATTGGCGACCCTGAACATGGTTGCTGGAATCAGAAGCGTGCCCCATGATCTCACGTGTTGACTGCTTGGTCCTTAGCTTGTGGTGTTATTGTGAAGTTCCTTTAGGAGTCGTGGCCTGGAAGTAACTAGATCTGGAAAGTAGGCCTTTGAGTGTGATAGCCGTTCACTTCCTGTCCTTCCTGCTCTGTGTCTTACAGATGGCAGCTTCTGCCGCTGTTCTTTTCCCACTATAATAAGCTGAAATCTTACAAGATCATGGACCCAAATCAGCGCTGTACCCGTTCATTCCCCCCACCCTACACTAGTTTAGCTGCAGATATTTAGTAACAAAGAGTGAACAAAACTAATACAGTAACCGAGTTGAAGGGTAAGCGGCTTGGTCTGAGATGGCAGCTGTGTGGCCACCATTCCTAACATTGTCCTGGAAGTCACACGTAATACTCCTGCTTTTCTGGAGCATGAGGAACAGGGGGACATTGTATGAGTGAGGTGACATTTCCCCGACTTGATCAGCACGGGGAGGCAGAAGGATCGCAGGGTCAAGGCCAGCCTGGATTACATAATGAGGATATCTCAAACAAAACAAAACCACAGTGTGTTTTGGATGCCAACCGAACAACTCACCAGCTACCAAGCCCTGGTATCGGTTATAGACGTTCAAGACAAAGCAAAAAGGGAGTCAGAGAGTCTGCCTCCTGCAAAAGTCCTGTGCACTTTACCTCAGTGGACACAGTGAGTAACAATGGCGTAGCCTACCCTGGAGACAGGTGCTTTTAGAGTTTTCTTAACTTTTTGGCTTTTAGCTCCCAAAATCCACCCCAGGATTTTCTTTTGCTTTGTTCTGTTTTTTCCTTCTGTTTCTACTTCCGTTCCCTTCTTTTTCCAGCTTGAACACTGTAAAAGAGACTCCTGTTCATTTCTTCACAGCCATCCTTCTGCAAAGTGTAAAACTTGCTATGTGGACTTTTTTTTTTCTTTTTGCCACCTACATTCAGGAAAATTGTGCTTCCCTTACAAGGTATTGCCTGTTATTGCCCCAGTGATATGGGAACAATACATCCACAGCACAATTCAGGAGCTCTGTTTGACAGAGCTTGCTTCGAGCTTAAGTCTCAGGTGGCTGACAGACTTGAGGTGTGTATATCTGATACATGACTCGCTGGAGTGTTTAGTTTCTTGTCTGAGCGCTTGGTTAATGTATTTATAGAGGGTTAGTCATTGAGGCTTTTTTTTCCCCTTTAACATTTCAAAAACGATAAGTACATTTTTTATTGGAGATGGAGTTTTTAAAAATGCATTTGCATTCTGCATAGTGACTCGGTTGATAGCCTTTTAAGTTAAATAATAAAATGCAGTGTGCAGTGGCCAATGGTTAAAACTCTATCCCGTGCCTCCCAAGCATCCGTCAGTGAAGGGAGGGTAACGCCACCCACGGATAGAGTTCAAGCCACCAGGTGCTATTTTAGGTTCTTGGGTGGTGCTCGCTCTGCCTAGCCTTCAGACTGCTAAGTCACATCCTGCTCTTGCATTTTAATTTCCTATAAATTAGATGCCACAGCACAGGTCTGGCGTTCAGTGCACAAGTGAAATTAAACACCCCAAGAAGAGAAGGGAGCTCTGCATGTAAACCTATCTGTCTTTGTAGAAGACCATGTGAGTCTATAGTCCAACCCCCTGGAACCCCAGAAACAGCCAGGGAGCTTGTCAAATTCCTTCGTATCAAGTAGGGTCAGGCTTGGGGGTTTTGTAGCTTACCATGGTGACCCTGTTCTGAAGCTAAGATTGAGAAATGTCACAGGAAGTGGCCTTACTGGTCCAGCTCCATTCTTTGCAGGGCACAATTTTTTTTTTCTGCTTAGCTAGGCCCCACCCCATCTTCTAGACTCCACCCAGCACACCTGCCAGCAACCCCTGTCTGCTTCCTTTCATGCATGTGCTGCTCATTTTCTTCCTTAGAGTGGTTCCACCCTGGGATTGAGCTCCAATTACTTAGTTTCCTTTGCCAAGGGCTGAGGCCAGCACTGTGCACAGAGCCGGTGCTTTCCAGATGCACAGTAATGGAAGTTCCCCCCCCCCCGTGTGGTTGTTCTTTTTTAGCTTTCAGTCTTTCACTGTGGCTATCTTCCTTAAGCACTTCACACCACTACCTTGAGACAGTCTCTCACTGAACTTGGAGTTCACAAGACCCAGAGATCTTTCTGTCTGCCTTCCCAATGCTAGGCTTACAGATGTGTGCTGCTATGCCCAATTCTCAGCATGGACGCTGGGGACCAAGCTAAGCTGTATTCCTGCCAGGTAAATGTCACCTGCTTTGGTGTTCTCCCATCCCTCATCCTTGTTTTTGTTTTTTTGAGATAGCCTCACTGGGAGCCCAGCATAACTTCAGACTAGCTTTCCTGGGATACCTTCCAGTGGGTTGAGCTTACAGCTGTGCCATCCCACCCAGCTTCATAAATGTTCACTTTGAGATATAGAGTAACCAAAAAACCGGCAGAAGGAAGAGGAGGCTGGACCGCACTTGACTTTCCATGCAGGTGATAGAGTTACAGTCATTCGGTGCAGGAACTCTGAGTCTCCAACCAGAATATTTAGTCACCCTGATCTGTACTGGCTCTTGGCACCATGTGGGTGATCATGCAACAAGAAGAATGCTAGTTTGTTGGAGAAACCGTGACAACCCTCCTCATTCAAACAGGGCGGAAGATTCTTATCCCCATGACACCCTGTGTCTGTCCTAGAAGCCAATCAGGGAAGAAGTGGCTGGAACTTCCAACTGAGGGGCACAGAAGCAACACAAGAAACCTAGTTTTAAGGCAACTTTTTATCTTTATTGGACTGACATCATTTATGCTAAATCTATGAGACTCAAAACATAAGTGACTTTATTAATAGGCTTGAATTCTGTTTTTCTTTAATTAACTGTCCAGATACAGTTTTACTTCGATGCTAGGATGGTGACCAGAAGTAATAGCTCTTATTTCTAGGCCTAGTTCTGTGTCCTGGTAGGAAATTGATGGACCAGAGGCACAGAATGATGTTTCTACTGTCAGGACAGAGTAGACTGTGGAATGGAAGCTGCCCTGGAGGGTGTGCAGTCCGTATGGTTTGACTGGCAGTTAGAATTGCAGGACCAGCATGTTTGCTGAGAGATTTGTTAACCTGCTCAAGAGAGTTGAGTGGAAGATTGGTAAGAAGGAATAGAAGAGCATTAAAATGCGATTGAGTGGAGAACAGGAGTGTGGGAGAGTTTAGGAGGGGGCTGCAGATGTCCTGAGACTCAGAAGGACCGGGGCTGTGCATCCCTCAGCAGATGGAGATGGGGCTTAGTCAGAATGGATGCCAAGTGCCTTGCTAGAAGGACGGTTGATGGCTAATTTCCCATTGCAGGCTTTATTCTCCTTTCCCCCGATAAACTCTTAACTTCTTCCTATAGTTACTGTCCTTAGAAACCTGAAAAAACACAGGGGCTGTCTCCTTGTGTTTCCTTCCAGCACAACAGAGAAGCCTTGACCAGAGACATAAAGTGGCAGGGAAAGATAACAAACTAAAGAAGTATGCTTTAGACATGGCTGAGGACTCTACAGGCATTTCAGAGAAGTCTGTGGATGGGATGCACGAAAAGGAAGACATGTCCGTCCACAAGGTTCCTGAGTCTGTTCCAAATGAGTTCAGTGGACAGGAAGTGAGGCATGTGCCTGTGGGAATACATGTACTCCTAATAACTCTTGCTACCAAGCTATGGTCATGGCTTTTCTACAGAGTGCAGAGATGGATAAAATGCCGCCTGTAAGTGGGATGCATCCCAGCCTCCAGCCGTCAGGATGCAGAGAGTGACTCCAACTACAGGAAACATGACTAATACTTTCATAGTCCAAAAGTAAAGCTGGAGTCCAAAAGGGAAACAAAGCGGTTTGGGGATGGGGAGAGGTGGAAGAAAGGCTTCATGGAGAAGGCACTGTCAAAAATGGTTGAGGAGGATGGAGAACATTTCTGCAGATGGGGAAGAAAAAGCAGGTGAGGACGGGTCCCATGAAGACAGATGAATGAGGATAAAGGCGTGTCACCGGGAGGGTGCAGTACCCTGAGCTTTTATGAGTGTGAACTTTTGGAGATGGAGGTTGGGTTGTAGCAGCTAAAATATTGGCATTTCAGTTGTCATCATGCCCAATGATGCTTTCCTGTCATCGACATCTGTTGTCAGGTGAGAAAATCACCCACCCATTTAGTAATGTGCATCAAGTGGCATAGAGCTGGAGTCCAAGGACCTCAGTACAATGGTATCGGTATCGTGGCAAGTTTCACGGGCCGGCTTTGCAATGTCTACTTACCCTCTGCAGCTTGGGGGTAAGGAGCAGGAGGCAAAGCCGGGGCAGTGACTAGGTCATGGGACTGTGAGATGAATAAGTAAGCAAGCAAGGAGAGAAACACTAATTGTATAGCGTTGTGGGGGCCGAAAATGGATCCGTGGTTTTGAGAATAAAAGAATATAAAGCCAGTCGGAGGTGATAAGCATGGGGAAAGCCACACGTCATGGTCACGGCATTTGGGGATCTGGGAGGAGTCTGTTTGGATGAGGACTGGTGGTTTGTTGGGATATCAGAAGCAAGGTGTCAGCTTGACCTCCAAGAGAGTTACTAGGAGCCTTGATGTGGGAGGGATCAGTACAGGGCCACTCAGGCTGGGGGCAGGGGAAAGAGCTGGGTGTGAGCTGCCTTACTGAAACTCTGGGCACAGGTAAGATGGCCAAGAGCAGAATCGTCTCGGAAGAGTACATAAGGGCAGAGCCTCCATAGATGCCCCTGGTAGCACTTGTACTTCCCATGAGCACTGCACGGGATAGCTAAGGCGTGGAAACAACCAAGGGCCCAGGGACCCGTGAATGCATCAAGAACACAGTGCCAGCATGCGGCTTGCCATACAAACAGAACAATCCTATTGCATGGACAAAAGCATGGATCATGTGTTAAGTGAAATTGGCCAGTTGCAGAAAGAGGAACACTGGGCAGCCTCACTTATGTAAGCTGTCTGAAATAGTCACACGCAGAGACGCAGCGATGGGAGGAGGGAGAGAACAGGACGTTGCTGGGCTGGTTACAGGGTTGCATTTCTGCAAGGCAAGCTCTAGAGAGCTGGTGAGCAACCTCCTGCACGTGGATAAGAAGCCTGTGTGGTACACCTGAAGTCTGCTAATTTCACATTAAATACTCTGACCACAATAAAAGTAAACACACAGAACCCGATGCTGTACCTACAGATATAGGTTTAACAGGAACCAGAAAACACGTCCTCCAGCACATGACCTGGGAAAACCCCAGGGTGTTTGCACAAGCATGCTAGAGTCATGTCTGCAGAGCTAAGGTTTGCAGTGAGCTGGGCTCATAAGAGAAGCTGGAAAGCCTGAAGACTTCTATAAGGTTGGAGCCCAGACCCAGAGCAAAAGTTGCTGGGTTTGGTTCTTTTATCTTTTTTTTTTTTTTCTTCACAAAACGGCAAATCAGATTGTTCCATCTTTTTCTAAGGAGAACTAACCGGACAGCACAGGCTGAATATGGGGAACATCACTGGCTAGGGTGAGGCAGCTGGAGACAGATGCCCCGAGGAATCAATGGATCCAGGGTGGTTTGGCCCCAGCACACAGCAGAAGGCAGGTTCCCTCAGTCTTCTTGGGAGTTGGGTGGAGAAACTGTTGGGTATAATGATTGAGATTGGTACGAGGTACCCAGCGAGGGTGGCCTCTGGAAAGATTGGTTTTTTGTTTGTTTGTTTGTTTGGTTTTGTTTTTCTTTTTTCTTTTTTTTTTCTTTTTTTTTTTTTTTTTTTTTCGAAGATTGTTAAAGGGACTCTCTGAAAACTCTAGGCTAATACTCAGCCCTGGTTGCACAGTTCGCTCTCCAGACCAGAATTACAAGAAGATACTTCTACCTCAGCTTTATTCTGGAGTTACGGCTGATGTGGTTCAAGCTCCCACAGACACTTACAGGCATCCGGGGGGTAAATCCTAACTCTGCACAGGGTTCTGTCCATCCACTCTGAAATGCTGGAATGACTATCATCCAACAGACCAGCAGCTCACCCTTAGGAAAGGAAACAGTTTGGGTTCTGCTTAAGACATGCACAGTCAGCCTAGATTCCTTTCGTGGCTATGATACTGGATCATCAGAACACCCCAGTGCAGTACTCTTACTTCAGACTTAAACCTGAGGGTTGGAGGAGTAGGGGACCTGTCTCAGAACCAGGAAGAGAAGATTTGTCAATACCATAGAGGTGATTGGTGTGATGGCTTGAATAAGAATGCGGATTTCTGAGTTCGAGGCCAGCCTGGTCTACAGAGTGAGTTCCAGGACAGCCAGGGCTACACAGAGAAACTGTCTCGGAAAACCAAAAAAAAAAAAAAAAAAAATTGCCCCCCATAGGCTACTATATTTGAATGCTTAGTCATCAGGGAGTGGCACTATTTGAGAAGGACTAGGTGTGGCCTTGTTGGAGAGGAAGTGTGCCATTGGGGTGGTTTGTTTTTTGTTTGTTTGTTTGTTTGTTTTGTTTTTGTTTTTTGTTTTTTTTTGAAGTCGTCACCGTGGCTCATCTGTGTTTTGGTTTTCTAGGGAGCGGCACACAAAATCTTACCTCATGATTTCTAGAGTAGGAACAGGGATTAGAAACATGTGGAGTTGATATTTGTCACCCACTGGTTAAGGAATGGATAAACAGCCAGCCCCAATGTGCCTTGGAATGGTGGTCAGGATCTCCTTCAACAAATACCAGAGATGTTGAATCCTATGCTGAGGATAAAATATTAATCTGTTCAAGTGTTGCCTCACCTTGTGCATCAAAATCACTGGGAAGACAGGTTGGGACAGGCCCCTGAGCTCTGCCCTCTTTTGAGATTTTGTAATCTGTGTTGGAGGCTGGTACTATCCATTTCAAAGAAGTGAGGCTGACCCTGCCAGTCCTGGGACTACCCTTTGAAACAGCACAAGTCCGGAAGAACACTGGAATGTCTGCTATTTCCCAGCCACAGATGGGGGTGTTGGTCTAAAAGAAGAGGAGAAGAAGAGTACGTACATGTCTCAAACAGTGCTCACACAAACCACCCTGGGAATGCGTTACACAATGGCCATGACTCAAAGTTACCCAAATGCAGGTCTGCATTCACACAATAGAATTTAATAGCAGTGACCATAAGAAAATGGTCACATCCTGGGTGTCAGTTAAAGGGGGGGAAAAGAATTGAGCCCAGCTTCTCAGCATGTTCTGTGACTTGCCCATCCTAGTAAGGACAACAGAGCCAGAGAGTGATTGTCTCTGAAGTCAAGGCCCAAGGCCTAATTAATAACTGCGACAGCTGAGTACAGTGGCGTAAGCCTAGAATCCTACACTTAGAGGCGGAGGCAGGAGTATTGAGAGTTTCAGGACAGCCTGGGCTATATACAGTGACACTGTTGTAAGAAATAAACAAACAGGGCTGGAGAGATGGCTCAGCAATTAAGAGCACTGACTGGTCTTCCAGAGGTTCTGAGTTCAATTCCCAGCAACCACATGGTGGCTCACAACCATCTGTAACAGGATCCCATAACTTCTTCTGGTGTGTCTAAAGACAGCTACAGTGTACACATATAAAAAATAAATAAGTCTTTTTTTAAAAAAAAAAAAAAAAAGAAATAAACAAGCATGCAAAGAAATAACAGCTTTAGTGTGCTCAAGGCAGAGAGGTGACTGTAGCCTTAGAGTCTCTCTGGAACACACCTGAGTCTTGTGTTTTGGTAGGAGAAGCACAGAGAGATTATGAAGGTTCCACATTTGTACTCATAAGGGCTGAAGATGACCCATGAAAAATGACTAACAAGGACATGGCTGCATAGGGGCTGCGGATGCCGCTCAGCGGTTAAGAGCACTCGCTGCTCTTTCAGAGGGATCAGGGTTCAGTTCCCAGCATCTATGTAGGCCATCTCACAACTACCTGTAACCCCCATTCCAGTTGCAGGGGTTCTGAGACCCTCCTCTGGCCTCCGTGGGCATCTGCATGTACACGCGTGTTCAAAAGATGTGGCTGTTTGTGTGCTGCTGGTGGAAGGTGAAGGTGGTGGTCTTTCTGGTGTAAGTCATGGTGGGAAAGTGGGTAATCCTTTCCTCACTAGTTACAGAGAGGAAATTCGAAGCTGTGTATGGAAGAGGAAATTAGAAGCTGTGTGTGGAAGAGGAAATTAGAAGCTGTGTGTGGAAGTTACAGTGAGATAATTTCACTTCTAAGCAGTGGACAGCTATAGTTTAGCAAATAAGGCAGTGTATACTTCCCATCATGGGAAGAGTGAACAGTGGTAACGTGCAGGTCTTGTAGAAAGAATGCTTGCTTTGGGCGAGAACTCACCCCTGGGTACCACGGTCCTGTGGGTGACTGGTGGTGGCTTTGTACTTTTTGTTTAGTCAAATGAATGGTTAAGGCACAAACTTTGGTACCACTGTCAAGCCCTGAGCCCTGTTCCACGCTGCACCCATGGGCCTTGCCAACCTGGCTTCTGATGGACCACTCTCCACCTTAGTTTTGAAACAAGGTCTCTCACTGACTCTGTAGCTTGCAAATTCAGGTAGACTACCTGCATAATAGCCCTAGGGATCTACCTGTCTCCATTTACTGAGTGCTCAGATTATAGACCTGTGCCACCTCCCCTAGCTTCCATGTGGGTGCTGGAATCTGAACTCACTTCTTTCTGCTTGCATAATAAGTACATTATGGCCTGAGCCATCTGCCTCAACCTTATCGTGTTTGAGAACAGCCGGTGGTGATGAGGTGTGTGACTTTTGGTTTTCTTCTAGAAGAACATTGCTTTAACTATTTCTACAGTCTGTCCTCAATTGTGTGTGCATTTGGGGAAATGGTAATTGTCAGAAAGATCTTTAGTTTCTTTGAGTTTCTTTCTTTGGTGTAGAGGTCTTGAGCTTCAGAAGCCAGGAGAGAGGAGGGGACAGGACTCAGTGCTGTCTCATCTACCCAAACCAAACACCTTAACCCCATTTTCTGAACTCAGTCCTATGGCATCCTGAGAGGTACTGAGTATTGAGTACTGAGATAGTGCTATTTCCTATTTGCATAGGAAACGCCCTCTACCAGAACAAGAAACAGCAACTGTGATTTTTTTTTTTAAGGTACAGTTTGAAGTAGGACAGCATCAGTTCAAACCAGGCCTGGCTCTCTTCAAGGCCTGTGCATGCCACGTTGTGCGTACCTCCCTCTATGCATATTCCCAGATAACATCTCCATCGTCTTTCCCAGATAACTGAAGGTGAAGGTTTTGTTTGTTTGTTGTTTTTAAATGTTTCTTAGGCTCATCTTGGAGATACGTTGGTTGTTATTCGTACCTATTTAAGACATTTTTTCCAGAAGATTTATTTATTTTATGTGTGTGTACATTCTGAATGTACAGCTGTGTATCCTGTATGGGCCTCGCACTCTCATACTGACATCAGAAGAAGGCGTGGCAGCCTCTGGAACTGGAGTTACAGGGGATTATGAGACACCCTCTGGGAAATCAAAGCCAGGCCCTCTGCAAGAGCAGCAAGTGCTCTTAATGGAAGAGCCATCTCGGCAGCCCTCCTCCCCCATTTTTGGTAGAACTCTATTCTCTTTTCCTTAGTAGCAGCCCCCGAATGGCATATGTTTGCATAAATTACGCTCACTAGACTTGTAGATACAACTGGTTTTTCACCAGCTTGATCTGAGAGCGTTTAAAGAAGCTGGACAGTGAAAGGAAGCCTCAGTCCAGCTCTGAGACCTGGTGGAGTAACGTTGCGTTGGCCTCAGTATTTAGCTTTGCACTTTGGACGTGCTCGCTCCATGATCTAGAAGAAGAGGAGAGTTAACGGGTCCCCTCCTTCTTGGTGATAACGCTGACTTGAAAGCAGGTCCTATTCAGTCTTAAACTGAATTCTGTCATAGATCAAACACTTGTAATAGGCGGATGCACAAAACCTGTGAGGCCCCTCCAGCACACCACAAGAATTCGTAGAGATTTTTGAGCATTTCCCTTTACAGGAGGATCAGCCACAGGAGCTTTTGGGGTTGCAGAATGTTCTGTTCCTCAAGCCAGGTGGTAGTTCTGTATTTACCAAAATACAGTTCTATATGTACTCTAAGCTTGGTGCACTTTACTGGAAAGGCCACAGTTAAAGAAAAATGGCTATAAATGGTTATGGGGGGGGGGGGAATCAGGAGGTGGGGAAAGGGAAAAGATGGGTGTGGTGAATGCTAACCCTAAGTTCCAATTTGATGGTTTTAGCCCACAAAGAGCCTACCAATTAGTTCCCTCCAAACTGATATTGTGAGTCAGGAGATAAAAGCGACCTCTTTCATCAGTTGCTTGGGTTGGGGTCTGGGCTTCTCCTTCGGCAGGGTTTTATAATTCCCATGACTCATTTTATTGCCCAAGGTCCTGTCCCTCCCCCATATTTCACACACACCTTTCCTCCCATGCTCTCCTTTATCAGAACTGCTGGCTTAGAAAAACAAAACCTGGCACACACGACAGAAATCCTTTGTTAGTATTCCTAGTCCACTGTGGACATGTTGCCATAGTGATGGCTGCACACACACACACACACACACACACACACACACACACACACACACACAGCCACATACACACTTGCTCAGTTATTGAGGGTACCATTGGTTTCTCCCCCCCCCCAGACAACAGTCAACACTGTTAACTAAACAAACTATTAGTGTCTTTGCAGCTTTTCTTGGCACTTTTAGCTAGTTTAATTTGCTTCTAATTCAGCTATACTTAGTCATGCCCTGTAAGCAGAGCTAACTTTTTATAAAGAGCCAGTGTTGTTTGCTTTCAGGCTTATTCATTGTTAGAGCCAACTTGTAATGATTCCAGAGATGGAGAGCATGCTAGAGTAACGGGCTTTGCTAGTTTCTTTTCTGTTGCTATGAGAAAATACCTCGACCAAGTCAGCTTATAGATGGGAAGCTTTTTATGGGTTTACGGTTCCAGAGGGATGAGTCTACGATGGGGGAGTGTAGGCACGGCTGAAGGAACCGGAAGCTGAGGGCTCATGTCTTCAACCACAAGCAGAGAGAGAGAGAGAGAGAGAGAGAGAGAGAGAGAGAGAGAGAGAGAGAGGAGAGTGAGGTTTGAAGTTCTCTAAGCCCACACCCAGTGACATAAGCCCTTCAGGAAGACCACACCTCCTTAGTCTCCAAAACCAGGGCCACCAACTACAGACCATGTGTTCACATACATGAACCTGGCAGGGGGCCAGTGAGCAGGGAGGAAGGGGGGGTTCTCTTCAAGCCACCACTCATGGGACTTGACTTCTATGACTTATAGTTCCCTTAATTGGTTTTCTGAGATTTAGATAGTTCACTGCATTGCTTTGATTTTAGTGTACAATATAATCGTTTTTAGAGAGTAAAATGCCTGAAAGACATTATAAAAGACTTGAGTATTTAATAATTAATCCCATTTGATATCCTGTCTGATTAGTTGGTTTCAGGGCAATCATATAGCATTCTTCTTTAAAAATTAAACCATGTGAACACTCTGCGGGGGTTGCAGGATTAATTGAATTTAGTGTGTTTAATAAGGCCCTGGCCTTCTGAACCCCAAGCCAGGCCATCCATTGCCCTTAACCCAGGCTGAGGATGAAGATGGGGCTTCCTGGGATTTCTCCTCTGTGCAGTGTGAGGGGCTGTTTCTCGGTGCAAGCCTCGCTATAGCTGCAGAGATGGCAGCTGGCACTCTCAATAGCTCCTTGGACATGGGGCAGGGTGGGCTAGGGGTTACAGTCTACGCCCTAGTCAGTGTTTTTTTTACCACTGTACATATTCTGCACCTGCCGTCTGATATGTCAGAGGTGGTGTAATAGCTCTTACTGCTGCACCTGGCCATGGTGGGGGCGGCACACCTCTTTCCAGTTCCGTGTTTAAAGGGCTAAGATAGTGTCCCAGTCTTGCTGTCTGTGTCATCTGGCTAGAGACCTAGCTGACTGGAAGCTCTCTGGTCTTCTCTGTAAAATAGAGATAATACCCTCCCATCAGACTGGTAAAGAATGAGACAGTAGTTGTGGGAAACCTTATGGCAATCGCTGTTGTAGAATTTGGCAGCGTATCATGTGCCCTACCCACTGATCACTGTTTTAATTACTATTGTGCTACCAGATGTGGGAGATTCTGTTACCCCTACCCCCACATCCTCTCCAGGTTTTGTTATGTTGCATCACAGATGGCTTTAGAAGGAATTAAAAACTTCATCGGGATAAGAAACACAACTGCCGTTCTCTAAAAACAAAACAAAACAACAAAAAGAGCGAAACCCCCAAAGAATTAAAAATCATTAGGATTACATTGATCTCATCTTTTCAGTAATTCCAACTGTGCATTTCAGTGACATTTAGCAGTTTTACAGTGTTGTACAACTGTCATCACTCTCTAGTTCCAAAACATTTTTATCACCCCCTAAGGGACCTATAACTGTTTAAGCAGCCACATCCAGTCTCTCCCTGACCCCACCCCCTGGCAGCCACAAAGTGACCTCCTGACTCTGTACGTACCGTAGTCACGGAATATTATCATACGGCCTTTTCTGTTTGGCTTCTTTCACTTAGCATGGTGTCTGAAGAGGTGATGTCTGCCTTCTGTAATTCTCTAACTTCTCTAATTATTTTTCTTTTGGTTTTAGAGATTTCCTCTGAGACTTCCAGAATGGCTTTTAGACACATTGGGTAAGAGCTGGCACCTGCCTGAGAGGACTTCATACTCTCAGCTCACCATCCTCCCATGGCATTTTGACTTCGCTGAGCCCAGGGGACCAGCTCTTCACAATGAGTGACGAGAAGAATCTGGGTGTGTCTCAAAAGTTGGTTTCACCTTCAAGAAGCACAAGTAGTTGCTCCTCCAAGCAAGGAAGCCGGCAGGTAAGGCTTGACTCCCGTGGATCTTATTTGTAGGTACAGATGTGTGTTCACTGGGAGATGCCACCTCTCAGTTTAAGAGCAAGCCCTTGTCTTCATACCTGGTTACGTGAGGAGAACGAGTTCACATTCCTCCCAGGCACTGAGAATGCATTTGGCTCTTTGTGTTGTTTTCCTCAACCTTTGCAACTGTCTACCAACATAGGCACTAACATTCCCATTTTCCCTCCAAGTCATACAGACCAGATTACGTGCCCTAGTGAGGACCCGATGCCAAATGAGACCTCCATCTCTTTTGCTTCAGGACCCACCTTTTTCTTTGTAAAGATTTATTTATTTATTTATTTCTTATTTTCTGTTTACGGGTGTCTTACCTGCACAGATGTCTGTGCAGCAAGTGTGTAGTGCTCTCGGAAGATGGCAGGCGACATCAGTTCCTCTGGAATTATCATAGCTGGATATCAATTGCCATTCCACGATGCCGGAACTCGAACCCAGGTCCTCCGCAAGAGTGATAAGTGCTCTTAACTTCGCGTCTACAGCCCCTCCTACTTTTCCTTATACTCTGTTAACCAAAATAGCAGTTACCACTTTCCCGGTAATTATTCCCTCCACCTCCTTCCATTCGCCAGTATTTTGGTGAAAGCCTGTGCCTCCAGATTGTCTGTGAGTGGCTCAAGTCTCACCTGCTAGTTTTTCCCTGGTGGGATGAGGGGAGCCGGTAAAGCCGGGAAAGTGACGGAGAAAACAGTAGAACAGAGGAGAGAGCCCTGAGCTCCCGAGCGAGCGACTGTCTGTGCGCACTGGTTGCTTCTTGGTTTCCACTATGGCTTTGTTGACAGATCTGCTGGTGTCCGTCGGTAACCATAAGGGTATATTAATCACTGGGAGCCCTCCCTGCTTCACCAAGCCGGTGGCTGGGAGGTGTGCTAGAAAGCTGGATTTCCAACCTGAGAGGCCTTTGAATTGTTCAGTATTTCCTGGCTCTGTAGGCATTGCTTTTGCCCTGAGAGAAGTCTGGCCAAAGAATTTGCTTTTGTCCAGATTTGGAAGCAATAATTAAGCAGTGACCCACCTCGGGAAAGTTGAATAATAGTGACTCAGCTAAGCGTCTCTTGGTTTGAACGCTTGTCTCAGTCAGGGGGCTCGACAGCCACAAGTCCATGCTTTTGGGCAAATTAAAGTTTGCTGTGAGCTTAGAGTATAGGGAGCCCTTTAAGATCTGTTTTGTTTTGTTTTTTCCTTTTCAGTATTTGTCTTTGTGTGTATGTGCGCATGTGTCCATGCCTGTGAATATGGATGCAACTGTGCCATGATGTACGTGTAGAGACTAGGAGACAATGTCACCTGTGGATCTTCACCTTCCACCTTGAGACAGCCTCTTACTTGTTTTCTGGCTGGCCCAGGGACTCTCCCATCTCTGCCTCTCATCTAGTAAGGATGTTGACATTTCAGATGCTTGGGCTGTGACCTGTCTAGAATGAACTGAGGCCCTCATGTTTGTGTGGTGTGTTGGCTAGTGTTTGTTGTTTTGTTTCGTCTTCTGTTATCAGGCTGACACACACTCAGGTCATCTGAGAAGGTCAGATCTCAGTTGAGATGTCTCCATTACATTGCCCTGTGGGCCAGTCTATAGGGGGAATTTTCTTGATTAGTACTTGTTGTAGGAGGGACAGCCCACTGCAGGCAGTACTGCCCCTAGGCTCTGTCACCCCTTGGTTGAATAAGAAAGCAAACCAAGTATGCTATAGGGAGCAAGTCAGGAAGTAGCACTCCTCTGTAGTTTCTGTGTGAGTTCCTGCCTCCAGGTTCCTGCCTTGGCTTCCCTCAGTGATGAACCATAACTAGGTTGTGAAAGGCAAATAAACTCTTTCGTTTCCAAGTTGCTTTGGTTGTGGTCTTTCTTACAACACAGAAAGCAAACTAGAACATGGGATAAGCACTTTTACCCTCTGACCTAACTACCCTGCCTCTGGGATTTTTTTTTTTTTTTAAGATTAAGTTTGTTACTGTCTAATGCTAACACCATGGGTCCCTAGAGGTCTACTCTCGTGGGAGTGAGTGAGTGTGCCTGCCCACTTGGGCAGCTACCACCAGGCTTTCCTACTTCTTCAGCCAGCACTCAGGTTTGGACCAGAGCAGAGTGTGTCGTTTGCCCCCCTTTCCACCCTCACACCCCAACTTCATCAACTTTCACCAAGCAGCACCTCTTCTCGTGCCCACCTTTGCTTCACAGGGAGGTTAAGCTCAGTGAAGTAGCAAGTCCACCCCCCCCCCCAGGAGCTGTGTCTTCCATCCTCAGGGCTGTAGTAACTCTTCCAGTGTGTTCATTGACGTTGGTTGATTTGGTTTTCACAATGCTAGTTTCACTCTGAGTTTCCATAAAAATAGCAAGAGGAACTCACACTACCCAGGGCTTCAGTGCTTCAACTTTTCTTTTTTTGACATTTATCAAGTGGTAGTCTTTTCTGTTTAAGACCTTCCTATTTAATTTGCATAACCAGTACACACAGTTGCTTTATGTGCTGGTCAGGTTTCTGTCAGCACAAACGCCACAAATAAGTCACCTGGGGGAAAGGAACTTCAGTACAGGATTGCCGCTATCAGATTCACCTGTAGGCATGTCTGGGGGACATTTATTGATTGTTGGTTGATAAGGAGGGCCGGTCCACTGTGGGCAGTGCCACCCCTACACAGGTGGTCCTGGATGGTGTAAGAAAGCTGACCAAGCTATGGGAAGCAAACCAGTCAACGGTGTTCCTAAGGTTCCTGTTTCTGGTCCCTCTCTGGACTTCCTTCTGTAATGAGGGCATATAAAACAGGTCAACCCTTTCTTTTCCAAGTTGCTTTTGGTGCTGATCACAGCAAAAGAAAGCGAACTAGAAGTCTTTAGTAGTGTAAATGTTTGTATTTCCTCTGTAGCAGAGGAAGTAGAGAATTCAGTATATTTATTTCACGACTAGCCTGAATTCAATTTTAAAACCCCTGTTGACTTTGGAAGGATTGCGCATCCGAGTCTCTCCACTGTCCCATTTTCTGACAAAGGTAAGTGTTCTGCCCTGGGCTAGTACAGCTTTCTGGGCCGTGATGCCTCTGTCGTCCATCTTCAGTCTTTGCCTGCCTTCCGCACTCTGCTGCCATCTCAGGAGCCATGGAAGCTCTCCTTTGCTGGCCTTTTGGGGGCTCAGCCACTTCCACTGCATCTGTCAGCTGCTAAATAAAGCGGAGCAGCACATTTCCAGCCTCGTCACAGGATGCTCAAAATCACAAGGTTTCCAGTCACAGGCTGCACTGCAGACATGGTAAAACAGCAACTGTCAATGACACGTGCAGCCACCTCCTGGTTTTGAAGATGCCACTGTGAGACCCCTTTTTGGTCTGTTTGCCTTTTTATCTGGAGTGGGTTTGTCCCATGTGCACGTCACTGGCTGTTATCTGTGGTGCTAGTTTTCCTCGCGTGCTCTGGACTGTGGTCAGGGCCTCATCTTGCATGTCTCCTGTGAGATCTATAGTCACTGGTCTTGGTTTGGGATAGGCGGTTGCCTGCCTTCTGTTCCCAGGGACTCTGATCCAGGGCACGTCTCACATTGCATTGGGGACTCCTTTTCCATGGTGAGAATGGAATGTCCCAGATCCTCATCAGACCAGCAGATAACCTGGCCCAGGTTCAGCTGCCCCCTTCCACTGTCCCGGAAGAGCAGATGGCAAGACGTCCGTTCACTGTACTGTGGGCAGTGCACCGTCCCAGTTTGCAGCAGTGAGCCTGGCTCAGGTGGGGGCCGTTTTAGCTCCCACAGGTCGCAGAAGTAAGCCAACGAACACGTTTGCCCACGGTGTGTTTTACATCTTTACTTTCTTTCAGATCCATGAAGGCTTTCAGACTTTTACAAACATAATCTTTTTCTCCTTTAGCTTTATTGAGGTGTGACTGACAATGAAAATTATACATATTTATAGTCTATACTATGCTGTTTTGATATTTGCATATGGTGTAAGTGATAAACACAGTCCAGATAACTAATGTACCAATTGTCCTAAATAGTCATAGCTGGTGTGTGGCTAGCAGGAACATTTAAGATCTGCACTCCTGGACTTGGAGATACTCAGTCTGTAAACTGTTCAAGGACTTGGGCTCAACCCCCCAGAAGCTACATAAAGCTGGCTGTGGTGACAGACACTTGTGAACCCAGCGCTGGGAAGGTAGAGACAGACAGATTTTTGTGGTTCACAGGCCAGCCTAGCCTAGTACTTGAGCTCTAAGCTGATGAGAGACCCTGTCTCAAAAATAAGGTGATCAGCTCCTGAAGTATCCAAGGTTGTCCTCTGGCCCCACCTGCACATATGTGAACATTGTCCTCTGTCCTTACCTGCACACATGTGAACATTGTCCTCTGGCCTCACCTGCACACATAGGAACATGCACATACATGGAGACTTACTGCCCCTACAAGTGTCACAACTAGTTTCCCCATGGTATTCACAAAAAGTATTGGCTCCAGGAGCCCCACTGATAACAGAGTTAATGCACAGGCCCTTTGTGTGAAATGTTAGACCACCATTCTGTATTCTTCTAGTGGTCTAGATTCCTGATAGAAATAGTGTGTTAGCACTATTTCTACCTACACTAGACTATCACTACACTAGATTCAGGGCCTGGTGACAAGAGGAAATGTCTCTACATGCTTGGGCACTATCTCTTTGAATACTCTCTGGGTGTGGTTGGCCGACTCCGCAGATGGCAGAGGCCACAGGTAGTCAGTTCAGTGTTCTCACCCACTGCTGACCCCATGGCACACCTTAGATCTTCAGAATTGCTTCCCTGTGAGGAACTGGAACTTTGAGCTTTGGATCTACGCCCTTGTGTCCTCTAATCTACAAGTGAGCTGTGCCTTCTGCTTCTGTGAGTTCACGTTCTCAAACGGCATGTGAACTTGAGACAGTGCAATGTGCTTTCCTGTGCTTTGCATCATGCCCTCCAGTTTCCCCATGTCACAGATGTAAAGATGGCATCCTTCTAAAAGGCAGAATCATATTTCTTTCCAAAGAAAAGATATTATGTATGTCTATATGAGAAACTGTGGCACTTGTGTGCTAAATGTATATGCATCCTACATTTTCTGTTCAGACTTCTTTTTTTATTCCATGGATATAAGACAGCCTGGAAGTGCATAGCTTTACACATTTTTACTATGCTTGGAGTCTGTGTAGCACCAGGAAGAAGACACTAAGAGCTTGAAGTTTAAATTCCACAGATACCTCACACTGTACGTACGACACACACACACACACACACACACACACGCCACATTTTGCACAGATCACACATACTGGACACATCACACACAAACATATGACACTCACATACATCATACATGTGATATTTTAGAATAAGAATAAAATGCCCTCTTGGTCATGGGACTCAGTCTCTCTAAAAACTTTTCTCTTAGGTTCTCATCCAGCACAGACAGCTGATGGTCAGAGCCTCTGTACCTTGGACTTTCTGTTTGTTAAACTGTCTCTGCTTGTCTTTGATTCTTGTATTGACCTGAACCTGCCTTTTCTATATGCATGTGTATAATGTCTGGGAGTCATGCACTTCCTTGTAGATCCCTTCCCCCCACATGTATCTCTCACTTCAGTGTAGATCCCCCCCACGTGTATCTCTCACTCCTGTGTAGATTTCCGCGTGCACGTATGTCTGTAGTTCTATGTAGATACTCCCCTGTTCATGTATCAGCGTTGAAGGAACTTGCTTTCTTGAAGGAGAAAGTGAGAACTAAGTGAGGTAGTACAGGACTGTGCCTGGGCTGGCACACCAGGGATGCTCAGATGAAGTTAATGAGTGACTAGGCATGCAGTTGCTAGGTAGGGAGGTGCCTATTCCGTGGGTTCATGAGGTAGGTGAAGGGGTATATAAGTAGGAGAGAGGTTTGCTATTTTTAAACCTATAAAACAGGAGTAATTATAATTTCCCTTTGTCTTTTCCCCACTGCCTGCTTCTGTTCCTACCTAGAAATGTTTAAGTACTGCATTTTAGAAGGCAGACGGGGCGAGACAAATGAATGGGTGTGGCTTGTCTCTATTGGTAGAGCCCAGTAGCCAAGGTGCATTTTGGTTTTTGTATTTTTTTTTTTCAACTACTGCTATTGAGAGGCTTCTACTGAACGTGCTTGAGCAGGAGATACAAAACTGTGGAGGACAGAGGAGCCAAAGGGAGCAGCACAGATAAGAAGCCAGCTGATGCAGAGCTCCTGGCTACAGCGAGGCCACGGCTCCCATGCTTTAATGAGATGTTAGCATTTGGCATGAAAATCAGGAGATGAGAAAGTAAGTTCTGCTAACCCAGTTCAGAAGCATGCTCTCACCTCCGCCTGGGACTTGAAAGGGAGAGATGTACTCCTGGGTGAGTCTCCCCATGGTGACTCAGCTTGCTGCTGTCACCCACTGTCCCTGGGCTAATCTTTGGTGGCATTTGAGCTCCCTCAGGGTCACCCGATGAGAGTTAATTTATGCAGCCATTAGCTGATGCTACACAACCTGTCTGGCTCAGTGCCAGAATCTATAGAGCAGCTAGATTGACTGGGAGAGAATTTACCAAGTTTTGCATGATGAAGTAAAGTATAGTGTTCAGGTGTTGACATTTTCAGTTGAGTATTGAACATGCTGAGATCCTAGCCAGGTGTGGTAGTGTATGCCTATAATCACACCACTTGAGAGACTGGGGCAGGAGGATTGCAAGTTTGATACAAGCCTGGGCCTAAGACTCTGTCAAGAAGAGGGAAGAAGAGAAGGGAGAGGAAGAAGAGGAGGTGAATGCAGTCGTATTGATTTATGTAATATAGTGGCACTGGATTAGATGAGGTTCCTTATTAAAATGTGGACTATATCAGCACTATGAGACATTAAGGTGGCATGGCTGAGGGACCCTCCTGTCATGCCACATTGTTGTCTAGTGTCACCTTAGTTCCTTTCCTGTTGCTATCACAGGGTATCTAGACTGATGGTTTCTGAAGAGTAAAGAATAGTTTATTTGGCTTTGGATTTGGGGAAGTCCAAAAGCGAGCAGAACCCTGGCATGAGCCACGCTGTGCTGCTTGAACTCATGGCAGAAGACGGAAGCGACACAGCACCAGGAGTACCTGTACCGACCTTTCCAAAAACCTGCTTTAGGTGACTAATGGAGAAGTCACTCCAGAAGGGAAGGCAGTCGTCCCCTTTTAATGACTTTGGTGCAGATCTTTGAGAGCAATGGGGACTTCCTGGGTCCTGACCTTCGTGACTCAAGGACTTGGGTGCTGGGCAGTCAGAGGCCACCAGGGGTGTGTCAGCTTGAGACAGTAGCTCCAAGTTCAGTGTTTCATGATGATTATGGTCAAAGACATGAGCTGTACCACGTGGGTGTAATCAAAGTGAGAACTTCATAAGGAAAAGTGAGAAATGAACGAAAATGGAGAAAGACTCCTGAGAGTGAGAGGGGTCCCAAGAGAGGGAAAAGCCACTGGGCTTGCCTAAGAGACTTAAGCAGAAACCGGACAAAGACTGGAGTCATTTTTATTGAGACTGAGTGATGGTCTACCATGGGCTGAGCTATGGGGACCTTACAACACTCTATGCATGTTCCTCTGGGGCAGCCAGGGAGATGGCCGTGTGCTGCTCATGGGTTGTCTCCCAGTCATGGTAGCAGTCTCACGTCAAAGCCCATGCCTTGATAGCTGCTGACTTTGGCTCATCTATTGGCATGACTGCATTGCTACACACTGACATTACAGGTGTTGCTGGCCGTTAACTGAAATATTCCTAATTGATATATCCTTTCATTGTTCTCACATTGATGGGGCCAGTTTGTGGTTTTAACCCGGGGCCCTTTCCATGTTACAGCCTAGGGAGAGTTAACGTCTGCCTCTACTTCGTCACTTCTTAAAGACCCTACCTCCCCACACCCCAAAATGACAAAGTTCAACATAAGTTTCAGGCGGTCAGACAATGTAGCCCCAGCTAATCTTCGTAGAATATTAGAAACAGCCAGCTCTGGAGCCAGATGGCCTGAACTTACATCTTGGGCTGTGTATAACCAGTCTAGTCTTGGACAAACCTGTCTGAGGCAAACAGACCGCACTTCTGTACGCATGGAAGTGCCCGGGATCCTCAAGTTACCCCATGGTGGCTGCTCCCCTGCCCCATCCTTAGAGCTGTGAGGCAGTGACAGGGTAGGTAGGGGCTTAGCATCTATCTAGGCCACAGTGAGAGGAAGAGTCAGGAAGGGATGCTGCAGGTCAGGACCACTCAGGAGCAACTTTACAGCCTCTGGTATCTCCTCACACTGGCCTCTCGAATCCCCAAATGACTCCAGATTGAAGTCCAGATTGTCTTTCTGTGGACCTGAAATACAGATGTTTCTGATGTTGACTGCTGTGTCCAGAGTCAGGGGAGCAAGGGGCCATCTATTTGGAAAGCACTGTCTTTAGATGCTAGAGGCACCTTCAGAAGTCAATTCAAGGTCCACATGTTCTGTATGAATGATTGTTTAGTAAGGCCTCTGTAACCAGCACCTCTGGGACTGTGAGGCAGAGCAGGATGGGTGGGTGAAGCAGCGAGTGGGCCCCGGTTTGCTGAGAGCCAGTCTCTGGTCGTCCCAGCAGAGGAAAAGGCTCAGCTGTCTGTTTCTGTTTTCATTTTCCAGGCTGATTTTCTGGGCCCTTCACTTCCTTTTCCCACCAGCCTTTTGACCACAGCTATGTTGTGATGTTATGTTCTGGATGTAGGAAGGGTGACAGAGTAAGAGTGAACTCACAGTACACTTTCCCACTGAGGCTTACAGAGAAGCAGACATTCAATATGGGAAGGGGCGAAAGCATTAGTGAAAGTGACAAGAATAAAGACTATTGTTCCTCTTTTTGCTCCTCTCTGTGTCTACAGATGACAGGCAGTTGTTCCGCTTGGTGTCTACAGAGGACAAGTGGTTTTTCCTCTTGGTGAATACAGAGGAGAGGTGGTTCTTCCTTCCTGTGTCTACAGAAACCAGGCTGTTATTCTGAGCCTGATCAAAAGAGTGGGAGAAACTGAACCCTAATTGCTTCCAAAGTTCCCATCCTGTCTGGTCTGATGTGTCGTCCTGGGATAAAAGGCAGCAAGTAGGAGCTAATAGCCTGCTCCATGGTGAAGGGAATCGGGTGTTCTTGTAGAGGGTCTGGGTTTAGTTCCCAGCACCAACATGATAGCTCACAACTAACTCTTAACTCCAGCTCTAGTGAGTCCAGATCCACTTTTGGCTTCAAACACACACGATGCAGGCAGACAGACGTACAAGTCCACACTCATGCATGGGGTTAAAAATGAAATAAAAAGCAGCAAAGATAGCTTCCTCTGTTTTAGAATCATTGCCTTGATAGAAGCCTTCTTGAGATACCTTAAGAAAATAAACATATTTCTCTACAGTAGGCAGTAGCCACAGTGCAGGTCATGGGAAGGAAGAACGAGAACACGGGTGTTCCAGGGGGAGTAGGTCTTCCCAGCTATGCAACACTTGGATCACTCCTGAGATGTTGGAGCTGCAACCTTGAGCTGAATCGGCTCTTTGGCTCCTGATCATGGAAGAGACAATCTACTCCAGTAATTTGATGATTCCAAAATGCTAATGGCAGTCAAGATAGCTCAGCCACTAGAAGCATTTGCCACTCAGGACTGACAGCCTGAGCTGAATCCCAGGAACTAAAACAACAAACACCTGGGTGTGATGGTAAGCATCTATAATCCCTGTGCTCCTATCAGGAAATGGAGGCAGAGAGGAGAGAATCACCCAGAAACTTGAATGCTAACGAGTGTAGACTATGAAGTGCAGTAGAAATGAGAGAGACCTTGCTGCAACGTGGTAGAGAGCATTTACCCCTGAAAGTTGTCCTCGGACCTCCACACGCACAGTGTGGCATGCATATGCTCACACACACACATTCCACACACATAGGCACACAAGAATAAATAAAAGTAGAACAATTCTAATGGTCCAGAAGTGACAGCATGGGATGTAGGACAAGGCCGAACAGAAGACAGTTAGGCATCGGTACTAGTAGAGCAGCGAGCATTGTCTGCCTTCCAGAGGACATGCCCCTGGATGCTGGCCTTGGTATGAGGCTAGCCATATTCCCCTCTGTACCTTTCACAGGGGTAACTGAGTCAAGTGTCCTGGCATGTCTCTGACCTTGCTCTCTCCTTTACCTTGTGTAGTTTGGCCTCCTAAAAGAGAGGTGCACACATTCCCCCTCACAACCTGTGAATGCACACTCTTTGGAAGGGGGGGCCTTAGTAGATGAGGTTAATTTAAGGACCTTGAAAAGGACAGGGCATCCTTAGTTATCTGAAGGGCCCTAAATTAATCAGCAGGAAAGACTCCCAGGAGAAACACAGGGAGAACATGATATGAAGGCAGAAGCGGGCATGGTCAGTAGAAACAAGCTGAGGGGTAGAGGAGAAGCTGCAGCCTCCAGAGACCAGGTTAGCCCAAAATAGTCTCCCCTCCAACCTCCAAAGAGAGCCTGACTCTGTCAACACCAGGTTTGGGATTTCTGGCCTCCAGCAGTGTTGAAGAATTTTAAACTTCAGAGCTGGGTGGTCATAGAATAGGCCTATGATTCCAGTACACAGGGGGCTGAGAGAGGAGGAGCCTACATCTGAAGGCAGCCCGGGCTAAATATAGTAAGACCTCATCTCAAAATCAAAACCAGAGAGAGATTTATTGGTTTTAAGCCACTAAGTTGGTGGCCATGTGCCATGACAGCCTCAGAAAATTAATTCTCTCTGCTTAGAGTCCAGCTCAAGCTCTTAGTCCAAAGGCATGACACCCGGGGACAGTGCCTGTCTGAGCCTCTGCTACAATGTGTGACGACCTCTTGTGGCACCTACAGAGTTTCAGTCTGCGATGCCTTTGCATTTCTCATGCGTGCCATTGCTTGGTGGTGTGTCTCGGCTTTTCTTGGGGCGGGGGGGTACTAAGTGTGAGGCCTTTGTGTATAGGAGGGTTTGCCATTTTAAATACCTGCGACCCATGCCTGTGATTCTAAGTCACGTACGCAGCATTTCCCAGAAGGTACTTCTATTATGATTACAGACTTCCATTAGCTCTCTGAGCACCCTGAGATGGAGACCAGAGAACAGCATGGGTGTCTAGCGTGAACATGGGTCTCTAGAGAGATACCAAGCACTGTCACTGAGTGCCATTGTGTCTGCTCTGAGTAGAGTCTGCAACTTTTCCTTGCCAGTGCTCAGATACCACAGGGCACTGTATGACACAAAAATATTTTTTTAATCAAAGGGTAATAAAGATAAATAAATTTAAAAAAAGATGTTGCAAGATAGAAGGAACTAAATGTCATCCCTTCTTACTGTTGCCCCCCAACCCATTCACATGGGCTCTTCAGGGGAGTTCCCACCCCACCTGGTGAGTTAGTCCAGTCTCCCCTGTGACAGTCTGGCTGCCACCTCAGAAAAGTCATTTTGAGAAAGGAGATGGAGAAAGGGTGCAAAAGGTTTGAGTCCTGGTCCCGCAAAGCCTCTCAATTTTGTGACCCTCAGGTAATTGATTTCACTTAGATTCTTAGGCAGAAGAACTCAACAGGTGACCATCATATCCTCCTTCAAATCTGAATTTCAAAACGGACATTTCATGACTCTGGGGGAAAGTCCTTGATTTCAAAAGATACAAATAAAAGAAGGGCAGAATAGATTCAGTGTCCCTGGGTGGGGAAATCCATGTCTGTCTGGGTGTGTGTGGTGGGGCAGGGCTGGGAGGTGGGACAGGGGCAGGGAGTTGGGTGGCTCTGAAAGAACTCCACCAGGTCCTACTGCACTGGTGGATGTTCTTGTCCAGACATGATGTCCAGCTGCAAGATTCCGTGTGTGAGCTGCAGAGCCCACAGATATGTCCTGTTGCTTAGCAGTTACGTCTTGGGCAAGCGACTTTGGACTTTGGTGATGGTCCCCTCCGCGTGATGAGGACACACGGGATACTTCACTCCCTTCATTACTGTCAGGACCGCCATCATAAGAGCTGTGGACACCCACCACAACATGGTGGGCTGCTGTCGGGCACAGTGGCCCACGGGTGTCTCCATCATTAGTGATAGCTATTCCTCCTCCAAGACCTGCTTACAGAACATTTGTGGGGAACGAGGAAATGTGTAAGGGGTGTTTTCATCGCTGTTAAACCTTTATACTATTTGAGGAATATTTAGCAATATCAGTAACTTCCAAATATATCTGAGGAACCTAAAAAGTGCTAAAGTAATTATAGCCATAATGCCAAGCGAGTCATCAGCTGGCTGGAGACAGTCGTTGCATGTGTGCTTTGGTTTTTTTTTTTTTAAATGGTATTTCAATTGTAAAACTGCCTGTGGTCAGCAGTTGCAGTAAGCATGTATCTGTTCTTTGGAGACCCAAGGTGGTCTCAGGAGGAGCGGTGGGATGGCCGGCAGCTCTCTTGGTGTCCCCTGTCCATCCTCCCTCCCCACTCCCCCCTCCCCCATCATCCTCAGCACTGGCTCCCATGATTTCTGAAAAGATTTGGTGACTAGAAGTCTTCCAGTGAGTCTGTAAGGTGTCTGTTCTGTAACTGGTCAGGTTATAAGCCTGGGAGCATATGAGGGCCTGGATCCTCTGGGTATTTCTCTCCCAGCTCTCTACACCTCTGAGATGGGAGAGAAAGCCCAGTGCCTGTTGGCATGTCATGACTGAGGATCCCCAACAGCCTTCAGAATCAACATGGGCTCACCGATGCTTATCCCCTTCTAGAATCTTCTGCCCTGAAGCCAGATTTGTGCTTGAAGTGATACCATTAAAGCAGTGCTTCCCAGAGCATGGTTTTCTGACATGATTTAAATGAGGTCTTAGACTTCATTTATTCTGACCTCTCTCTCTCAAACTTAGCATCCTTTCTGTCCTCCTAGGCCAGGCTCCATCGGCCTTTGATGGAGCACTCCAGGAACTAAGGAGTACTCTTTCCCTGAGCAGCTATGCCCCTGTTGATTGATTGTTAGGTGGTCTCCTGCAGAGCTGGACTTTAAGGGCTTGGGGCTCTACTCATCAGCCTGGTTTTTTTCCTTGGAGTCCTTTGGAGTTCTTCAAGACAGCCTGGTCTTCTGGAAATGGTCCAGCCAATGACTCAGCCCCTCCCCCACCCCTGATTTGGGATATGTGTCCACAGGCTCTCCCCTCCCCAGCCTGTGAACTGAGATGCATGCTCACAGGATCGCCCAGTGATTTCCCTTTCATTTGACCCTCACACACCAGTCTGCCTCTGAATATTTGTCTTTTTCTTTCTATTGCTCTTTGGCCTATTAGCACTTGTAAAACCTTCGCCCGCATGCTTGCAGTCTACGTATACAGTTGGTCTGACTTGTCAGGTTGTTCTGCTGTCAGGCACTTCCATGTGCCCATAGAAAAATCGTGAAAAGTAGTGCTACTGACTTTTAGCCTGTCCTGATAGGCTCTACAAGATCCAAATGCCTTTAAACTCACCAATGATGGGTGCAATTAGCGGCCGCTGAGTTAATGCTGGACGTTGCCATCTGGGTTTTAAAAACCTGGTAAAGTGATAACAGACTAATTAGAACAACCTGCTCTTCAGTCCTGCCAGATCCCTTTCCACACTTCTCAGCTGCAGGAAGAATGGAAGCTTCAGTCGTTTCTATTTCTGATATCACAGCCAGGGGAGCTGAGAACTGGGCATGTGCGCGGGGCCTGGGAGCGGTGCAGCGTGCACACAGCTGTGCTGGAAGGAAGGCAGCAGCGCTTGCAGTCTGTGCACTCAGCACTATGGAAATGAACTTGGCCCACTCAAGAGCATGAATCAATGCCTAGCCGCCTTTCTAATCACAAAGCAGCTTTCTATCTTGGGCACTTTTTAGACGTTCTGTAAAATAGACTGAACTCAACGCCAGATGACGGCCAGATCAGCCTCATTTGAGCTTTAGCAGAAGTCTTGAGAAACTGCAGCCACATTTCTCTCTCTGTCTCATGGTCTTGATGACCTTTCAGCCTGACCCATGCAGGATGAGACGTTAACCCCGCATTTTAGACTCAGTATTAGGCTCAGTGAGCAGAGTTAGCCATTGCAGGACCTTGATCTCTGTGGTGGCCCAAATCTGTCCTGTAGTGTGTCTCGGGTATTCACCTCGCTCAGGATGCATTCCCTATCTTCAGATCAGCATGGTATGTGGGGGGGCACCAGGTACCACTCCCCCACGGACCCTTTAGCCTGAAAAACTGGCATCTCAAAATCATTTTTTATTACATTGGTTTGTGTTTGTGAGTTTCTGTGTTTCTCTGTGTGTATACACAGGTGTGTTTAGGCTTGCACATGTGCACATATCTATTGCTCTGGCACATGTGTGGTGGTCTGAGGACAACTTCCTGGGGTCTGTTCTCTCCTCTCATGGCTCTTCCAGGGCTTGAACTCAAGTGTTTAGGGTTAGTAGTCTTCATCCATCTTCATCCACTTAACCTTCTCCCCAGCCTGCATCTGATTTTTCTGACTACCACACTTAGTGGGCACTCAGTGCCCTTTCCATAAACTCCTGCTCTCAGACTCACTCAGCTGATATTTACTGAGGACACAGATGATAATGAACAGGACTGGTAAGGCAAGGAACCCACATTCTAGCTGGATAGGCAGGCAGTACAAGCTGGGTTTTCATTCTTAGTACTTCTCTTCAGAGGAGGGAGGGCCTTTCTTCAGTGAGGAGAAGGGTTGAGGAGAAATAGAATTTCCCCAGAGAAGGAGGTCAGACAGGAATTCAGGCAAGAAGGGGCAAATGGGCTATGGGTAAGCAGCAGTCAAATGCACGGGCTGATTTCACACATACACGTCAGTGACCAGAGAGCCAGGAGCTCTGAGCAGGCCCAGGCCTTCTGAGCTTCTTCTTCTAGAGTCTAGAGGTGGGCCAGGATTCACCCCCAATGTCCCCCCACCTTGTTCACTGGAATTTACGCATCTAAAGATGGAAAAACGAGGGCAGAATAATTAAAACCTCTTAGGCTGTGCCATAGGGTGTCTGTGGCACTTGGCAGCTTGACCACAGCAGAAAATATACCTAATTCTCTTTCTCACTTTCTACCTTAAAAAAGAATCCTAACAAACCTGCTGTTGAAGGGTTACACAAGGCCTCAGCCTCATAATAAAGTGTGTGTCCACTGTGATGTTAGCCACGGTAACTGTTTCTCTGACTCTTTCAGTACATTTATTAATATCTGCTATGGACTGTTTTAGGTCAGGGAACTGACAAAAGGCTCGTGATTGTGTGGGTCCAGAATGTTCGCTCCAGTCCTTTCGTGATGTTACAATATTCATTTATGTGCCTCAAACACCCCTGTGTTTAGTATTTCTGTGACTCTGGTGGTATGTTAAAAAAAGACGGCAACTTAAAGCCTTAGTGTCATTGACTTGATTCAAGAGTTTAATCTCTTTTCTTGACTGGAGACTGCAACAGATCCCACATGGAGAATCCTCTGAGTGGCTGCCCCATATGTGCCACACCGTTGGAGTTGTGCACAAGGTGAAGAAGAAGGTCTCTATGGCAGTTTGGAAAGAAAATTTGAGCTCTGGGGCTCAAATGAAAAATCAACAACTTATGAGCTAATTATATGATAAATTATCTGGTAATGCACAGCAACGACTTTACCACTGAGTTGACTCCTGCCCAGCAGACTTAATGGCTGAGCTGAGCTATACCACAGCTCTTTCTGGTTAACTGACATCAAGCAGGTCCTTATTTACAAAGATGTCTCATGGCACTTGCAGAATCTTTCTGGATGTGGGACACCCTTGTCATTGCGCCAGGCTGGGGATTCATTCAGGAAGTTTCTTGTTGTCTTTTTGTCCCTTCACTTGAAGCTGAGATGCAAGAGATTTCTTCCCAACGCTGTCAATCAGCAGTGCCCCAGATTCCCCAGCCTCAGAGGGAACAGCTTCAGGCCACTGTCAACCTCGGAGATAGAGGCTGCATCTTAGCTGTCACCAGCTAGCTCAGGGGTGACTTAGGAAGAAGCAAGCATTTGAATGAATACAGGGCCTACAAAGGGCCTTTGCACCTTCTCTCCCAGCCAAGGAGAGCCTGCCCTCCTTTTGTGGGGTAAATCTGGCTTTTCTGCTCACCAACACTTTCAAGTTCTTAACCTAGGAAGTAGATGAAACATACAAACAAATGCCCTTCCTCAATTGTTGGCTTGAAGGGAGAGTGAATCTGTAACCCCTAGCCCTTCATGCTGGCTGTTTGGGAGGAGAAAACCCTGTCTCCAGTATTTTGGGGCACCTCCTTTCTCACCAGAGTCACTAAAGCCACTTTTGAAATTCTGTTCTTCTTTCCCATTCAGCCACGGGTAAGACCGCATCCACGTTTCCCCCATTTTGGGAAGCATGGAGTAACGGCTCATCCCTCCAGGCATTGACACTGAGCACAACTGAGAGGAACGGAGCAGATGTGGCAGCTGTCCTAGAGTTAGTGCCCTGACTTTGCCTTCTGCCTGGGAGTGTGAGGACAACTCGGAAGGCTGATCCACTTGAGTGCTTTCCAGAGGGCTGGTCTTGGATTCTTACATGATGATACTACACACGCCCACCTTTCACAAATGCGGGTCTATTGTATGTAATCTGAAAACAGTCATTTGACCCAAGGACACTGGGCACAATTCGAATGTGTGCCACAATATAGCCTTCTGGGAACATGAGCCAGTCACTTTTGTTCCATATCTGGAGTTTGTGATCAGGAGCCCGCTGTTCCCAAGACAGGAGGAAATGGGAGGGGCTCCTGGCTGGTAGGGATCAGCCTCATCCACGTTACCATGAGCAGGGGGAAGTCACTGGAAGAAAGGTTTAACACTGGGGTGATGGAGTCAGGGGGTGAAGGAGTACTTTCCTCTGGAGGAGCGGCGTTATTGCAGGGCCTTAGAGAGTCACAGCATCGAAACAGGTAAAACACAGTTCCAGCAGTGGCTTTGCAAGCTGAAGTGAAAGGTTTCAGGATCGTCTGGTGTTTTACAGGCAGTGAGCTGTGCTGCTTATCACTAAGCAGACAGTTTTCCAGTTATTGTCTGGGCGTAATTGAGTGGCTGGACAGCTGCTGGTGGTTATTATAACAAAATCTCATTCAATGCTGCTCCCTCGCCAAAAAGTTTCTCTAAATTAAACACTGAATCCCACCGACCATCCCCCCTTCAACCATTGAAGCAATTCCTTTTACAGCTCCAGATTCTGAGATACCTACAGTGGTTATTTTTAAAAACTAGGATGTGTCTTTATCTCCATTCACAGTGAAAAGGACTCAGATAAAAGGCAGATGATCAAAGAATTCAGTTGCTGATGTAGGGAAGGACCCGGTTGCTAGAGAGGATGTGCTGGGCTTTGGGAAGGATGGAAGAGAGCCCTGCAGGGCCCCTCCCTGCCCTCTGCTCTGGGACTGATCCGGATTTGCAGTCTAACTCCTGGTGTCCACTCGTTGGCCTCTGGCTGTACCATCTGCCCAGGGGTGGGAGCTTTGCCTCAAAGCCAGAGTCAAACAAGAGATCTTCTCCAGAATCATACATATGCAAAACTATGTTACCCAACTATGTTACAATATTTTATATTGTATCTAGTCTGTGTATCTAGACTCAAGTTATATTCCAGTGTGTGCATTCCATGTGTATTATGTCCTTATCAATCAATCAATCATCAATCAATCATCATCATCAAGCAACGATTTAAGTATTTTAAAAGAAAATTTCAGAATTTTTATTATTTTTCCTTTGATTACTTTTGAAATTTGTTTTCATTCAGCAGGAATAACCTCAATAGCCAATGATGGGGGAATTAATTAGAGCAGCCATTTGTGCTCCTTCAAAACTGAAAAGAACCCAGGCCAAAATTATAAGGAATTTGTTGTTGTTCGTGTTGCTTACTTTTTTTTTCCTTCTCCTTGCTGTGTGACATAGGTAGCCTCAGACACTCAAGTCCTGGGATTGTAGCATGTCTTAAAAAGAAAATTCTCTTGGATGAGAAGGGGGGGCAGGATTAAAAATTTCTGAAAGGGGGAAAAATACTCCAGACAAAACTCTTTCCGATGTTTTTGCACTTCTGCTACTTCAGCCCCTAGAATTTGGGGACAGTTATCCATGGAACCACTGTTTCAGTCGGCTTGAAAGGCTCTCTAGCTTGCATCCAATTCCATTTTGCAGATACTTCCGTATCAAATATTTTTTATGTATGTCTGTATGTCTCTCTCTGTGTGTATATGTCACAGGCGTGTAGTGCCCATGGAGGCCAGAAGGGGTGGGGGTGAGGTCCTCCGGGGCTAGAGTCTAGGCAGTTGTTAGCCACCTGATGTGGGGCTGGGATTGGAACTCAGGTCCCTTGGCAGAGCCGCAGGTCCCCTGTTGTGTCCTCTTTCTCACCCTGCTTCCCAGCCATTCCTTAAACTCCCCTAACGTGCACAGTGCACAGACACATACAGCTTCTTGGTGACATAGGTGACATCGGTTAACATTAGACCGAACTCTGCTGACTGAACAGTAACCGTGAGATGACATCAAAGTGAGCAAAAATGGAATAATAGTAAGATCTTTCCCTTCAACTGTGCTGTCAAGGTTCAAAGACTGAAAAAAGAGATATGGTCCTTCTTTTTTTATTTTTAAAAAGAACCTTTAAACTACAGCCTTGAATCTATAAAGTCCAAGTAATGGATGGGAAATAAATTTACATTTCTTCTTCTTATCAAATGTATCCAGGCTCACTGTCTTGGATTGTTTCTCAGTAGCTTGCTACTTAGTGTCACTATCTTTTAAAGGTGTGACATTTGGCTTGTTTCTTCCATTGGGACAGGACAGCTGGGAGGTCGTGGAAGGATTGAGGGGCGAGATGACTTACACCCAGGAGCCCCCTGTGCAGAAAGGATTTTTGCTGAAAAAGAGGAAGTGGCCCTTAAAAGGCTGGCACAAGGTAAGACATCAGTGGTGGCTGCTCTTTGGTGGGCACACACTCTACCCTCAGTATTAAATTTGAGAACTCATCTTCTATCTGAATTTGGAGACCAGAGGAGGGATGCACGGCTTGCTAAGTTCTGTTTGCTTCCCCACAGAGATTCTTCTGCCTGGAAAAGGGAATCTTGAAATATGCCAAGAGCCAAACAGATGTAAGTCGTCTTCTTAGCCCAGCCTCATACTGAAGAGCTGTGCGGGGTGCTCCAGGCCAGCCCAGAGCCGCAGTGCTCTGTGGGTAATGTTTTTTCCAGGTGGCACAGAGAACCCTCGCCACCTACCCTGACCCCTGCTGTCTTAGCTTTAGATCTGGGAGAGGTCCATTCACCACCAGAAGAAGGGGCAGGGCACCTTACTGCGTTCCATAGGTCTGCTCTGGTTTTAGCTAATCACAGGAACAGAGCGTGGGGCAAGCATTCTTCCCACTCTTACAGTGACTGAGGGGCGTAGTGGAGAAAGCTATGGCTAATGTGGACTTCCTCTTGAGTTAACCCTAGGAGGTTGGTCTAGAGGGTTCTGAGTGACCAGCAGGCCTGTCTCATAGGGCGCTCTCTCCACTTTCTTGGCTGTTTGAGTCCTCCCTAGTTTGTCTCTATTCTTCCCTTTAAGACAGTTATGGATGACTGTAGACAACAGACATTGTTCCAGGGAAAGGCAGTACCTCACGCTTGTATTGCCTTGGAGTCAACTCATGGAGTTTCAGTTCCTTTGCTTGCATCCTGGCTATGAAAACTCCTATTTAGCCTTCTGTCCTCCAGCCTCTTCATCTGTGAGATAAGGCCAGCACTTCCCCCATTCAGAGAAGGAATTCAGTCCGCGTGCAACTTTTTTTTTTTTTTTTTTTTTTTTTTTTTTTTGAGACAGGGTTTCTCTAACTCACTCTGTAGATCAGGCTGGCCTCGAACCCAGAAATTCACCTGCCTGGGTCCGGCTCCATCAATTGTGTGTCCAGGTTTCGCATTGGCAGATGTAGAAGATGAGGTGGCAGGGGACCAGGGAGGATGTTACAACCGCCTTGACTACTGTGACTCTCAAGCAGCCCTCCCTGTGCTTCTGTAGATTGAGAGGGAGAAGCTGCATGGCTGCATTGACGTGGGGCTCTCCGTGATGTCTGTGAAGAAGTCATCTAAGTGTATCGACCTTGACACGGAGGAGCACATCTACCACCTGAAGGTGAGGCTTCAGCCAGGGCCAGGCTCCCACTGCGCAGCTGCTGCCAGGGCTTTTGTTGGTTGGGAAGTTGTCTGAGGCAGAGTCTTGCTAGCTCGCCCACTCTGGATTCAAACTCCTAGGCTACAGTGGTCTGCAGCTTCAGCCTTCCCAGTCACCAGGGCTGCAGGCACGTTCTCCCAGCATGATTGTGCAGAGGCCTTTCTACTGAGATCCACTGACCGTCACCATGCTGGTGATGATTTGGGGACAACCTGTGGGCAGTTTTCATCACCACAGTATCTCTAAGGGGTACTTCTGATGTTCGGGTAGGCCAGGTTTTTCTTGGCTGTGTAGGACCATCTCTCTCTCACACTGCTTGAAGAGTTAGTGTCCTTCATTGTCCTTGTCACCATCCCTAAATGTTACCACTCCTCCCCCAGTGACAGCAGTCAGTGACAAAATCACCTTCATGTCTCCTCCCCCCAGGCTGTGTCTTTAGTATAGAACCACTTATCCTAGTGGTTAAAAAATGTTCTCCGAAGGCTAGTGTTTACTCTGTGGAGCTCTGACCAATGACTTTAGCCAATTTTTACAAAGACTTGGTTAGAATCCTCATATTGTAGTGAAATGCCAATTTTTCCTCAAGTGGGCATTGGCAAATCTTAAGGCTCCAAGCTTTCTACCTACTGCCTTTCTCCTGAAGATGGGTGATGTCATGCTAATATCAAGCAGAAGGCCCGGGGCAATGCCAGCTCTTATGTGACTGCTTACTGGCTGTTAAACTTTGACCACTCATTTGATTCTTGAAAAACCTTGCCTTGTCTTTGTGTTTTTACTTTACCCCAACCCCACCCCCTGTAAAAATATGGAAGAGTGTGTGTTTAAGGTTTGTCATAATTCCTTGGGGGTCAGTAAGTTTAATAAGTTTAATTCTTGTTTATAATGGTTAAGCAGTGCCTGAATGTTGGATGTAAATTGAGAATTGCTTAGCTTGCTCGACATTTAGGGAATGGGGCTGAGGGCTGGGATAACCAAGGATCTCACCTGTCCCTGTCCTTGACTAGCTTGTGTGTCTCATATCTGTCCCTAACCTAACCCTGAACTCCGGGCTAGTTCAGTGTGTAAAGCAGTTCCCCTGGCACTGTGGGCCAATGTTGCTTTGCTGTGGGATGTCCCAGGTGTTACAGTTACAGCCTTTACCCAGTGGACACCGGTGGTGTGTCTAGTGGTAACAGCCTACACAAGTGTTTACTGACAGAGAAAATCTCCTCAGTGAAATAACTGGCAAAGTAAAGGAGGGGAAAGCCACGAATTATTTATATAGCAATTAATAATTAATATCATAATTTTGTCTTTATAATTTATAATTTAATAATGAGTATAATAAATTATATATATTTATAATTTTGTGCATGTGTGTGTGTGTGTGTGTGTGTGTGTGTACCTTATCCCTCTGCTCCTCCCTCAGGGGTTAATCTCTGCTGGGAGAGTTGACACCGCTTACCTGTATTGGTCCCATGACTCTTCCTTCTGTATTTTCATGTGGTCAGGAAATAAGGACTCCCTGCCTGTGTGTAACTCTAGTTAACAAAATGAATCTGTCGTTCTCTTCTACTTTTTAAAGACTTAAGACTGTCTTAAGCTGCGTTGGATTTAATACCATGAGACGGAGCAATAATTCCCTTGTGACTCACTGTAAACTCCACTTTGTTTCTCATTAATTCCTGGGGATCAATTCTGACTTGGAGTGTAATCACTGAGGTCTCCCTCCCCTCTCCCTTCCCTTTCCTCCCACCTCACTCCTCCCTGGCATCACCACAAGGTCTGGATGTGTATCCCAGGCTGGCCTTGAACTCATAGATCTTGATTGCTGAGGTTACAGGCATGCTCCAGCACACCTGGCCTGATTCTTTCTCTCATTTTATACCCAAGAAGTCTGGGCAGAATAGCAGTTAAGAACCCGCCCAGCCACCATCCTGAAATTCACTTCAGGGCCTATGCCAGACTGTGGTTTGTTATGAAGCACCTCGTTTCTCTTGTTGTTTATCCAATAAAAATGAACGCCTTGGGCACTGGCTTTTCAGAGCTTTGAGGAGCAGCTCAGTGCCTGGATGACACAAGATTCTTATAAAATTCCTTTTAACCACATCTGGGAAATGAAGTGCTCACAGTGCACAAGAGACAAACAGGTGTGTGTCCAGTTGTGCTGTGGCTTCCTGCAGATTTGTACTAAGGAAGAGCTTCAGTCTTCAGGTACCTCTAAGCGACATAAAGTCCTGATTCTCTGAGCACCGCTACCTCTGTCTGTCTGTCCGCATCACCTCCTTCCCAGCTCCACCCTTATCAGGCCACGGGCCTGTCTGGCATATTTGGAGGTTATTTTAAATTACAACTTGATGAGCCCGTATCCTTATCCTAATCTATAGGCATCTCACTTTTCACTTAAATTATGAATGTGTTTTATATACAAAACATTGGCTTTAAAATGTCTGTAGTATAGAAGTGATTGCTATCTTTCTTTTAACACTTTTACGAGCATTTGAACTATTTCTTGAGAAAAATTATTTGTTATAGCAGGCATGGTGCTATGCCCATAATCCCAGAATTCAGGTAGTTAGTATAAAAGGATTTTCATAAGTTCAGGTCCAGCCTGGGCTACATAGCAAGTCTGAGGCTAGTCTGTGCTGCACAGAAAGTGCTACATAGTGAATATAGTGAGTGTAGTACATTGCACTAAATGGTGAGAGGCATATCACTGAGTCACATGGCAGTAAGCCATCTCAAATAAATGAATAATCTCAAATAAATAAAAACTGTCAGCTAAAAACATTCTTCCTAGAAAGTAGAGATTTATATTTCCTTATCTATGGAGAGAATGGATAAATATTTGTGTAATAATAACAACAATAGGGGGGTTGGAGAGATGCCTCAGAGGTTAAGAGCTCTGGCCATTGTTCCAGAGGTCCAGAGTTCAATTTTCAGCAACTACATGGTGGTTCACAACCAACTATAGTGAGATCTGTTGCCCTCTTCTGGCACTCAAATGTACATGCAGATAGAGCACTCATATACATAAAATAAATAAATCATTTTTAAAACATAACAATGCAATGGCTTTGTCAGATATTTTTCCTTTTTCTGAAAGTGGCAAAATTGTTTTCAGTTAACTGGCAAATGTGTTAGCAGCTCCTTCCAGCCATGCATCCTTCACAAAGTAGACGAGCGCAGGCCAGTATTTCAGGGAACACCTACTACTTCAGTTCAGTTCAGACTTGTTCATGACGTCTGAACTACAGGCATCTACATGAAGAACAGAGCTGATACATTCAGTAGGGAGTGGGCAAGTCTCAGGCGAGAAGACTTGGGAATCCTTTAAGAGATAAATGTGAGTTTTAGTTTTTTGTGGTTTAATAAAAACTAGCCCTGTTTGCATTCTTAGACGTTGCATAGTGGCTAGAATATCTCAAAGGAGACATGAGTATGTATTTTGCAACAGTTCCTCTTCCTTGAGTGTCCTCCGAGACCACATAAATGAAACCAAGACGGTAAATACAGTTTCTTATTTTTCATGCATACTAGCTCAAAAAGAGCAGATCAAAAGTGGCATCGTTTTGATGAATGACTGATCCCGTTTTAGACAGTGGCTCTCTTCTCCGTCTATCAACTTACCCCCTGCAGGTGAAGTCAGAAGAAGTCTTTGACGAGTGGGTGTCCAGGCTCCGTCACCACAGAATGTACCGGCAGAATGAGATCGCCATGTTTCCCCGGGATGTCAATCACTTTTTCTCAGGGTCCTCTGTCACAGATTCTGCCCCAGGAGTGTTCGAGTCCGTTTCCAGTAGGAAGGTAATGATTGTGTTGCCAGGAATGAGTCTGAAAGAACAGAGCAGGACGCTCCAGGATGAGTCTGAGGGAAGGTTTGTCGGTGGAGCAGAGTAGTCTGGGGGTTGGTGTCCAGTTAGTCTCTCGACCAGTATCAGATCCAGGATACAGCGAGCATGGACTAAGGCAGGGAGCTCAGGTAAGGAGTGGCCTGAAGGCTTAGGCTTTCTCTCAGCCACACTGACAAGTTTTTCCTACCTGGCTGTCGGATGCAGCTAAGCCTGTGTACAGCCTCATAGAATAGTGGACCATTCCCCCAAAGTATCTTTACTGTGGTGTCATTGTTTCATAGAAGAAAGTAACGACTGCTGCCGAGGGCCACGGAGCATGGTGTGGCTTAGCTGGGGTGGTGGCCAGAGATACCCGAGTCTCCTGTGGGGTGTTTTGCTCACCCTGCTATCCTTCCTTCCCCTTGGAAGCTGTCCCTGCCTGACTCTGTTTTGATTTCTAACCTGCTCTTGTCATCCGTGAACAGCGTAGCAGTCTATCAAAGCAGAATTCATTTCCACCCGGAAGCAATTTGTCATTTTCTTGTGGTGGCGACACTCGAGTTCCTTTCTGGCTACAGTCTTCAGAGGACATGGAAAAATGCTCAAAAGGTAGCAGTCTCTTGTTGCCACGGTGTTGCAGTGACATGTGCCTGGCATTACCTTCACATACATTTGAGTCCCTGCTGTCACTTCCCCAAGTTCCATCCCTTACTCTTCTAGTGAAGGTCTTGGCATCATCAGCCCACATGCTCTCCCCACAGAGCTTAGCGTCTTCACCTGGATGCAGACAGACTTCCTAGTCTATTCCTGGGATGGGTGCATGAATCCCTCCCGGGGCCATAAATCATATCCCCATGGGTGGAAGACGATTAGCTCATGATATCTTAAATGCAAAAAAAAAAAAAAAAAGGCTCTGCTGTCCACCCAAGATGAAGAATTAGTGTCCCTAAGGGAGTGAGTGGCCAGGTGGAGAGCCTGGTGTAAGCGTTCTACACCCTGGCTTTACACTAGAATGGAGATTTTTTTTTATATTGTTTTTAGTTGTGTTTCTGTGTGGTGTGTGTTGGGGGTGGGGGTGCATGTGAGCGCAGATGCCCATAGAGGCCAGAGAGGGCATCTGATCCCCTGGAGTTGCTCCATGTGGGTAAAGTCAGGCCCTTTGAAGAGTAGTAGATACTCTTAACCTAACTGCTGAGCCATCTGGACCCTTTAAAATGTGGGGGTGCCTGTGCATATGCCTCTGTCCCAAACATCCTGTTTAAATTAGTCTGGGGTGCCACCCTGGTGACCCCAGTCCCAACACTCCTAGAGTGAGTCTGACAAGGAGGCAGGATTGATCACTTCTGCACAAGGCAACTTGGTGTTTTTAGCCCTAATTAGCTAACCTTAGAACCAGACTGAGGTGTCCAGTGGGAGAGAGAATTCAGGCTTAATTGTGTAAGGTGAGGCTTGGAGCGTATGGAATTGAAACGTTTTGAGTTGAAAAGTTTTAAGTTAAAAAGAAATTGAGAGCTGGATAGTTTGGTTTATAAAGCATTTGCCCTGCAAGATGAGAGTCTGGGGTTGATATCTGGAACCCACAAACAAAGCTAGATGTGATAGTGTGTGCTTGGAATCCAAGCCCGGGGGGGGGGTGTGCGGGGGGCTGGAAATAGATGATTCCTATATGATAAACGGCTAGGATCTATGGCCTTTCCTGTGGGGTAGTCAAATACGGAACACAGAGCCTGGTGCTCCCTGGTGCTGTTGGACAGTGGTGAGCATCTGCCCTTCCTCCCACAGACCTGGCACACTGCCATGCCTACCTGCTGGAAATGAGCCAGCTCTTAGAAAGCATGGACGTCCTGCATCGGACATACTCGGCGCCAGCCATCAACGCCATCCAGGTTAGCCTGCTGCTCTTCTGGTCACCTTCTGTCTTCTGTCTCTTCTCTTGTTCCCCACATTTGACTAACAATGGGATGTCCTCTGTCCAGTTGCTTTAGCCAAGCTCAAGGGGATCGTTGTGGTCACTGCCCTGTGCATCTGTCCCTGTAGTTTTGGTGGACCTTACTGTCTGTGCTTTCTCTCTCTCTCTCTCTCTCTCTCTCTTTCTCCTGTTTTGAACCAAAGGGTGGAGCTTTTGAAAGTCCCAAAAAGGAAAAACGATCACACAGGAGGTGGCGGTCCAGAGCTATTGGCAAAGATGCTAAAGGAACGCTGCAGGTAACCTTTGCTGCACCACACGCTTCCCTTCCTCATGGCACCTCTCCGCACACCACGTGCCTCTGACTCAAGTAGGACAGAAAGGTGAAGGTTGTGGAGTCGATCTCTGTGCCTTGTGTGGAGAGATGACTCCCATAACTGAGACCCTCTGGTGACAGGGATAAGGCTGTGAAGAGACTTGGGCAGGGGAGAATTTCTGAAGGGGAAATGGATTGGTGTTGGAGGGACTGCCATGCTTGTGAGAATTTGGGGTCTCTGCTCCTTTAACATCTAGCTTGTCTATGATGCTCCCTGCTCTAGTGTGTGCCCTGCCTGGTGGCTGCTATGGCCCAATCCTCTGACCTACTCTTGTTGTTATCATCCCTCCCCACCCCTCCCCATGGGCCTATCTTCTCCTAGAGGTCACAGGCCTGAGCCTCTATCCCACAGGACCTTTAGCCATTTTTCTTCAAACTCCCAGCCCCCACAAGAGCCCCCATTCGGGGCACCAGGAGCCGTCTTTCCTAGTGGTCAAGATCGCGTACTAGATGGAAACGTCATTAGAACCAAACTGAATCGGGAGCTTTTAGAGACACTCTTGTCAGCCCTGGGAGCTGAATGTGGGTGCTTTCCAAGTAGAGAGCCTTGCGTGTGCAAATGTGAGCATCGGGTTCATTTTCTAGAAGCTCCAGGTGCAAGTAGGAAAGTCATGTGGGAACTGATTTGCTCTGACAACCTAGTTATGCAGTGACAGTCGTTGTCATTTTCATCCTGTGTCTGTGAAGTTTCCACCATGTCTGAGACATCATGTGATTTCCTGCCCATTTGTAGTTTTATAGGATGCCAGTGGCCATGGGGAGCATCTCCCAGTTTGCATACATTTTTCTTTGAAGTTGTCCCTCGGTGGGAAGATGCACTTCTAAGATGCCCCCTTAATCAGTTCCAGTCGGGGAGGCTGTCATCTGAATAGGAATCTCTCCCTGTGCTGTCACTTTAGGTCCCTAAGCCTTTTTCTGGCCCTGTGAGACTGCATTCCTCCAATCCTAACTTGTCAACACTGGACTTTGGAGAGGAGAAGTCTTACTCGGATGGTTCTGAAGCCTCGTCAGAGTTCTCCAAGATGCAGGAGGATCTGTGCCATGTCGCCCACAAAGGTGAATGCGTTTTCCTGCTTCCTAACATAAGGGATGGAAATGGCTGTCAGTACAAAACTACAGATATCATCTCTAAGGGAATAATAGTTTATTCTGGAGACAAATTTCGGTGACCATGACCCAGGAACATAGATCTAGGTTGCCCCAAATTCCATATTCCAAAGTGCAAGCAGTTTCATGAGGTTTTAGAGTTTTACAGAAGAGAAAGGTCACAAATCAAGGCAGGTTTAAAGTCCATTGGTGGATACACCAGAAAGAACCCATGGGTTCAGCCAGCAGAAGATGGAAATGTTTTTAAAGTTTGCATCTGTTTTGAGCACAGACTTTTTCCACTATCATTTTACTCTAAACAAAACAGAACAGTGACTGATCATACATGTACTGGTACTTAAGCATCTAAAGATGACTTAGCATGTATTGCAGTAAGCAGGGAGAAGATTTTCCACAGACCCAAGTGCTATCAGATGACATCTTAGCTTTTGAGTTGTTGGAAACTTGTGGTCTTTTAAATTAGTTAATTCCAAAAGGTTTTTTTTTTTATTTGTCTCTTTGTTTTCTTATCTGTTAGTCATAAGGCGTTAGTTCCAACCCAGAGGTAAGCAAGGACTGACTGTTGGAGAGGGCTAGAATTAGCCCAGGTACGGTACTTAGTCTGCACCTGCAGCAATTCAATCTCTCGACAGTTCTGCAGCTCTAACCAGTCCATCCATCCCTGCAGTTACAGCTTCCCAGGAGAGCTCACTAACACGTCCTGTGCATGCTTGAGTCTGGGGCATCCTCAGAGAGTCTATCTCAGTATGCTCATTTTCTGCTCTGATAAGGCTTTCGAAAGCCTCATTTTTATTTATGTCTTTGTCAGTGTAGATGTTGCTGCAAAGATTTTGGTTTAGGCAGCTTGGAGGAGACACTGAGGGTTTGGGATTGAGCTGGCAGAACCCATGGGTTCAACCAACTGAAGCTTGAAAATGTTTTTAAAGTTTGCATCTGTTGTGAGCACAGACTTTTTCTATTATCATCACCCTATCAACAAAACAGGACAGCAACTGTATACTGATCTTACATGTACAGGTACTGAAGCATTAGAGAATATGGAGGGTCTTCCATACTCTACAGTCAGAGAATTCATGTGCTGATGGTTGGATTAAAATGGCATTTATTTCACCCATTTCCAACCCTTATTGAGCAGTTCCTCTCTGAAGAATCCATTTGTAGGAATTAACTTAAAACACATTCATATAAAGATACCTACTCTAGCATTATTCTTTATATGAAAGCATAGAAATGTGGGTTTGACATTGCTAGCCATTCCAGAAATGCAAATGGTGCTGCTCGGAGGCCTTGTTGCATACTTTTAGAAGAACAGTCTCTTAATGGACTCTCAAGAACCGGATATTTCATCCAGTGTCTGGTAACCATGGAGATGGTGGTGCATTCTGGAAAGTGGCCAGTCAGTACATAAAACTAAACACATACCCACCATAAAAATCCAACCACTGTGCTCCTGCGCATGTTATTCAGAGCACTGAAAACAGTTATGGGGAGCAGCTGCGCACAGGTGTTTAGGGCAGGCTGGGGTTGAGGTAGAGGCTGCATTGTTATTGTTAGCACCCCAAAACTAAAATATTACAAGCAGATTTATTGTACAGGCCAAACGCAAGGAGCAAATCAGTGTTCTTCAGCAGATGAATAGTTAAATAAACCATGGTATATCCAAGCAGTGGAAAACTACTTAGCAATAAATAGGGACATACATTTACATATGCAGCAATCTAGAGAAAGCACAAAGACAGTAGAGGAAGGAAAATAACTGATTTCTAAAGTTGACGACTTCTGTGGGTTCACTTTGTAAATGATGGAAGAAATTAGTAGATGCCAGAGTTTAGGAACAGTGAGGCGGAGGAGATGAGGAATGTGGATGTGATTATAAAGGAACCCTTATGGTGATGGGCAGTTCTGCACTCTGATCAAGGCACTGGTTAGAGGAGTGTTCCGATGTGATAAGCTCCCGTTGACCTGTAGCCATACACATGTAGCAATGAGTGCATGTAAGTCTGAAGAAGTCTGAGCACACTCCATTACTCCCCCATCCCTGTCCTGGGTCTGTATTGTGTTGTGGTTAATAAAGTGTTACCATTGGGAGAAACTGGGTACAGAGTACATGGATGTGACTCCTTCTGTGGTGCATGCAAGTTCCTGTGACACACTCCAGTGACACACCCCTTCCAACAAGGCCATGCCTCCTAAACCTAACAGTCCACCAACTGGGAACCAGTCATTTCAGATACATGAGCCATTCTCATTCAAACCGCCACAGAAGGGGATCCTCTCCTTCTGGCACAGCGTTCTGGAATCCTGTTCATGAGAGAAATGCTCATTTACAAACATGAAAACCAAAATGAGAACAAAAGCAAACTCTATTCCTGTGTGCCCGGAGTCCTCTCTGGTGTTGAATTGGAATTGGTCACTTTCTGGACTGAGCTATGGAAGCCTTGAAGGAAAAGCTGTGTGTGTCACAGTGGTGCCACAAATCTGCATGACCTGAGGAAAGGGCTGTTCATGCATTGCTCACAATTAGAGTTCACTATTAGTGTTCTGAGCAATTGGATTGACATAAATGCTCCGAAGAAGTAGGATTATTTAGCAAAATTCATTAATGCATCTAAATTAATTCAGGTTAAATAGTGGTTAAAAAGTATTTTACAACTACGAGCACCATGTAAGGATTGAAACTTAAAAGAATCAGATTACAGATCATCAAATCATTCCAGATAGTATAGGAATGTTACGCCATTGAGGGACCCTGTACACCCCTCCCTGACAAAAAATATGAATGAACACACACACACACACACACACACACACACACACACGCAAAAATGAAAGGAAAGGAAAAAATGAAGCCCTCCTATGCTGACTCCTGTGTTTTCATGTGCTTTTTCACTGTTTCCTTAAAACACCATGAGATGCCAGCCTCTCCCACACAGTCAGTCCATTTAGGTTTGGAACCTGATCATTTCTCCAAATCTAAGCCATAGCTAAGCAACAGGGACTACATCGAAGTCACATTCCCCTTACGGCACATTGTCTTCCCTCTGTTTGGGATGATGCCCCTGCTGTTGATAACTGCAGTCCTCCCTGAAGTAAACAAACTGTGAAGAAGAGAGCACAAGCAGGAGATGGTCAGCCCATCAGAATGCCACATATGACTTCCCAGTCCAAAGCCCCCAGAGCCTCTACAACCCGATGTAGTAGGAGCCTGTAGCAAGGGAAAAGGGAGGGGCCGAGAGTCAACTGAGCCATACATATGGTGTCCATTCTATGGCTGGAGCTGAAGGTTTCTGTCAGTCAAAAGCTTCTCTTGGGGTCAGGTAATGGATAGCAGTGTATACCTGTAATTCCAGGGCTTGGGAGGGCTTGAGACCAGATCAATCCGACAAGACCCTGTATCCACCCATCTCTCCAAAGGGCCCAACCTGTGTCCCACTGTTCTAGTCCAACAAGGTTGAGAATAGGCCAGTGAAGAGGTTTGAAAGCAGACTCTGTGACTGCCTCCTGACATATATCTTCCCCGTGAAGACAAGCAGATGTGTTGGACAATGAGAAGAGACTCAGGCAAGCCACAGCAGGTCTTAGAGCACAGGCCTCAGGGGTCAGGCAGGGGCTAAGACCATTGGCAAGGGTGTGGGGGCTGGAGAGATGGTGGGCCATGCTCTGGGTGGGTGACTTGGGTGACCTTGGAGGTTCTCTGTAGCTCTGTACAGCTCAGACTTGTTGGGTTTCTTTGTTTATGATAACACCCACAGGCACAATCACTCATTTAGCTATCATTTCCTAAAACTTATTTATCTCTAATGAATTTAGGATGACATCAGAAATAAATAAGACACTCCCAACGCAGGAGATACCTCTAATCTTTGTGATCCAATGCCTCTGTCTTAGGGTTTCTATTGTTGTAGTGAAACCCCCATGAGCAAAAGGCAAGTTGGGAGGAAAAGGTTTATGCAGCTTAAAGTTCCACAGTGTTCATTATTAAAGGAAGAAGTCAGGACAGGAACTCAAACAGTGCATGATCCTGGATGCAGGAGCTGATGCAGAAGCCAGGAAGGGATGCTGCTTATTGGCTTGCTCCCCATGGCTTGCTCAACCTGATTTCTTACAGAACTCAGGGCCACCAGCCCAGGGGTGGTACCACCCACAGTGGGCTGGGCCATTCCCCACTAATCACGGATTAAGAAAATGCCCTATAGCTAGATCTCATGAAATTATTTTCTCGATTGTGGTTCCCTCCTTTCAGATAACTCTGGCTTGTGTCAAATTGATATAAAGCTAGCGAGCAGGGTGTCTTACAGTGTAATTATGGTCTCCCAGGAACAGCTCTAGCCATTGCTCTGGGAGTTATAAATCATGAGTTGGCCAAGAGTGACCACTTTAATATCCTCCTTAAAAGTTAAGCAACTGTGGTTGAACACCATGGTAATCCCATCATTTGGGAGCTTGAGGCAGGCAGAATACACATTGGAGGCCAACTTGGGCTACATAGTGAGGCCCTGTTTCAACACACACACACACACACACACACAGACTCTATCTCTCTCTCTTAGGGGACCTGATTTTTCTGATCCTCTAGGAGTTTTTTATATCTGACAATAAAATAGGAGTGTTTGGGTTTCTTTCCATTTATGCCCACCGTATGCTTACATATACATTTCTTTTCCTGCACATGAGGGAACTGGTGACTGAAGAGCGTTGTTCTTGCCGGGCAAGTACTCTACTAGCAAGCTCTATTGCTAGCTCTCCTAGCTGAACACCAGGAAACAGGCAGTGCCCATTCTGTCCCTTTACAAAGTGTAAACAGGAATGGGCTAGTCTGATAGAAAGCCTCACCTCGCATCTGAAAGGCAGAGCAGATGAGCTGGGAAAACAGCCAGGTGCATGTGTGTGGTGTCTGGGGAGACAAATGTGTCCACGGAAAGATGGAACCCCCAGGGACCCACTGGGGCAGCTGCAGGTATCTGGGGGGGGGGGGCTGCGGGGAGATGTCTAACTAGGCATAAAGTGGAGTGAGGTTCCAGTGTGGTTTGTTGTCCTCCACCCCACCCCCCCAAGGCCATTGCTCCTTGGCTCACAAGCTCAGGCCAGTCCTCATTCATAAACTCTCTACCCTGTGTGCATTCATTTATAATCATCATCCTGATAAGAGCGAAGTATCAGACTACTCCTGCTGCCCAGATTTCAAGAATGTAGCCATCAGTCACTCTCATGCATCTCTCTCTTTTTAATTATTTGGGAACCTCACATTGTGCACCCCGATTACGCTCACCTCCTAGTCTTCCCATGTCCACCTCCCCCTTTGACTATCCACTTGAACGAAAAAAAGGAAAAAAGCAAGCCCATTTTGTGCTGTCCATATACTTACTGGAGCATGGTTCAATTCCTCCTGGCCAGCCCCGCCAGGTATGCTGAGTCTTCTCTGCCTCCATCCACACCAGAAGCCATCAGCTGAGGAGATGCATGCATAGGCCAGTGAGGGGCGGGGCCAGGTCTCCCATGCCCATGGACATTAACATGCCTGAAAAGGCAGCAAGCAGTCCAGACCAGGGACATCCACGTGGGATTTGGTGTTGACATGGGCCACAGACATCAGTATGGTGCCTGGCTCTAACCAGAACCCTGACCCACCCATGGCCCTCAGAAGCTGCATGGGGCACAGGCTTCGCCGTGGCCTCAGGTGGCAATACATGCCACACACATCAGGATGGTTCCTAAGGCACCAAAGCCCGAGGACATCCTCAGGTCACAGCAGCACAGCCTGCGTATGTCCACCTGGCTCTCCGACGTCATTGAGATCTGGAACAGCAGCATGGACTGCAGACACCAACATGGCCACCAGTGGTCCATGTTGGTCCTTTGAGGAGGTCCAATCCAGAGAGTAACCCTTTCTTCATCTTGGGTTTCCATTGTTGCCCAGAGCCAGGGGGATCCTGCAGCAAAGCCACAGGTTCAGGGCTGCATCTCTTGTCTGTAAAGCTCTAGGCTGTTGCACACCCTCTGTCATCCCTGCTGGGCAGTGACAGCATGTCCACCTGCTCTTTCTCTCATCCATCACCACCATCACGTCTCTAGTTCTGCCTCTCTCTATGGAGTGCACATCTCTGTTTTCCTCTTTCCAACCTCACCATTACATATTCGTAATGCACGGCCAGGGAGGCACTTGGATATCTTCAGCTGAGGGGCTGGCGTGTCCTCTCATGCACCATCATCATCACTATTATCCTGTTAGTGATGCTCACTATGTATTGCACTGGGTTAAAGACTTGGCCTGCATTGTCTTAGGTAAGCCTTATTGTAGGGTATAAGGTAAATGCTAGCAGTATCTCCATGTAGAGCTCAGGCACATCAGATGGCTTTCCCAAGGCCACGGAATGGGTAAGTGATGGACCCTTTCCTCCTGGTCCTAAAGGCAGCACCATAGCATGTAGATTTGCGTGCATTCATAGGATATCAATGAAGATTCTCTGGATCTTTCACTAAGTACCCCACCCTCAGTCAGTCAGCAACAGATGTAGAGAGTGGACAGCCTTCCTTCTTCCTGGCTAATGAAGAAAGCATGTTGACAGTGAGTATTTAGTTTCTGTTATTGAATAGGCCATTCTTGGATAATGATACCTCTGGAAATGCAAGCTTGTGAAATTTAATAAATTACCAGGTCACTGGAGAAGCCAGTCCCAGTGCCTTCCTCCTTCTGCCCTTCTGTGACAAGCTGTAATGGAAGAGAATGGATAGATAATATCTAATGTGGTCTCTAGGATCAGTGCTTTAGGTAGCGAGTCCCTTAACCCTAGGTAGTAACTTGTACCCTATGTGATCAGAACCTAATAGATAATATTTCGCCATACCTGTTTGTTTTTCTAATCTTTCTCTCTTTGTGTGGGTTTGTGCATGTGTGTCTGTTTGCATGTATGAATTTGTGCATGTGCATGCCACAGCTCCTGTGAGTGTGTGTGTGTGTGTGTGTGTGTGTGTGTGTGAGAGAGAGAGAGAGAGAGAGAGAGAGAGAGAAACACACCCTTTGGTGTCAGTTCTCACTTCTGTGTTTGGAACAGGGTTTCTTTGTTGTTCCCTGCTGGATAAGTCAGTCTGTCTGGCCTACGAGTCCTGGGGAGTCTCTTCCCACCTTCTGTCTGACTATGGAGCACGGGGATTGCAGAGTCCAGTATCGCACCCAGCTTTGTGTGAGGTCTGAGCACTCTTAACACAGGTCCTCATACCTGCATGCAAGCACTTTACCTGCTGAGCCCACAGCTCCTGCCTCTCCAGTTTGGGCTTTTAGCTGATTCTGAAGTTCTCAAGGAACCTGCAAGCTCCAGGAGCTCAGGGTGGCTGTAAAATCAACCAATGGGATCCGAGTGCAGTCAGAGGAAACCAGCAGGAAGTAGGGAAGCCCCTTACTTCAAAATCACTTTGACCTTGCAGAAAAACTGCAAGATGGGAACAAAGAACTCGCACAATCCTCTACCCGGAGTTCTCAGGGCTCCCCATCCCCAGTGTGTTCTACACACATGCTTTTATTGTTCTGAGATTTGTGAGAATGGGATTCCTGTACTGTATGCCCTTCTTTGAGGCTTTATGTTTTAGTGAATTTACTGGGCAGAGTGAAGTTATCTAACTCAGGACACGTCACTGGGAAATGACACTTTGGTCTCCCGGTCACAATGTCAGCTTCTGAAAAATGTCTTTAATACCGTTCTCCCATCGGGTACCAGATCTACACTCAGCATTGTTCTTCATTGTCTTGATTCTTCAGCCGGGATTAAGTGGAGACAGTCTTTCATAAAGTTGATACCTCGGTACCCTTGAAGAATACAGGGCAGTTTTAAAGAACAGGATGTTCCATTCATTGCCTGTGGTTCCCTCATGATCAGATCCAAGTTGCACATCCTTGACCGTCCTTCAGTTCAGCATGACTGTTCTATGTCATTGGACATGGAGGTACCCAGGCTCACTGCTCGTTGATTTTGACCACCTGGTTGAGGTGCAGCCTGTCTCTTGATAATGATACCATATTTCCGTGATAGTCACTGAGCCTTGTTCTTAGCTCTTCTAGCCTTTAAGGGCATAAAACTGAATAGAGGTCATCTTAACCTCTAAGCCATAATGTCATGGGAGTCCTGGGCAGATTGACAAGTGTGTGTAAATGTTAAGAGATTCTATTCCCCCCCCCCCAGCCACACAGTTTCCCATCCACACAGACCTCTCCCACTCTCAGGCTCTCCCGCACAGGATTAGGGAACGCTAACACTATGTTATTTCACGTTGTCACCAGAGCCTAAAAGTTTCCTTTAGGGGTTGCTCCCACGCATTCAATATGGTTTTAAAAATCAATGTAGAATGTGCATTTGCTGAACTCAGAATACTTTGCTAAATTCTTGCTTTAGAAGTACAGTTTCTACATTTAGTTTTTAATTATGCCTCTTCTTTGTTCCTTCTTGTAATGATTATATCTTTATAGTTTACTTCGCTTTAAGGTCAGCTTTCAATAGCATATCGGTGGAGAGAGAGAAGCTGAAGCAGCTGATGGAGCTGGACACCTCCCCCTCCCCCTCCGCTCAGGTCGTTGGGCTGAAGCACGCTCTGTCATCCGTAAGTTGCTTGTCTGTCTCATCAATGTCTGCAAGTGTGGCCAGGCTTGTGAGTTACTAATAATTTCCATTTCCATGGTTGCATTGAAAATTAATGATTTTCATGGTTGAGTTGAATCTTGGGGAGAAAAACCAAACAAATTATCCAGATTATAGTCAAGCCTTTCTTCAGACTTTACATTTTCAAAATAATCCTAGACCATAGAAGCTAAGATTTTCTTAACTGTTCAATTCTCTGAGTTTGATTTCTTCCAATTTAACTGATGTTTGTTTGTTTGTTTGTTTTTTCTGTTTCTATAGAGCTCCTATGTTTGTGTGGCTGCCTTACAGACATTCATTGGCTAATGCTTACAAAGGTTGACATTTAGGAGAGTCCATAGCTCTGAGGCATCATAACTGTAGATGCACTTAATAAATAGCACAGGGCAGTGAGAAATTTCCAGTTTATAGGTCTTCTGTGTCCATTGCAAAGTGCTGATCCTACCAAATGCTCCTCCAAATATGTGCATGCTATGCTCTTTGATTAAATGGCACAAACCCTTTAGCTTGTTTCCCCCTCACAGACGCAGGGATGAGTCATATGAATTGGCTTTTAGGTGATCGTGCGTCTTCAAACAGGAAAACCACTGCTGGGGCCTCTGATGGGTTCCAGCAAGTCATTAGCACGCACGCTTCTTTTCCTGCTCAGCTTCAGTTTCTTTCTCAGAATGACTGGGCTCCATTGATAAGCTGTACCCAGGGGCTCCATGGATACGCTGTGCCCAGGGGCTCCATGGATACGCCGTGCCCAGGGGCTCCATGGATACGCCGTGCCCAGGGGCTCCATGGATACGCCGCGCCCAGGGGCTCCATGGATACACCGCGCCCAGGGGCTCCATGGATACACCGCGCCCAGGGGCTCCATGGATACACTGTGCCCAGGGGCTCCATGGATACACTGTGCCCAGGGGCTCCATGGATACTGTGCCCCGATGCTACCCGAACAGCTGAAGATGTCTGGTGCCTTATCCTTGACCTCTCAGGAAGTCAGAGAACTTTTGAAACAGCATACATATTTGCTCGTTTCTCCTCACTTATACTTTGGAATTTCTGCCTTGAGAAGGTATGATTGCTCGTGTGGAATCTCTCTGAAGTACCACCGACCTGTATTTTGGGTCTGGTGGGAGAAAAGGATTTCAGGATCATGTGACTTGAAGCCACCACAAACACTGAAAGGGAAAAAAGGTCCATTCATGTTTCCTGTTTGCCATGCTAGTGAGAAACACAATGCTGCCAATGGACTGTAAGTTAATTAGTGCGCGGTGTCACATTACTCATGAACCCTTGGCCGGTATTGCACAGTACTTACTGGGGATTCTTCAGGTACTTTCCTTCAGTGGCAATTCCAACTGTGCTATTTTTGGTTAGGCTTTTGAGACAGAGTCCTTGGGAAGCAGAGGCAAGTGTGAAGAGTCCATTGGACTCCAGTGTGAGACTGTATCCCCTATGTTCAACAGTGATGATAAAGGGAATATGTGAAGCCCTTGTGGAGATCCAGGCGGTCAGGAGAGTCTGGCCCCTCCTAATGGTAGACCTGTAGTGGTGAAATGCACAGGAGTGCTAGATGGAGCAAGAGCATATCCTGCTTTTTCTGTGAGCCAGGTCCTAGCCTGAGGCTGAGATGGGAGGTTCACGGCTCCCACCCACCCTTTCCAGGCACCACGGTCCTTTAGCCTTTACTGTGTCTGAGTAAGGTTTGGCTTGCTTATTTTTTGAAAAATAAATCGTCTTATTCCCAAAAGTGGATAAGTCACCAGCACACTTCGAAGGTCCATGGCAGCTGGACTAATAATTAAATCACACTGGGTCATGTCCACTGACATCTTGTCAAGGATGGGAGGAGCTAGGAATCACTAGGTCGGTGGGGGTGGGGGTGGGGAGCTGGCCCATAGATCAGCATGGCTGGAAGAAAAGATACTGTGAGTCACTAGCCTTAAAAGCTGATGTTTGACTTCCTTCTGCCAACCTCACTAACCTCTTTCCACTTCAATTAACATGGAGTAGCCTGGGCTCAACTGTGACCTCCCAGCCTCCCCCTGGAGTGATGGGGAAGCCCAGACACACCCCGAGGAAGTCACACCCAGGGGATCTTCGCTCCTAGAGTTGCTCTGCCTAGTCCCCTGCTGCGTTTTCCTGAACCGTCCATTTACTAATAAAGCCCTGCTGTTTTTTAACATATTCCAGGCCCTAGCACAAAACACAGATCTTAAAGAACGCTTACGCAGAATCCATGCTGAATCTCTGCTCCTCGACCCGCCTGCTGTTCCCAAGCCGGGGGACAACCTGGCAGAGGTGGGTAGGTTTCTCGTCTGCTAACTGTTCTCTACTGCTGCCACCTGTCCTGGGTGCCCTCTGTCCAGCTGCATGGCTCCCTGCTTCATCCCCTTGAGTGTCCGCCATGCCTCTGGCCTCCCCTGGCTACTGCCACTGTCCAGGGCTTGCTGGGCGCTTGTGTTGTAAAGCCTTGCTGGCAGAGTGCTGCTTCGCACTCTTCAGCCGCCTCCTTCCTTTGTGTCTCCTTCCATACCTCACTTCCCTCTATGGTCCTCTGTGGTCACTATTGTGGGAACTATAGAACAGCGAGCGTTTCTTCTTGTCATTTCTGAAGAAACCCAAGTCTTTGTGATGCAAAGGGCCCAGTGCCTTGCCCGTGTCTTTTTGTGTTCTGTAAAAGCCATGCTAGTCTTTACTGTGATGGCCCCTTCTTCCTTCTTCCTTCTTCCTCTTCCTGCTTTGTTTTTCTTCTTTCAGAACACAGCTGTATACTCCTGGGGGGGGGGGGGAGATACTGCACCACAACTGAAATTGATTAGTGAGTGGACACACATTAGAAGAGCTTTGTACTAGCTGGGCGTGGTGGCGCACACCTTTAATCCCCAGCACTGGGGAGGCAGAGTCAGGCAGAATTCTGAGTTCGAGGCGAGCCTGGTCTATAAAGTGAGTTCCAGGACAGCCAGGGATATACAGAGAAACCCTGTCTCGAAAAACCAAAAAAAAAAAAAAAAAAAAAGAAGAAGAAGAAGAAGAAGAAGAGCCTTGTACTGAGATGTGACATAGTTTAGCAGCTTAGTGGGAATTTGCCTCCTGGACCCTAGTTCAATCCATACGTAGATCTCACACACGCGTGCACACACACACACACATGCACGCATGCACACACACGAAGAGGTCTTTTCTCCAGATTTGGAATTTTTGCCCCCTAATCGTCCCTTGAATGTGTTTAAAATGAACAATTTCAGAAAACTATAGTGTGATCCTTGAAAAGTAAGAATGGATAGTAACTGTGACAGCTGTTTATAAGTGTCTTTGGTATTCAGATGTCTTCCTCAGATGTGTAGAATTTTCCATTGACCAACTGATTAAATGGAGTAGATTAAACAGGAGAAATAGGGAAGCAGGCTGGGGAGGTGACACAGTCAATAAATTCTATAGATCTGAATTTGAACCCACGTAAAAAGTCCGGGGGTGACAACACATGCTGTGAACCTAGGCCGGACAGGTAGAGACAGCTGATGACTGAGGCTCTCGGGTCGGCCAGCCTAGCCTACTTGGTGAGTTTCAGGCCACTGATACTGTCCCTTCTCTCCAATAAAGATGGATCAGTGGGTAAAGGTTCAAGATGGGTCAGTGGGTAAAAGTTCAATCTCAAAGCCCAAAAACCTGAGTTGGATTCCTAGGCCCTAGAAGAGAATCAGTTTCTTAAAGTTGTTCCCTGACCTCCACATGTAATTTTTAAAAAGAAGAAAAAAAAGGTGGGCAGAGTCTGAGAAACAAGGAACGACACTGTGACACACACACATGTGCACACACATACACACATGTGCGCGCGCGCGCACACACACACACACACACACACACACACACACATCTTCTCACACAACCTGCGCCCATGCACTCATACACATAGGGAAGTAAAAAGGAGTATAGCGTATATGTGTTTGAGTATATATTTATAATAACTGTGACAGCTGTTTATAAGCTGCCTCGTAATCCTCCTCTTAAGAAAATCCACCCACAATCCCTTCTGTGTGTGAGCTGAGGATAGATAGAGAGTTGAGGCCAGGAAACTCAGGTCACCTGTCCTATTTGCAGCAGAGATATGCCGACAGGACAGACCAGAGCCACACCCTCATGGTGGTGTCTGAGGATGAACTTCCTCTGTAGACACACTACCTCTTGGAGACCAGCCCTGCATGTGTATACAGCACACACACACACACACACACACACACACACACANCACACACACACACACACACACACACACACACACACACACACACAAACACACAAACCTTGGTGGGCCTCAGCACATATCCTGCTGACAGCAGTCTGTTTTAAGCCTGAACTCTTTTACTAGCCTGGTCCTTTCAGGTCTGAACGTTAGCTAACACTGGGTCTAGCCTGTGCCACGTCTGGCCAGGACTAAGCATCTCCAGCTACTCACTGATTTCCAAGCCATTCTTACCTTTTTTATACATTATTATCATGTGAATTACATCTGCATGTTTTATGATTAAATAGATAACCTGCGCTTCGCATTTGTGGACCGTGTCCAGTGGACATCAGTCAGGCTTTGGGCTTTGAGATGAAACCCAAATCCCAGGTCTAAAAAGAAAACGCACATTTTGGGGGCTAACCTCAAAAGAAATGACCAGAAAGCTGAAATGTTGTGGCCTGTCCAGGAGGGCGATAGCAGAGCTTTGCACTTGTCCCTCCGCAGTGGTCTCGGTTTGTCTGTGTCTCTGTCTCATTTATTTCCTCTTTCCGAGAATTTCTATTTCCAATGCTTTATCCTTTTTTTTTTTTTTCCTGCCACTGAGTGACTCAGGCTAACTTTCCCAGCAAACCTTCCCAGTAAAGAAAAGCCTTTGTTGCCATCAGGAAGTAAGAACAGAAATAAATAAGAATGGCCACACAGGCTGAAACATACCCTAAATCCTGTGTGTGTGTGTGTGTGTGTGTGTGTGTGTGTTTATGTGTATATGTATGTGCACGCGCGTGCTTACTAACTTTAAATTTTGGTTATTTAAATCATTTCAAATATTCATTTACTGTGTGGATGGTGTATACACATGCATGTACCACATGTACGTGTGAACACATGTACTGCAGGACATGTGTGGGGTAAGAGAGCAGCTTGCTGGCGTCAGCTCTCACTTTCCACAATGTGGGTTCTGGGGGCTGACGTTAGGCTTGGTGGCAGATGCCTTTATAGACTGAGTATCTCACCTGCACTGTGAGTCACTTTGTAGGTGACTCCCAGGAGCCGCAGACATTTTACAGCTAATGACAGACCCCAACAATAGGTTTAGCCCAAGGACTTCTGCTTTTCTGGTCTCCCACTGTTCACTTACTTTCTGTTGCCTTCTTTGGCTGCACAGAGGAAGTACTGTGGGTGCTGGGCCTGGATACTGAACCCTAACATCCTCCCTTCTTGGAAACCCCCCCTCAGCTTACTCAGGACACTCCTACTATGTGTTCCTAAATGTGACATTCTAGTATCACCAGTGTAATACACAATCTTATATTATTTCAGATTAGAAATCAAAGACCGGGGGCTCACAGAGACTGACCCACCAACCAAAGAGCAGGGGCTGGACCTAGGCCCCCCCTACACATTTGAAACAGATATGCAGCTTGGTCTTCCTGTGACCCCTAACAATTGAAGGGGGACCTGTCCTGGACTCCTTTGCCTGCCATTGGATCCCCTTCCCCTACCTTAACTCTGTCTGGTTGGTCCCAGGGGTGGTACTCGGGGGGGGGGGGTGGTGTCTCCCCTTCTCCTCAGAGAAGGAATGGGCGAAGGGATTTGTAAGGGCAGGGCTGAGAGGAGAGGAGGGAGGAAGGCTGAGATCAGTGTGTAAAGTGAATGAAAAATAAATTATTAAAAAAATCAAAGGCCAAGTGATAGTAATAACTTCTATATCTAAGTGGTATTTACGAATGAATGTGACGTAGCACTCAGAAGACAGGGGCAAAAGGATAGTGTGAAGCCAACCCAAGGTCAGGTACTGAGTTCCCGGCTTGTCTAAGGTCCAGACTCTGTTCCAAACACATAAATTAATCCCATTGAGGGCACCTTTAAAACTATAACTTAAAAACAAGAGAAGATAACTTAATTCCTTTATTTATATGTGGGTTTCTTTGCTCTGTTTTTTATATTAGGATCAAGCACTGGACATTACTGTACACACCCTTAACCTTGATTCGTCCTATGGAGGGAGGGATGGTTGTTTTAACTTAGAAACAGGGAAAAGCAAAGCCCAGAGTAGTTAAAGAACTTCCACCAGAAACACAGCTTATAAAATCAGGATTTGAATCCTTGCCTCGTGGGCCAGAGTGTGAGTTCTTACCACAGCTTCATCCTTCTGCATAACCAAGAAAATGCTGCTGAGCCCGAAGGCCTGGTGCTCTTGGAAGGAAGGTCCTCTCCTTAAAGCGAGTGGGAGATTCGTGGATCAGCTGCCTCAGACATGGACATGGCTTTATAGTCCTCCTTCGAAAAGAAATAACTATATGGATAAGAAAGACATCAAAATTCAATGGGAAAGGCAGATTATTTAATAAATTAGGTCAGTGCAGCTGAAAGCAATTTGAAAAGAAGCTTAAGTTTGCTTCCGTTGTGTGCTAAAATTCAAGTTAAATATAAAAGTTGAGACAAAATTTGATTCAAACATTTATCAAAATGCTAGGATAAGGATTTCCTAAACTAGGGAGTAATAATAAATTTTCAAAATTGTTAACTGAATTTGACTTCTTATAGTGAAATATTTATAAAATGAGGCATGTAAAATAAATAAATAAATAAATAAATAAATAAATAAATAAATAATTACCTTCAGTGAGAATGATGGGCTTAGCTAATCCATATCAGCGTCACTATCTTTATCCTGTGAACTAAGATCCTGTAATACCAAGTAACTTAAGACATCAACAAACAAGTAGGAACAGATTACCCACACTCACCAGCACACAGAGCTACGGGGTTTGTTTCTGTGGGATTTTAAAAAACTTTTCTTTCTCAAGTCAGTCGTGAGGTGCTTAACTACGAGGACATATTGAGGGATGTCATCGGGTGACCTTGCTGGTAAGTGAGTTTGTAGAGCGTAGACACAGGCTAGGTTAGTGCTGACTGTATACCCGAGGCCGTGGGCGAGGGCTATAGAGGCACCTGCAGCTTCCCACCTACAGTTTGCATTTTCCTACTATAGACTAACAAAGGGCATACGGGTCACCCGCCTCTCTGCCCTTTGTCCCACTGGTATTGCTTCTGGGCAATAGAGTCTCCTCTCTTGGGATTGGAGTGTGTTCTGGTGATGCCTCCCTGAGGACCACCTGCCTCTGGCTCACCATTGCCCTAGAGTTCCTTACGTGCACAGAGAGCATCACCACCACGTGGCCCAGTGGCAGTTGTGTGTTCTGTCAGCACTGTGCACTGAGCATATAGCCACACCTCCTGTACTCCGAAACAGCCAGACTTAGTGGGCTCGTTCTGCCAACATCTCCACAGATCTCTACAGATATGAGTCAGGTCACACTATGCTGTTGTGACATCACTAGGGGACAAGGATTTCCCATCTCTGTTAAAATCTTTTCTTGACACTTGGACAGAAATATCATGGGCATGATTATATTTACAAGTTCACAGGGTACATTTAATGTTTTGTAATATATACAGCAGATAGACAACCACTCCTGAGATACAGTGAGGCAAGTTACTGTACTGAACAATGTTCCGGTTTCAGTGAGCAAGACCCTGTGTTCTTTAAAAAGCTGTGCTGGAAGGTGGGGTTGCTGTGTCCTGGTGTTTTCAGTATGAATTCATAAACAGCTGCTAAAATTGTGGCACACCAAGAACAGGTAGGGACTAGAATCCCAAATATGAAAAGTTTCAAAGGCCAAATGTTTGGATCCCCATGATACTATACATGGAAAGTTCCATACCTCATGTGACAGGTGTCAATCTAAAACCAGTTCACTGAAAAAACTCAAAAATTATCCTCAGACGACATCTATGGGACATATAACTAACTCTGTGTTGGCACTTGGACCCATCCCTGAGATACCTCAATACATTTTCAAGAATCCATTTTAAAAGTGAAATTCAAAACACAGCCGTGCCTAAACATTTTCGCTAATGATCCCAACAGTTTTGTCAGTGTTGGTAAAGTCAGGAGAACCTTCTGACCCCTCAGTCTAGACAGGGGAAGCCCGAGCAGGTATGTGTGGTGATGAATTGATGAGCAGATCAGGTAAATAAGTTATTAGCATCTCTGACCATCAGTGCCTACAGGAGATAGGAGAAGGTTCCTTGCCTGCATGAACATTTACAGAGTCCTTCTGGGTTGGGCCCTGTAGTATCTTCAGCTAGGCAGTCTTGTGCCTGGATCTTTGGAGGAGAGAGACCTCTAGTTCCCTTTAGAAAACAACTGCCTACTATTAATGAGTGATGTCTCATCAGCATGGCTGCCTAAACAAGACCCAAACAAGCAGGACACCAAAAGACATGATAAATATGGCAGAGGGAAAACTCGTGGGGGCCTTGGCCGTAGATAAAGAACTACAGGGTGCTAAAGGGAGCAGAGAGTAGAAGTAGACTTTCCCAGGAAAGACATTCCTCTCCTAATTGATTATCCAATACTGTTTGTTCATCCCTGAAAACAGACATACAAGTAACATGCATACTGGGCAGGCTGTATTTATAAATCGTGTGTGTGTGTGTGTGTGTGTGTGTGTGTGTGTGTGTGAGAGAGAGAGAGAGAGAGAGAGAGAGAGAGAGAGAGAGAGAGAGAGAGAGAAAGCAGAAGCCATGAGTGAGAACAAGTGAGCTACATGGGAAGGGTCAGAGGGAGAAAGGGGGCAAATGATGTAATTACATTTAATTAAGAAAACAGAAAGCAAACAGCTGCTGTATTTACAGGGAGAGGGAAAGGTGACTTTTTAGAGGCTGTATAAGGTATTGAAACCCAAACCTTGGGCGGACGTAGAAAGATTCCGAGACAGGAGGTGCAGAATTTCCTCTGTTCCCAAAATCAGTTCAACACACGTTGCTCACTGTTGTTTAGTATTAGGAAGCTCTGCCGAGGCCCCTGTCCCAGTGGGTCTCCTGGGCACAGGGTGTGTTGATGAGTTGAGCGGCATCCTGAACTCCTGAGACCTTTGAGTTTGACAGCATCTGCCTGAGCTGCCTTTCCAGCCTGCTCTGTGCCTCCCTTGCCAGATGCACGACAACAAGAGCCACCGCAGCCGCCCAGGGAAGTCCCTGGGCTGACTAGGGACTCTATTCCTAAGTTAGTCCTCACTCAGGCTCCCACGAGTCAGAGTTAAAGTCACCTTCCCCTCCACTTGTGTAGCCCAATGTCTGTTGGTGGTTCTTGTCCACTGTGCACACGCCCACCGGCGAGAAGCCTTGTCTGGTCTTGTCCCTCTGTGATTGACTGTGTGCAAATATTTGCTTAATTCATTGAATGGGGTTGAAATTTTACTTGCAAATGGAATAGAAAGCGCACTCACTGACTATCCGGAACCTTCCCTGAGCATGAGTCTGGACTCAGTGGGGTGGAGAATGGGGGAAACGTGAGAAAAGAGGAGAGTGTTGCTCCACTAAATTGTTAGTCCTACTAGGGCTCTAGGCTTCCTTCCCTTTAAGCGTCATTGTGGGTGAAGAGTGACAAGAAAAGTATTCCCACTCCTCCATGAATAAGGGATGGTCTACCACCATGGGTGCCTCTGGCCCAAAATGGAGTTGTTTGTTGACGGCCCCTTGGCAGCAGCATGTTGGCCTCTGAGTATGCAGTGAGACACCCTGCTTGAAGTCAGCAGAGCACTGAGCAGTTTAGGATGGAAAGAAGCCCGCTGAGTGGTAGAGACTAAAAGGCTTGCTCAGTCTTGGGGCCCTCTGACTCCTGAGCGGAACACAGCCGGCTTGTGTTGAGACTTGTGGCATGCGCCTGAGTAAAGTTCTTCCCTCTGAGTGAAGTCTCCGTCTGGGCGAGAACTTTGCCTCTGGCCTTGTTTCTGCGAGGCTCACTTCTTGTTGGAAGCTCTGAGTCTCCTGCGCGCATGGGCCTGGGACCCAGTGTTCGTGCAGTGAAACCGTTTGTGTAGCTTATTTCTCTGGAGACTGTTCTAAATCCCTGCAATTTTCTTTCTGCCCGGCCACTAGGAAAACTCCAGAGATGAGGGCCGAGCCCTGGTGCACCAGCTCTCCAACGAGAGCAGGCTGTCCATCACCGACTCCCTTTCCGAGTTCTTCGATGCCCAGGAAGTTCTGCTGTCTCCTAGCTCTTCAGAAAATGAGGTAGGAGCACTGTTTTCAGTCATCTCCTTTATGAATTGGCTCACCAAACCAAGTAGTAAAGATTTGTCAACAAAAATGCTGGACTCCATGGCTCCTCCCCACCATTACTTTGAGGGTCTGCTTGTAACACACCCCCAAACACAAAGCGATACGCTAGGAGGAAAATGTGGAAAATGCACCTTCCCTCTGTTTCTGTCACGTAGACTTTTTGCAGTTTCTCATTTCTAGTTGTGAGTTCTACCTCCGCTTACACCTGTTTATATTGTGTGGGTTTTTTAATCATTCTAATTTATGTCATAAATTGTATACTGTTACTGTCTGATATGTTTATTACATTACTTTATACTTATAAACATTGTTTTAAATGGATGCATAAAACATCTTCCATTCTGGAATGGGCAAGCCCCACAGTTAGCAATTATAACCCATTAAATATAGAGAAATATAATGTAATATATATTTATATATAATATATGATTTATAATAAAATATGGTTTTGTTTATGTACTAGCTCCCATGGAAGAGTATGTTTTCACAGTGAGTTCAAAGACTAGTTGTCCACCATGCTCTGGAAATAATTTTTGTGACGACAGCAATAGCCTTGGAAATTTTTGTCTGTTTTTCCTGTGAGAACCAAGAATATAGAAGGATTTCCTCCCTTCCTCCTCTCCTCCTCCTTCCTCCTGTCTCTTTCTTCCTTTATTCCTGTGCTGGATATTGAACTTGGGTCCCCTTCATCCCCTCCTTCCTAGGCAAGCACTTGACCTCAATCCTCAGTCTTAGCGCTCTCTCTCTCTCTCTCTCTCTCTCTCTCTCTCTCTCTCTCTCTCTCAGCATTACTTAGGCAGATTGGGGGGTGTTCTATAAAAATAGAACCCCAAATTATGTCTGTGGATTGGTGATGTGAGGGAGGCGTGCTTGGTCATTTGGAGCAGGGTTTTCAGAAAGACTGCTCTCTTCTCTGCCCTGTCTTTCATGTGTGTTTCATGTGTGCTATCTCTTCTTTCCCACAGATTTCTGATGATGATTCATACGTCAGTGACATAAGTGATAATCTGTCCTTAGACAACCTCAGTAACGATTTAGACAATGAAAGACAGACTTTGGGTAAGTGTTGCATTAAAGGATCTCTGGAAGCCTGCAACTGTGTGTGTGTGTGTGTGTGTGTGTACATGATTTTACATGTGTATGTACATAAGCCAGGGGTCAACCTTGGGTGTCATTCATAAGTATTAGCTTTTGATACAGGGCCTCATGCTGACACTTGGGCCTGTCACTTAGTCTAGACTTGCTTATCCAAGAGCCCCAGGGATCCACCTGTCTATGCCTTCCCAGTGCTAAGTGTTATGCCTTGTGTGAGTACGTGCGCGCACACACACACACACACACACACACACACACGCATACACACATGCACATCACATTGTGGCACATGTATGCTACATAAATAAATGAATGTAGTTTTTAAAGATGGGTATATCATAATGTGAGTGTAAGCTGTGGGGTCCTTGGAGTGTCTGGCTAATCCTCTGCAGCCTATGAGTTCAGGAAGCAGCAGACAGTCGGGTAGGAAGATGCTCGTAGTCCACTGGGTACACAGTCCTCTGCACAGGTGCCTGAACATCAGACAGTCTCAGTGTTGGTTTCTGGTTTGCCACATTCAATACTGAAATCGCCATCCACCACCCATTTTCATACCCACACAGAGGACAGGGACTGTACCAGGTGCCTTTATTTTCGTGTCTCAGCTCGGCTAACATTGGTGAGCTACACTGATGGATGATCTAAACACTTCAGGGATTAAGCAGCAGGTGGGTGGCTTCCCACCATCTCCAAAGCCTCCCTTCCGCATTACATGTGGAAAGGAAGAGACTGTGCTCTGTAGAGATTCATCCCTTGGTAGGAAAACCTGAAGCCCCGTGAGTTTGAAGTAGAAGGTCAAGGATATGAGTGTGAGTCATTTCCCATGAAATCAGAGAATGAGAAGGAAAAGGAAGAGATGTCACACACTCACGCTCTTGCTCCCTCTGTGAGCACAGAGTGCTGTGAGCACTGAAAGGGTGCTCCCGCTACCTAGGAGGATGACAGATGCTGAGGCCCCTCCCCCATCTCTCGGAGGCAGAGTAAGGAGGATGCAGAGGTAAAGCCGGGAGGAGGGTTGGTCCAGAACATAGACAAGGGCTATGGTGCGTTAGCCGCAGCCAAGATGAGCATAGCTAGGCTGTCAGCCGCGTCTCTAGCTTGGTCCGTACTGTTTGGCTCAAACACAGCACACACTGGGCAGGCCTTCCTTCACCTGAACTTGAGCACTGGAGTCAGATGTCCTCAGTTGTCTTCAGACAGTCTCTGATGGTGACACTTTCTAGACATCTTGAAAAGATGCCTGCAGAAATAAATATCCTTTATTTATGTCCTATGACTGTTTGCCTACTGAAGGAAGAACCCACATTCTGTCCATGGGTGTAGCTCAGTTAGTAGAACGCTTAATTGGGATGCAGGAGGCCCTGGGTTCTGTCCCCAGCACTGCACAAAGTCAGGCATGGTGGTGCTTGCCTGTAAGCCCAGGGTTGGGGAGGTAGAACCAGGAAGATCAAGGGCATTCTTGATTGCACAGAGAGTTCAAGTCCAACCTGCTTGATAGACGAGACTCTGTATCAGGGGAGAAAATGAAAGTGAGAAAAAAAAAACAAACCTGTGCCAGGCAAGGCTCTCTTCAGTCATTACACTAGAATTTCCCCAGAGTGCCCCGGGGACACTAAGTGGTCAGGATGCTTCCTATCAGTTTCGTTCCCAAAATAGCACAGGTCATGTGGCAGGACCTGTTCCTGTGCCGAAGGCCCCGGAAGTCGCTGAGAATGTAGACTGAAGGGCGTTTTTGAGTACCAGCCCCATCTCTAGTCCTTGCTGGTTGTGTGTGCTCATCCCTCCTCTGTGCCTTCTTTCTCACCTATAAAATGGGCATAATAACATTGTTGACTTCAAGAAGTAGCCTAAAAGCTCAGAAGAGGCGCACATGCCAGAGGCTGAGGCGACCCGCAGCAGTCAAGTGGCTGTGGAGGCCGTCCTTGAAATGTCAGACGAGTACATCAAAGACAATCTGAGACTCGCCTGCAAGGTTGTTTCTAAAGATGCCATCATTTTCTGCTATGCACCTGTGTCAGATTTTTGCCCATTTACCAATTAAAGTAAGTGTGGCACTTAATTGGATGCTTAACTTACCGTGTGACTACGCAGCATGGCCCCAGTTCCAGGCTCTTCTCTTCATCAAGGCTGCCTTCTTGTTCTGAGGAGTGCCTGTGCAGTGCGTGAATGAGTGTTTATGTTCAGTAAATGAGCACACAGCAGAAAGTGGTGTGTTATCCATTCATCAGTACAGCGAAAAGATGCCATTTGAAAGACACAGGACAAGGAAGAGCTGCCAGACCTTGAGGCAGAGAGGTGGGCAGTAAACGTACACACTTCATGCACCGAAACCTCCATGGACCCAGTTTACAAATAAATGCCAAGTCCGTGTGGAACTGGAAAAGCAGACATAAGAAACAAGAAAGGAAAGAACTGCCCACAGGAGCATTCTAGAAATCTCCTGTGTTCCTCATACTGTACGCCCTTTTCATGTTCTGCTTATTCAGATGTCTGATTCTCCTGCCTCAGCCTGCCGAGTGCTGGGATTCTGCATGCATGCCTCCATACCCAGCATCACTGGTTAAAATGGTGTCAAATTGCTAGGGAGACACTATTACCTCCAGATTAACTAACACTGGAGAACTTCCTGAATAAGCAGAACATGAAAAGGGCGTACTGTATGAGGAACACAGGTGATGAGTGCTAACTTACCAATGATAGTCCCAAATGTAAATGGTTACTATCTGATATGCTCCTTTACCGATAGTCCCAAATGTTCATGGATACTATCTGGGTTGGTAGAATAATAGATGGAAACTATTTTTTTCTTATATATTTAGGATAAATACAATTTAGTCAATAGATAGTGCGAAGCTATCCCAGTACTGGAAATGTGGAAACAGGTGATTGTGAGTCTAAGGCTAGCCTGGGCTACAGAATAAGACCGAGTCCCAAACAAAATGCATAAACACAGAGTTGATTTTTAAAATTGGATGTGTTTAAGTTGAGTTTATACCAATCTCAACTTCTATTGGCATAGAAACCCCATTTCCATTCGTATTCTGAATATGAAATTTGAAGGTCTCCCCAGGAATGGTTTGATTTATTTGGCAGTGCCGGGGTGTGGTGCACAAGCACATGCTCTGCTACTGAGCTGCACCCCAGTCCTGAGTCTTGCTATCTAATTGTTCCGAATTCTTTTGCCAGTTTCTAGCTTTCCGCCATACACTGGGTAACTGAGTTCTGATAGTACTTGCTAGGGAAGGTTATATTCCTGGATGACTTTAAATGGTGAAATAAAAACAGAAGCATCCCGGAGTCAATCAGGTTTCCCTCCTTTCAGGGCCCCTTCTGGAAAGTAGTGGGGAAGCCAGGTCCAAAAGGAGGACCAGCCTGCCAGCGCCGGGTCCCAACACCAGTAGCGTTAGCCTGTGGAGCATCCTGCGCAACAACATTGGGAAGGACCTGTCCAAGGTGGCCATGCCGGTGGAGCTGAACGAGCCCCTGAACACGCTGCAGCGGCTCTGCGAGGAGCTGGAGTACAGCGAGCTTCTGGACAAGGCTGCGCGCATCCCCAGTCCCCTGGAGAGAATGGTGAGGGCTCCACCTCCCGCGTCATTCTGAGCCCAGAGGCCTAGAGCCCAGGCCTCGTTTTGATTGCTCCTTTAGAGATCGTGGCCATCTCTCAGAAAATATGCAGTCCTCCCCTGCCTGACTGTGAGCAGCCACCGCATCCGAAGCTGCCTTGGGGAAGCGAGGGGCTCCTGCAGCTGGTGCCTGGGGGCGGGTGTTTCTGTTCTTGTGCTTGCTCTTTCTCTGGAAGCTTCCATCTGATGGTTCTGATAGGCCTGGCTGGAAAACATGGCTTTAAACTGTGTTTATTTTTACTACCCTCAGAATTTAATCTCCTGAGTTGTTTCCCTCATCCCGAGTAAATTTCCCTTGAGAATGTTTTTGTTTATTTCGGGAATTGGCCCATTCGTTCCTACGCTTTTGGAAAATATCATTCACAGAAGGACATTTTACATGGAATACCAGAAAAATTCCTCTCTCTCTCCCTCCCTCTGTCCTCCCTCTCTTCCCCATGTAGGGTTATTTAAATAAACAGCGTTGTTTATGAAACTCCTGAAAATTCTAGTTCTGTAGACTGTTCTTCCAGCTTCCTCATATGTGAGTTGGTGCACACAGGATTCCTTGCCTGTGTAGTGAGCCAGGACTCCAGTGTCCCCGCCCCAGGAAGATTTCTTGCTTGTTATTTGCTGCCTGGCTAAATTGGAGAGGAACCTCCCCCTGTGGGTGGGGCTTCACAGAATTAGGCAACAACATCCCACACTTCCTGCAGCAGAGGATGGAGACCCCTTCAGACTCCACGCAGACCCCAGTTATGGCCCCCATAGAGCTTCTTAGCTGTCATGATTTGGGTATGAAAGGGAACCCTCAGATCTTGCTAAAAGAGACATCCCATGGTCATTTGGCCTGATCTCCGGGGTCTTCTCATCAAAGAGATTTTCTCTCTTGATACTAATGATCATAAGTGTCAAAAACCGTAAGTTGTGATTTTGCCCTTCTTGTTAAATTTCCCCAGAGAGTGTCTGCTGAAGACAGGAGACAGGAAGCGTCTAAGGCAAATGGTAAAAGTCGGCATTCATGGCAGCTTGATTCAAAGAAAATGACTCGCTTTGAACATGAAAATATTCATAAGTGTGTCTCTCTCCTGTGGCAGTTTAGAACCCTTAAGATGTTCAGCAGTCGATCCCTGCACTTGTCTGTGATCAGTGTTCAGCAGTCGATCGATCCCTGCACTTGACTGTGAACAGATATTTGTGGGAAATATCACAGCTTCCAGCCTGCAGTCCCACACTGGGGATGCTGAGGCAGGAGTATTGGTACAAGTTTTGGGCTGACTGATTCCTGTTCCTGACCTTGAACAAAAGTTTGAGCTGAGCGTAGTATAATCACTCCCGTAATCTCCACACTATGGAAAAGGCAGGAGGACTGATGCAATTCCAGGCCAGCATGACCTATAATATAAGATCTTGTCTCAAAAAAAACAAAAAAGAGAATCAGAAAGTTTCAAGCAAGACCAAATGTCCTGAGCATGACCTAGCAGCTGAAGCCACAGCCCAGGTGACTCCTTCTCTGCCTTGAGGTCACCACGCTCTCCTGTGTGGCTCCTGTGGAGGCACTTCGCGTCACCAAAGGGAAGATTTTGCTCTGCCTGCCTCTCCTTACTTCCAGTATCATGGCTAACACTGTGTTCTTTAGTTTGTTGTAACATATTTGTGCATGTGAGGTCAGAGGAGGATGTTGAGTGCCCTGGATCTGCAGTTAGTGAACCACCATGTGGGTGCTGGGAACCATGCTCTGGTCTTCTGCAGGAGCAGCAGTGCTCTTAAACCAAGAGCCACCTCTCCAGTCCTGTAGTTTAAAGGAGACCCAAGGTGTTCAGCCTTCCACGTGGAAAGTGAGCTTACTGTTTGGTGCGTCGAAAGCTAAGGAGACAGAGAGAGAAGAGGAGGCTGCTCAGTCAGAATTGTGTGTGCAGTATAAGCAGAAAGACCTGACTTGGATTCCTAGAACCGATGTAAAGGCTGGGGAGTGGTAACCCTTAGCACTGGAAGGTGGCAGGACAGGTAGCTTCCTGGAGTTTGCTGACCAAATTAGTGAACTCCACGTTCAGTAACAGACCCTGTCTCAAAGAACTATGTGGGGAAGCAACTAAGGAAGACACCTGATTCTGAACTCTCGCCCCCACATACATGCTTACTCCAACACATGACACATGTGCGCACATGCACACACATAGAGACACAGCCAGTTAGAGATGAGACTGAGCTGAACATAGCATACCTCTGCTTCTCGGGGTGTAACAGTGACTCTCATAGTTCCTTTGCTCTGTGTGAATTGTAAGTTTCTGGGTGTCTACTCTATCAATTGGTGATTAGTTCAATGTATTGTATTTTTTTAATTTAAGGGATCCTTTGACTTACCTGTCCTCTCACCATCTGCCCTGACACCCTGACACTGGGTCAGCCCACCCTGCCTGGGTGCATGGAGGGCCTTTAGTGTTGACATGCTGTTGGATGAATTTCATCCCCTCAATCAGATCTTGGCTTCCAGGTTTCAGTCACCAAAATAAATAGGCAGTTCAAACGGGTCGACTTGCCTCTGGGCCCAAATGAACATTATTTAAAGCTACAGTTGTCAGCCTAAGCTGTTTGAGTTTTCTTTAAAACCAAAGGCCAGTCCTTGTCTTTCTGAAATAGAGGCCTTATTTCTTTATGACAGATTTATTGGTGACACAGAAGTAAGCCAGTCCCGTCCTTCCTTCTGTTCACAGGTATACGTAGCAGCCTTCGCCATCTCCGCATACGCATCCAGCTACTTCCGAGCAGGCAGCAAGCCGTTTAACCCGGTCCTTGGAGAAACGTACGAATGCATCCGACAGGACAAAGGTTTCCAGTTTTTTGCTGAGCAGGTGATGTGCGCCCTTTGTGTTTGTTGAGAGCATTGCTTTGCCTGCTATTAAATGTGCTTGTGAAATATTTATTTTCTCCCTTTCACTGGCTTCAAAAGGACTGAGATAATTACAGGCTTGGCAACATAAATCCAGGATCCATTTTCTCTCTACGGAAGCCCAGCTACCACCCACGGCACACGGGCCTCAGTCACTCTGAGCACCTGCCAGGTTACATGAAGCAGCAACAGCAGTACTTGTTCTCCTTCAGATCATTAAGGACATGCCAAGGCACAGAGCCTCTGACCAGAGTGCGTCTGAGAGGTTGAAAGTATGTCCAAACAGTTGGCACCACCTTTAGCGGAGCCTGGCTACCCCTCAGAGTGGGCATGGTCACATCAGGGCAATGGTCTAGAGTTTTACTTAAGAGGAATCACTCGTGTGTATTTATTATTTAGAGCAGTAAGCTGTGTCCTTTTTTAAAAATGTTTCCTGTGTGCCTGGTACTATTGCAGATGCCCAGACCCCACAGTGGAATGGGAGGCTGTAGAGACAGACAAGAGTCCCTGTCCTCATTTAGTGGATAGCCATGTTTGTTGTCCTTCTGTGGCCTGGGGTCCATGAGATCCTTCCAGGAAAGTTAGCATGGAAGGTTCAGGAACCTCCCAGCTCACATTAGAAGTGCAGTTCTGTTTCTACAGACGGTAGAACTCTGGGCAACTTACTTAGCCTCTTTGTGTTTCAGTTTCCTCTTTAAAGCCGGGCTGACAGCCGCCGCCAGTGATCTGTGGGGACAGAGAAGGGTCTGGTCTATGAAGTGTGGCTGCTCTGTGAGGTCCCTGTCCTCACTGCTGTGTGAGGGCTCGCGTGTACCGGGGAATGGATACCCCATGTGTTTGCCCATGTGGAACACTCCTTCAGCTAAAATAGAAATCGTACCTTTAGCAAGATGAAAAGCAACTTCCTCCCCTTTCAGGAGACTAGTCATCATTACTTTGATATATTTCTCTCTCAACTCCTAGAAAACTGAGGATAAGAGGGAGTGGGGGGGTTGCTAAAACACTGTCTGCCTTCTGGTTATTTTTGTCAATGGATTTGCATTATAGGACCGGGAGAGACAGCATGGTGCGCTTGGCTTTCCTTTTCTGCCGCCCACCCTTTGTCTCTCTTTTTCTCTGAGATGATCTCACTGCAGATGCAGTCTGGCCTCAAACACACTCTCTTCTGGCCTCAGCCTCTTGAGTGAAGGGATTACAGGTTCAAACCTCCACCCCCAACCTCCCAGAAACTGAAGAAACTGCTGCTTGTCTTAATGTAGTATAGGCTGGGAGCGGTCATGCCTCGGGTAGGAGGGTTGAGAGTTCAAGTCCAGTCTTGGCTCCATAGAGAGGTCTGGAGCAGCTTGGGCTACCTCAAGAAACCCTATCGCAAAAAAAAAAAAAAAAAAAAAAAGACAAATGCAGAAACCTAAACCTAGAACAAGTGTGTTCCCTGAGGAAAATGAATACGCAAATGCTGCCAAATGTATTGCCAGTGGCTTCCCAGGTGAAAAATGAGATCAATATTGCTTAATATGGGCAGATGGAGGGGGCTGAATCAGTAGTTAAGGGATCCAGTAATCTGTCTGATTCAAATTCAGCTGGGTTATTTAAATACTGAACTCAAAATGGAATGAGGATAAATGAAGACATGATTCGGTTACCATGGTGTTATATGCACTCTTGTAAAAAGAAAAAAAAAAAAATGGAGGCCCAAAATAGCCCCAAACTACAGCTGACAATCAGGGCAGGAGGAAGAACTGTGAGGGGAGAGGGGCGTGTGAGGGGAGAGGGGCGTGTGAGGTGGGAAGGTGAGGGGCAGCCAAGGAGCCCTGGGGGGGGGGGTGGCACCAGTCAAGGGGCCTGCCAGCACATCTGCTGTGGCACTTGAAGAGGAGGACCAGGGTCCAAGGGCAGGTACCCCTGTGCCCAGAGACATCACCAGAAAGTGCCAGATACCTTAGTCTCTGTGAACTGGATCCCAAGGCAAAAACAAACAGAAAGGCTGGCTGTTGTCTGCAGCAGAGGCTGTGCCCCTGTTTGCTCAGTGTGCAGCCTTGCCTAAGCAACCTCAGTCCATGGAGCCTCAGCTGTGTCCTCTTCTGATGGGAGTGGCAGCGCATGGCCCGTGGAAGGATGCGGGGACAGTAATACACTCACATGAGAGAATGCTTGGTTATTGCTCTTACATTTAGAGAGAACTTTTAAACACCCTTAAATATAGAGTGTTAAGGGGAGTGACGGAGGCCCAGGACGGGGGTAAGATCTGCTGCATCCCCCTGCTAGCACTGGAGGCTGAACACTGCTGTGAGACCGAGAACAAGCCCTCAGGCAGCCGTATGCTGGCTTTGCTGTCCTAAGGACCACTGGTCCTGATAGAGACGGAGCCACATCCTCCGTCTGGATTTTAGCCTTGTGGCTTAAATGGCTGCTGCATTTAGTGCGCCCAAGGAAAGCTGAGCCTCTTGGGACTGGGATGCTAGCACTCTCAGTATTTGCTGGGACAGGTGGATTTCCCCATTAGCAGATGATGTGAGAAGTGGGATTATTATCACAGGAGAGTATTCACTGTGAAGATGTGTGTCTGCCTTCTGCCATAGAAGCAATCAGTTAAGGTCAGAGTCTCCTTTTTATGGGGTGCTGGGCATACCTCAGCTCAGCTCAGCTCAGCTCAGCTCAGCTCAGCTCTGCACACACACACACACACACACACACACACACACACACACACACACACCTTCCTCCTGTCCTTATGCAAGTCCTCACTAGATGACTCCCTGTATATGAAGCCCTCTAGTGTAGCATATCTAAGGCACAGCGTCCTAGTCATTTTATGTCTATACCTGCTTGTATGGCTTTTCTGCATCTGGCCCAAGAGACTGTCTTCCCCATGGAGGCAGCATGAGGCTGCACTTACCCAGTATGTGCAGGTGACAAGCTTTTAAAAGTTGGGGGGATTCTGTGGTTTCCTGTGACCTCTAGCAGTATAGATGTCCAAAGAAACATAGTAATGATTTGAGTAGGGGCCCCAGTTTAAGACTGTGTGTGCACGTGCATGAGCTCATGTGCATGCGTGTGCACACGCTTGTGTGCTCAGGTGCCCTTGGAGGCCACAGGGAACACTGGATCCCTTGGAGCTGAAACTATGGGTAGTTATGCCCACTTAGTGTGGGTGTCGGGAACCAGACTCGGGTCCTCTGCAAGAACAGCAAGAACTCTTAGCTGCTGAACCCTCGATCCACCCCCCTTTACAATTTTTCATTTTCATGGCTTAAGATGTAGTAATAACAGACACTGGTGAGGTTATCTGAACACTCAGGATGCTAAGGCAGGAGGATCACAGTTTTGGCTAGCCTGGGATACCTATCAATCTTGTTTCAAAAACAAAGAATCAAGATTAAATAATTACCAAAGACTCGGCAGTTTGGGCTACCTCTTCCAGTGCATAGAGAGGCTTCCAGTCGATCAAGTGTCGCCTGTGAATGGGCCCTTTCTATGTGCGTTCAAAAGGACAAGCCCTTGACTGTCAAACTGCTTGGTATCTTGTTCACAGCTGAAGATGCTGAGACCAGATGTTAGCATTGGTGTGCTGAGGTCAGAACCGTCTCTCTGACTTCGCTTTACAAAGAAATAAATGCAGCACAGAAAGGTTAGAAAGATTAGATAATGTATTTGCCTTGAAACTGGATCACATGGCAATGGACAGCCTGAGAGACCTGTTAGGAGGATTCTCTAAGAATCCAGTTAGGACACGATGAGGGGTAGCCCAGGGTAGGAGCAGTCAGGGTGGGAACAGTAGTCAGATTCTGTATCTATTTTGACGTTTCACCAGGTAGACTGTGGCATTTTTATTGATTATTTGGGGGCCCTCACATCATGTACCCTGATTGTGTTCACCTCCTAGTCTTCCCACGTCTGTCCTCTCCCCCCCCCGACCTCTCCTTTAAAAAAAGGGGGGGGGGAGATGGAGAGGAAATTCTACTTTTGTGTTGTTCATATACTCACTAGAGCATGCTCTAATTCCTAGTGGCCCCACCCCTTGCCCTCATGGGGCAGCTGGCCCCGCCTCTCTCTCCAGCGGTTTCTGGCGTGCATGCAGGCAAAGAAAGATCATTTTTTCTTTAGGCGGTCATGAAAAGGCACCTTAATGGTGTGCTGTGGCTTGAGGAGGCAGGCACAGGAGAGACATCTCTGGATGCAGTCCCTGCTGTGCACAGAGAGCACCGCGTAGGGTCTGGGACCAGATACAGCAAGTCGGCTGGGAAGGTAGTGAGCAGCAGGTTCTATGCTGAGAGCCCCTGCTTCCTAACTTATAAAATAAGGTTCGTGAAGATAGGGGGCTATTCTGTCTTCATGAAACAATTAAAATTCCATCTCTCCCAGGCCAGGAGGAGATCACTCAGTGTAAAGGTGCCTGCCTCCAAGCCTGATGACCTGAGTTCGAGTCCTTAGACCACACTGACACCTTCCTACAAGTTGTCTACTGATCTCCACACGGTAACACATAAGGCACAAACTGATGTAAAAGAAGTTTAAACAGTTTAAAAACACAAAAAAACTATTTTCAGTTCACCTAAAGGCAGATGACCAAATACCTTTTTATTGATCTGCTGCAGTGGTTTTAAAAGATTGTATCTGTATTCTGTTTTGTTTTGTTTTGTTTTTTTGAGACAGGGTTTCTCTATGTAGCCCTGGCTGTCCTGGAACTCACTTTGTAGACCAGGCTGGCTTCAACTCAAAAATCCTCCTGCCTCTGCCTCCCAAGTGCTGGGATCAAAGGCGTGCGCCACCACTGCCCCATATCTGTATTCTTATCAAATGTGTATCTCACGGGATCTCCTTTAGTCCCTATGGGCAGTATGCTTCTCCCTATATAGAGAGAGATCCAAGGCCTTCCATAGGAACCACATGCTTCTCCCTGTTTTATAAGATTTAAAATGATTACGGAGCAGGCACATGGTGTTTGTATACCGTAGTGTGCTTTGAAGTTTATGTTTGGCGATGTTCGTAAGTGTGCCAAGGTCCTGATGACGGCTGTATTACCCCTTCCTGCACTCCATAGTGAGACACGTCAGGTGAATAGAGACCTGGGATTGGAGGAGTTAAATTATTCTAATTTAACCGCATGAGATCCTGCAGTTTAAAACCTGACTAGACTATTTTGAGAGCTGTCACGTGGGAGAAGGGGGAACCATAAACCACTTTAAAGCAAAGGGCTGCCTTGATTATAGGAGTTGGGTCCCTGAGCTAGTGAAAATTCCTCTCCAAACCTGCAGAGAGAAGCAGGGGCCTCGCTGAGTCAGACAGCACATGGGGAACTAAGACACATCAAGCAACAGCAGGGTTCCGCCGCCTCCTTCCCATAGCTGGGATCTCATTGAGGAATCTGAAGGTGTGGGTGCTGTTTTTGTCTCTGCTCCCCAGTCTGTCAGTTAAGGCCGCGGCAGGCCGCCTGGGGATCCTTCCGCCCCACAGCTCTCCATATAACCATATAAGGGGTGGTTTGCAAAGCCCGGTTCCTCAGCACAGGTGGGCCCAGAGCGGGGCGTGTGAGCGCCTGTGGACTTACCATCCTGTGTCCTTACACACCCTCTCATGCCAGGTAGAGCTAAGTACTGAGCCGAGCCATTAATGTGCTTTTGAGAACAATTCAGCCGCTTAATACTGAGGCCCCATCTCTGTTTTACTTTGCAAACCCTTTAAAAGCTGTGGTTTGGGAAACCTGACCCATCTGGTTTCAGCCTCCATCTTGTTCATAAGAAAGACCTCGGGTAGACACTCCAAAGAGAAGATGTCTCTGTTAACAGCCATTAAAATCAGAGAAATGTCTGGAAGAGCACTGCCAATATGGCTGCTTTTGTTTTGTCCTGATGATCTGTGTCAACAGCACACGGCTCTGAGTGCTACTGAGGTAAAGAAGAGAGGGCACACACACACCCCACACCCCATTTTGTTTTTAGCTTCTCAATTGATGGATAAAGCAATGGCGGGCCCCCAGTGACAGTCTGTTTTGAGGATCATCCCTTCTAGGACGTAAATACTTAATCAATATTTCATTATATATTGGTGATAAATAAACACATTTTCCTTTGTGTGTTCATGCGTGTTTGCACATATGTATGCATTCACGTGTGTGTGTGTTCATGTGTTGCCTGGGGCATGTGTGGAAACCAGAAGAAAACCTTGAGGGGTTCCTCAGGTGCTGTCTACCATGGTTTTGTGTTTTTCTGAGAGAGTGGTCTGGTTCCCCATCCAGTTGCCTGCGCTGGCTGACCAGAGGATCCCCAAGCATCTGTCTGTCTGTACCCAGTGCTAGAATGACAAATGCCTGCCAGCACGCCCGGCTGGGTGTGGGTTCTGGGTCTACATTCTGATCCCCACACTTACACAGCAGTCCCTTCATGGATCAAGCCATCACCGCAGTCCCAACACAATTCTCCCCTTAATGACTGGTGAACTTTCTTCAATGGCTGTGGTTAGCTCTGCTTGACAGAGATATTATTCTTAAGAATTTAATCTAAGGGGTCAGAGAGATAGATGGCTGCCAAGCCTTTGGACTTTTGAGTTCCATCCCTAGAACCCACAAAGCGAAAGTTGAAAACTGGCTCCCACAAATGGTTTTCACACTTTCCACATGAGCCATGGTACATAAGTGTGTGTATGTACATGTACATACACATGCACAATAAGTTAATGAATAAATACATGTATTTTTTTTTAAGAATTATCTTGGGTGGACCTCATCAGTGACTTAAGAGTCTGGACTTTATGATTCGGTGTCCTGAGCCCTTAGGGAGACATGGTATTTCGTTGCTTAGAAGTAGCTCTTCCAGTGACTCTGACCGCTTAGTCAGAATCCTTGCAGGTCTTTTCAAAGCATGTCAAACGCAGTGCTGGCTGGGAGGGTGCAGCCCTCAGACACCCCTGTCTTTATGCCATACTGTTCAAATCATGCCTGTGTCCTCATCACCTGAGGGTTGGGCCGTTCTTCCAGGAGACTTCCAGTTCCAGCTTCCTTCCCTCCCAAGGAAAGAGGAGCTGGCTATGTCAAGAGTGCCCCCTAGAGGACACCCACGTCCTAGCTACAGCCCTGCCCCTTTGCTCATGGCTCAGCTCAAGGGATAGGAATGGCAGGCATAGCAGTGTGTACTCAAACTGTGTTTTGTCCCTTGTCTCCATCAGGTCAGCCACCACCCACCTATCTCCGCCTGCCACGCCGAGTCCGGAAACTTTGTTTTCTGGCAAGGTAATGTGCTGATCCTTTTGACTGCCACCTTCATAGCACGAAAGGTTTTGTTTGCTCTAGGCATCCCTCTGTCCCCATGGTTCGATCTCAAAGCTTTTCCTCTCTCTTTTCCCTGTAACTTCTCTCGGATTGCCTCACTTGTTGAAGGGTTTACAGGGTTCCCAGCTTTTTAGCAGAGGGTAGGCAACAAATGGGTTTCTTGCTTTTTAAAAATTTAAATCTTGTTTCCAAAATTACTGTTGACACCTGACTTCTATTCTTTTTTTATGAATATCTTTTATCCACTGAACTTTTCCCATTTATTTGGTGTCTGTGTGTCTGTGCATGCACACATATGTGCGTGCGTGCGTGCGTGCATGCATGTGTAGGTCAAATGATAACTAACAGGACTGGGCCTTTACCTTCTGTCATATGGTTTCGAAGGATGGGACTCATGACTAAGTCTTGGTGACAAGCACCTTCTCCTGCTGAGCCATTTCACTGGCCTCTTGGTTTTGTTTTTTGTGTGTTTGTGTTCTTGGTTGGTTGGTTGGTTGGTTTTGTTGTTGTTTTGAGTGTTGTTTGGAGGTTGTTGTCTGTGTTTCATGGTTGCTGTTATCTTGCTTTGTGTTTATAGCTATTTCTGGCTTTGTTTTTGCTGCCCTCAAGAACATAAGCCAAAAGGTTTGGGAAAGGCGAGCACCTCTACCACTGAGGTATATAGTCTTGTCCCCTCTTTACATTTGGGGGTGGGGTGGTTTTGGTATTGATGTTCCTAAACCTTACCTTTGGAGATGGAGGGAGATGGAAAGTTGTTCAAAAAATAATAATAATGCTTCAGATCTTTCCAAAATAAGTTCTGTAAAATGTTTATTTATCCACAAGATTGGGGTACAGTTAGAGAAGCTGAGCATCCCAGGTTTTGTTTGTCGGGTACAGAGGTTCCTGTAGCCCAGGCTAGCCTCAGATTCACGTCATAGACTAGGATGGCTTGAAACTCCTTATCCTCTGGCTTTACCTCCCAAAGTGCACGGCTTCCAGGCACACACTACCACACCTGGTTTTTGCAGTGCCAAGGACTGAACTTCCAGCCTTGTCATGCGACTCTGCAATTACCAACTGAGTTACAGCCTCAGCTCCTAATCAACTTTTAAAACGTTATCTTTACCAGCACTCTCATTTGGTTCCTGTGCAGTCTATACACACTGGTGTGTGCACATATCTTTGTGATCTTTGAAAGTACAACATCACACTGTAACGCTTCCCACTCACTCTGTCTGGAGACTGGCAGTACTACTGATGGAAAAGTAAAGGCTAATTGTTTCTTTTCTTTAATCTTCTCTAATGATGCTTGATATTAGATATTTTGAAGCCTACTTTTCATTAAAACCCTCTGGAAATGTTTCTCATAAGACTCCCAAGCTTCCACCTGATAAATCTCATTCTCTTGGTTTTCATAAAGCCTGCATTTTTGTTTTTAACGAGAGAGTCCTCTCAGAATAGTCCCTGGAGGCCCCCATGTTACATTCCTCCTCGCCCTGTCCTGGGTGGTTCCACCTGTTTCCTGGCTATAGGATCCTCAAGTCTTCCTCATCTTGTCTCACATTTCTCTGCCCTTTAACCGGATTGTTTAGATCATTTATGTTTGTTGTGATTATAGATGTAAGTGATTTAAGTGTGCCTTGCTTTTATTTGTCAAATCTGTTCCTTGTTCCCCCTTTCCTCTTTTTATGCCTACTTTTGAATTAGTTAAGTACTGTATATATGTCCATGTGTCTCTTCTGTTGTTGTATTATACCTAATAGCTCTTTATTTTGTGCCTTAGTTGTTACTTCAAGATTCATGTTATGTGTCTTTAAGGTTTTGCAATCTGCCATCAACTGACATTACTATACACCAGTTTAGATGAACTAAGAAACATAGCAAAGTAAACCTGACCTTTGTAAGATTGTGTGTGTTGTAAGTTTAGCAGTGTGTTGTTATTTGCTCAAATCCAAATTTCCATTTTCCAGTTTTCATACCAATTTTTTTGAAAAATGTCCACACTATATCATTTACCTACTTAAAGTATATAAATTTCTGATTTTTAAAGTCAGCACAATTAATTTTAAAATAGTTTTATCACTTCAAAAACAACTTCTTTGGCAAACACACTCTCCCAGCTTCCTTTAAATTCACGATTTGCAGTATCTCTTTGGAGGAATCCACTCACCTGTCTCACCTGGACCACAGCCACACATCTCCTGGTCACCCTGCCTCTCTCTGCCTCTCTGCCTCTCTGCCTCTCTGCCTCTCTGCCTCTCTGCCTCTCTGCCTCTCTGCCTCTCTGCCTCTCTNCCTCTCTGCCTCTCTGCCTCTCTGCCTCTGCCTCTCTGCCTCTCTTCCCCTCTGTGCCTCTGTGCCTCTGCCTCTGCCTCTGCCTGTTCTTCTGTCTCAGTGCAGTGAACAGTCAAGGCCTGCTTCGCATTCTCATTCTCCCTTCTCTCTCTCAGTGTCAGCATCCACAAATTAGGACAACTGACATTGCTTATAAATATTCCCTCCTTTTCTCAGCCTGTGTCTGTTTGCCCTCCATTCTCCATTTTTGCTGCTTCCCTTAAGAACCTGCTGCACCACAGCTGTGGGCTATACTCACTCCTGCTGATCCCCTGAGCAGCCACAGCAGCCACTTCGCTTACCACCTTTTGACCCCTCTTGCCCATGTCCTGTTCTCTGTACAGCTTTGACATTTTTACAGTTTTTTGTCTGTTCACATTGGTTCCCTGAATGTTTTCAAAAAGGACTTATTAGCCATGCTTGCAGAACCAACTGTTTCCTCAGTCTGACTTTCTGCTCTAACCTCAGATAACCTCAGACCTACAGGACACAGCCACAGTCGACTCTCTGATACCTCTAACCCAGTAAATACTGTTTTCCCAACCCCGATTTCTCTATGCTCCATGAACTCATTTGGATTCTACAAAGCCTTGTTCACATGGCCCCTTCTGAAAAGCCTCATTCAAGGCTTTCGGTAGACACACAGCCATCCCTTCTGCCCCTGCACGCGCACACACACACACACCCCGTCTCATGCTACAGCACACTGGGATGGCCTGTGTCTGTGTGACCCCGACTTTTGTCACCCCACTTTCATGCCGTTGACTCTTTCAAGGGGACTTTGCCTTACAGCTTTGCTTTCCTGGTTCTATTTTTGGGGTGCCCAGTTGGCATTTCTAGCACATGAACAGTTATCTCCATTAGAACTAGTTTGACTATGACAGTTATAGAATGAACAGTCTCTATCTAGCTGTCTTGTGCAATACTTGATAATTTGATATTCCATTTCAGATGTGAGATGGAAAAATAAATTCTGGGGTAAATCCATGGAAATTGTCCCAGTTGGCACAACCCACGTGACTCTGCCTGCGTAAGTTTCTCTGTGTTAGGAATGTCAGCTCTCAGGCCATAGATCGACATTAGGGGCAGGATGCCCCACCATCCCCCTGGCTTGGAGTCTGTGCTTTTTCTCTTTTACTCCACCTGGCAGTGAGTTCTGGTAGTCTCCCCTGACAGGCTCAAAGAAATTACTAATTTCTTTCACTGGATGGAAGCGCCTCCTTCGGACGGCAGCTCTCTCAGCTGAGGTGTGTAAACACTCACTTCTGCTTCCTTCCGAGATAAAAGGTCATTTTCTTTATCATTGTGGTCCTGTTGCCCTGTCAGAATTCCCTCAGAGGCCCCCAGGACCCTAGGCTGGGCTGTCGGGAATCACACACTGCTGTGACCTTTCACCCATGACTGGTGGTCAGGTCGCCACACCTTTCTTGTCTAATGCCCTCACCCACCTCATGGGATGTGTGGGAAAAATAGATGTTATGTATAAAGCACTTAGAGTATCGCTTACTATTTCCTCACAGTTGCTACTTAACTCTGTAAGCAATGCCTGAGTTCTTCTTTTATGAAAAAGATAGAAAGTGTAATTAGTAAGGTCTGAGAGCCTGGCCTCCTCCCCATGTTTCCCTCTTGTAACATCCCCTTCATACGGGGGTCTCGGCCACCAGCTGCCAGTAAAGCCCCCAGTGCCTTCAGGAGGCAGGAGGATGGCAGCTGAGGTATTTTCTCCTTCAAGAGCCTCAGTTCACACGCCAGTCACTTCGAGATGTATTTGATGTGGGATCTGTAGATAAGGGATTCGTTTCCTGCCTCCGTGTATAAATTAAGATGGCTTCTGCAGCCGTGGCTGGCTCTACTGGGAGCTATCTTTGACTTGCTCTTCTCTTTCAGTTTTGGAGATCACTTTGAGTGGAACAAAGTGACCTCCTGCATCCACAACATCTTGAGCGGACAGCGATGGATCGAGCACTATGGTGAAATTGACATCAAGAACCTGAATGACGACTCCTGCCACTGCAAAGTGAACTTCATAAAGGTACCTTGAGTGAGCGCGCTATGATGCTGGAGGGCTGAGGCAGTGCCATGTGCCCAGGGTATGGGCCACCTTCCACTCTGTCACCTGCCTCTCCTACCATCTGCCCTGAGGGCAGAGCCTGGGAGACTCATGGGACCATGACTGAGATACATGACGACATTACTCTAAGTGAATAACCCAGACATGAAAGGGTGTATTCTGTATGATTCTGATGATGTGAAACCCCAGAAGAGCCAAGCTCATAGAGAAAGAGAACAGAGCAGGTGGGGCATCAGGGGCCGGGTGGAGGGAAGGGTAGGAAGTCTGTGTGCCATGGGTTTAGGGTTTTCTGTTTGGGAAGGTGGAAGAGTTCTAGAAATAGATAGTAGTGGATAGACAGTTGGAGAATTGTGAGTCAGAGAACAGTCTGGGTTATATCATGAGACTCTGTCATGGAAGAAAGGATTAGGTGAGGGGACAGTTGTGCTTGTAAGTTTTACCACAGGAAAAGGCGTGATGACCAGCCATCCCATAACAGAGCTTTTCCCTCTGTACCGGTAAAATGGGCTAGACCGCTCTGTGCTCCAGGCGGGGTCGCGCACTTCCAGCCACCTGCCCAGGAGCTCTTTGGATCCTCAAATAAAAGACACACACACACACACACACACACACACACACACACACACACACACACACA
>NC_034591.1:68917333-68946303 GCF_900095145.1 Mus pahari | reverse complement strand
CCCCCTCCCCCTCACCTTTGGGGACATGGCTATCTCCTCTGTGACTTCCCATCTAGTCATCAACATTTGATTTGTTGATAAATACCATAAATAGAAAAAATCTAACCCCTACTTCCCAATAAAGGTCTGGCTCCTTTCTTCCCTGCCACTGTCATAAGGCTGCAGCACTCACCTCCTAATTTCCCTGTTCACATCTCCAGGCTGATATGTCCCACCTCTCTTTGCATTTTACCAAAGCCTGGAACCGGCAGAAAATGACATTGGCAGAAAACGACCTGGAAATGTTACTCAGATTTCCTGCTTTCCAAATACGGCTGTTGGTTCCACTGTAAATAGCGCTGGGGCTTTTGATTTATGGAGAAAAATGCCTTCTGTTCTTGAGGAATTTTAAGGGCGGCCAGGCAGTTGGAGAGTTCCAAAGCAGAGCCTTTGGGAAGTTGGTGCTCCCTCTGCCGGCTACCAAGTGGTACTGCGTAAACAAGACTGAACAGTTATGGGCCCAGGAGATGGGATGAGCCAGGACTGAGGCAAAGTAAGCCACAAGCCAGTCTGCCTCACAGACCACCATTGATGGATGCTGAGGGAGTGGCCTGTACAAGGCCCTGCCGCTGGGCCGGGCCTAGAATGGAGGAAGTAGTGCAAACTGCAACTGGAAGCAACCTCTTTAACTGGTCTGCAGATGACTGTTTTCTTCAAGTAAAAAGAATTATGAGTTAATTTTAAATTGCAGAAGTGAAAGTTCGCAGGCGTTAGTCACAGTGACATGCCGAGGCAGCTGCTAATGCACTGGCCAGATACCACTTGCAGTGTACTCGATTGAGTCTAAGAACTGAGTTTTGTGTTCCTGGGTTACATGAAGCAAACGTGGAAAAAGTACATCGCCTCTGCAAGTGTGCGTTATTGGGTTACAATCGGCCAATAGGAAGTTAACTGCAGTTTTCATTAGATAGCAGAAGTTTTGTTCTGGTTTGGTTTGGTTTGGTTTGGTTGGTTGGTTGGTTTTGTTTTGCTTAAATCCAGAACCTAGCTAGGCTGTGGGAGGAAGCTAGAAGGCCCAGAAATAAATCCACATGTTTATATTTAATGAATTTCAAAAAGAATCTGAGTAACACATGGTGAGAAAGGGCAGTTTCTTCAAGAATTTTGTTGGGACGACTGGATTTCCACGTGCAAAACGGAAATATCTGTAATCTGAGAAGTATAAAGCATAAAATGGGACTCAGCTGCAAGACAACAGTGGATGGATGGAGAGCTGTGTATGGATGTGCACCTCAGTCACACCAACCCTTGGGACTCAGGAGAGTAAAGCAGGGAGACGTTGTAAGTGCTGTAAGTGAGATGGCAAGATCCCATCTCAGAGAAGATGCTAGGTAAAGTGCAGGGAGCTGGGCTTGAGGTTAGAGGCTTTTGCTGCAGGCCTGAGGAGCTCAACTCGGCATCCAGAACCCACGTGTTAAGAGAGAACTGACCCCTGAAAGTTACCTTCTGACCTCCATGTGTGTGCTGTAACACACACACACACACACACACACACACCACTGTTTCCAGCAAAGGCAAATAGAGCTAGAAGCACAGCTCAGTGGCAGTGAGCCTGCCTCCCAGAAAAGGGGGAACAAAAGTACCTTAAAAATCATCCTTAAAAGCCAGCCATGCAGACGGCCAACAGCTAGACGAGTGGACGTTCAGCGTCACTCATCATTCAGGAAATACAAAGTAAAACCACTGCTTAGCATAGCTGCCACCAAACAGCTGAGGGGAGCTGAAGAGACGGGAGCCCCAGCACACTGCCACGGGATGGGCGTTAGTGTGGCCTTCAGGGAGGATGGAGGTCCTCCAAGCACTGAGCTCCTCTGAGTAGACAGCCCAAGGACAAGAAGACTCAAGAGCATCTGCACTCCCGAGTTCATCCAACCGCTCTTCTCCAGAGCAGAGGGATCAGCCTCAGGGCCATCAGCACTTGGATTTGGTGCAGAGGCAGGATGGAATACTGCTCAGACGTAAAAACAATGAAGTCCTGTCATTTGCAATATGTACATGAATGAATGTAGTAGATACTGTGCAAAGTGAAATAAGCCGGGCCCATAAAAATGCCACATGACCTCATCTGTAAGTGACTCCTAGAAACAGGAAGTAGGGTGTTAGTTACCAGAGGTAGGGGTGAGACCTAGGGAAATTACTGATCAAAGGATACACAATCTCTCTGCAAAGTCAAGAGAGCCGTTAGCAATGTATCTATAGACTTGAAAACTGCCAACCACTTTTTAAAAGTGCTCTCACCTAAATAGATGTGAGTTAAAACACGCTAATTAGCTTGAGTTAGCCATTCCACAATGTGTACACAGTTTAAAATATTTTGTAGATGATAAAAACATATAATTTGTATTTGTTTACAAAATAAACAACCCATAACCGGCCATATAGAAACACTTTTATGGCTTTTTTCTTTCCCTTGAGACATGGTGTCATTTAGTCAAGGCCAGCCTCTGATTCATTCACCCTGCAGCTGAGGATGATCTTGAACTCCTGATCTTTCTGCCTTCCTTACAGACGAGCACCCCTGCACCCGGCCTCACATCTTCATCTTGCTTCCTTTTTCTTTTGCAATACCTGTAGTAAGTGAATACCAGAGTCCTACCCAGACTGTTTGCATCTGCATCCTAGGCAAAGTACTGGAGCACTAATGCCCACGAGATCGAAGGCACGGTGTTCGACCGCAGCGGGAAGGCTGTGCACCGGCTGTTTGGGAAATGGCACGAGAGCATCTACTGTGGCGGCGCCTCCTCCTCCACGTGTGTCTGGAGAGCAAGTGAGTGTCCAGCCAGATCCCGTGTGTAGAGCTGATGAGGAGCTGCCTCAGGGCAGGGGAGGAGGGAGGGGGAGCACTGCTCTGTGTCTAGCCGCCAGCTGCTTGAAGGATGTTAGTGCTCTCTGGCGGGTCTGACAAGTCCTTCTCATGCTTACAACAGCATCTCAGTTTGTTCTGGGTCCTCCTCAGGGCCTCAGAAAGGAGCCACTGCCAGCCAAGGGTGGTCTGATGGGCTCTCGGGGCTCACACATGGCACCGTAACAGGCCTTGTTGGAGGAACAGCAAGATGCAAGTCATTCTGGAGCAAACTCTCCGTAGAAAAGACAGAGTGGCCTAGACTTCCCAAAGCACGCAGGATCACCCGATTGCTACAACCCCCAAAGCCTCCCCAGCCTCCCCAGCCTCCCCTTGTAATCCCAGAGGACACTCCCCCTGGAGCAGCTGTGTCGAGAAAGCGGTGGAAGCCCCGGCTGTACCGGCAACCCTTTCGTCTTCGGGTCCAAAAAGAGCCTGTTTCCAAGTTGGAGTGGTTTTCTTAAACTGTTGTCCTGAGATGAGGCCTTTAAGGATGGGGTTAGTCTGTTTAAGGGAGGGAGAGAAAGGTTGGGGGTTGAGGAGGGAATTTAATAATAAGTTGAGGGGTGATGGCCCCGGGTTGTTACCTCTGCAGCCCCACTGGAATCAGAAACACAGACTAAGGAGGAAACATGCAACACACGTTGTTCACCTCAAGTTGGGCTTGTGTTCCGTTAGGAAGAGATGTGACTGTAGGGTCAGTGTGTCCCTTTCAGGAGGCTGCAGCCACATCTTCTTCCATCCTAAAGGCTATTGTGGACCTGGAATGGTGTCCCAGTAGCTGCCATTCTAGCTTCAAAGGCACCCTCAAGGCTGCATGACGGCCTCTCGTTGGCTGAAAGCCTCTCGTGGATTACTGTCAGATCTTCACCATTCTTCCTTGGCTGTGTCTCCACGTGGGCCTCCAGCTCCCCTGGCCCATGTTAAAGGAAACCATCTTTCCTCTGATGGGTGGGGTCTCAGCTGGAAAGCACTGCATGGACCTGTGTTCCCGTGTTTAAGCTTAGGACGAGATACCCAATGGGATTGGCTGCCAGTGAGTCTTGCAAGTTTCACAAAGCATGTCTGTGGCAAAGTTCACGGAAGACATTCCTATGTGGATGTGTGACCAGCAAGTGCTAAGACCGTAAGGGAAGTTCTTGAGTCTGCATCGGATCTCCCTGGTGTATACCTGGTTCTGATTCTTAGCTGAGATGAAAGTTAGGGCAAATTAGAATCTAGTGTTCTAACCCTGCGATGGAGATGTTAGGGCTGAGGCTTGGTGAAGAGAAAAAAAAGAATACTCATATTGACTGCCCTCTGGGCCAGCACAGTTGCAGCTGCAAGGGCTTCTAGGAGTTTGGCTGTATGAACTTGGGTCTTCTGCAAGAGGGAGTTTAGCTGGTTAAGATAGGGCCTACTGTGTTTATTTATTTGATTTTTAAAACATCATTGCATGTGTGTATGCATGTGCGTGTGCGTATGTGTTTGTGTGTGTGTGTGTGTGTGTGCGAGAGAGAGAGAGAGAGAGAGAGAGAGAGAGAGAGAGAGAGAGAGAGAGAGAAGGGTATTCAAATGAGAGCACAAATGAGGAAGTGAGGGGACAGCTTTGTGCAAAAGTCAGTTCTTTCTACCATGTAGGTTCTGAGCTCAGCTCATCAGTCTTGAGTGGCATCTCAGCAGGCCCCTGGTGTGTATATTTGAATAACAAATTCTGTGACAGTTCATACAGTACGGATGCTTCACAGCACTGAATAATTTCACTACAGGACCAAGGCAAAGAGACTGCGAGTCCCTGTGATAGAAAACTCAGACAGGCAAGTCTACAGAGAGACACTTGGTAGCCGCTTATTAGTCAGAATATTTTAATAGAAATGGAACAGTTTAGAGTTAGAGATAAAACACAGCTGATCCGAAATGAAAAAGGCAACGGAATTAAACTAACATAAATGAATTGCAAATTAGACCTGGGTGGTTTATTTCTCTTTCAGATCCCATGCCGAAAGGCTATGAGCAGTATTACGGCTTCACGCAGTTTGCGTTAGAGTTAAATGAAATGGATCCTTTGTCAAGGTCTTTATTACCACCCACCGACACTCGGTTTAGACCAGATCAAAGGTAAGGATTTTTTTTTTTTTTCAAAGATCTTTCTCTCCAGAGACATTTAAAACAATCTACAAACAGTGGTATTCACAACTGCCTGGCCACCTGGAGTCTGAGGTGGGTACTGTCATCGGAAACACAAGGTAAAATGGGGGCATGAAACACTGGCTGTCTCAGAGGGACTGAAGCCTGTACTTCCATCCCTGTGTGAAGTGGCCTTTGCACATCAGTGTGGAACCACTTCTATTGCAGTACCGGGGAAGAAGAAGCAGTGGGGGCTGTTTTGAAGACTCTCTCTGTGTGTAGTGTTTATTTGTGATAATGAAAGCGCCCAGCTCTCCTGACCCGTCAATTTAAATTTCTTTTTAGTGCATTTGGATCTGACTTCTGATTCTGGGCTTGCTATTCGTGAGTTGTGTGGTCCATGACTAGGCTTTCCATCTTCCCCAACCTCCGTTTCCTACTCTGTAAAACAGAATAATATCTCCCCTCCCCCGAACCTTCTGAAATTGAGACTTGAAATCTAAAGACCGCATGAAAGGAAAGATGGCTGTGTACAATCTAGTTTGGTGTATGAAAGCCGTAATGACGTGGTCGATACAAGTGCATAACCAGGTTCCAAGATAATGATCAACGTGAGTCTGTACTTAAAACCTTACAGTGCAGGTTTGGTCAATAGGGAGAAAGTGGACTTGGAGAGTGAACAGTTCACAGACAAGAAACTCAAATATTTCTTAAACGTGGCATAAAAACCAGGCAAAAATACCATTTCTTAGACTGGCAAAAAAAAAAAAAAAAAACCTACAGCTGGTAACAGCATGCTATAATATAAATATATATTATAAAATATTATATGATATAAAAGGGATATATAAATTGCTTGAACTCCCTATGAAGTATAGTTTGATAATATATCAATTAAAGATTCACTCTTTTGTCCAACAATCCTAAATCTGCAAGTTCCTTGTACAGATACCCTTTCCTATGTATAAAGGGTGGGTGTCCAGAGTCATCCACAGCAACATTAAGTGTAACACTAAAAGTAGTAAGACCAACCCAATGTCTATATGTAGAGCACGTAATTAAGGTACGTCCACAAAACTGAATACAGCTTTTAAAAATGAAGACGTCCAGGTGCTAAGATCTCTAAGATCTGTTGTTAAGTAAAAAGCAAAGTAAAACAAAGCTGTTTTACCACCATTTATGCCCTTAGAACGGAGGAAGGAGTAAGAATATCTATTTATAGTTGAAAAATATGTACCTAAGAAATTAACGTTGCCTGTGATGTGGGGCCCCTGTGATGGGAGAGCAAGGGAAGAAGAAGGCAGACATGGGTTTCACAGGCTTCTCTCTGGATAGAGATTTTGAACCCTGTAACTATCACCTGCTCACCGGGGTCATCCTCTTCCTGGCTCAGAACGCTGCATCAAGGTGGGAAGGTCAGGAAGAGACTGGGTACTGGAATTTTGATACTCACAGAAGTGGCTGGTTATTATGTTTTCAGTGACTTTTCCTTTCCTCTTTGCCCTCAATCCCCAGGCTTCTAGAAGAAGGGAACATAGAGGAGGCTGAGGTTCAGAAACAGAGGATTGAGAAGCTGCAGAGAGAGAGGCGGAGGGTCTTAGAGGAAAACGGTGTGGAGCACCAGCCCCGGTTTTTCAGGTTTGTGCCTGGAGGAGGGGGGGCGGGTGGGGAACGTGCTTCTGCATGACTGTCCCGAGACAGGATTGGGGCCTTCCCCTTTGGCCCCCCTGCTTCCCAGTAGTGCCTCCTTGTAGCAGAAGAAGGGACACTTTCAGAGCTGGTCCCAGTGCTGGGCCATCTTGTCCCATTTGCAGCTGAGGCTGCTTGCTGGCCTGGATAGATTTCACAGGACCTGTTGATGACAGCCCTGCTGTAGGATTAGAAGTACCTGGGCCTCAAATCAGCACTTCCAGTTGTGGTCGAGTTTGGAAGGCCTGATCGGTCTTCACTCTTAACATAAATTTCTGGAGCTAGGCATGAGTGACTTACAGTCATACTAATATTCCCAGCATGTGGGAGGCTGAGGCAAGAGAGTTTGAGTCTAGCCTGGGCTACACTGTGAAACCCTGTCAATCAATCAATCAATCAATCAATCAACCAATCAACCAATAGTTGAGAGGGTCTTCTTTAAAATATACTTAAAATTGTAAAATGGCTGTGAATAATTGTAGCTGTTTATCCTCTCTTCCCTATTTTAACTGAGAAGAAACAGAAGCCCAGAAAATAGAGGGGGTTGAAGAAGGAGCTGGTGGAATCTTCCAGATGGGGCCTTTGCCCCTCCTGACAGTCTTGGCAGAGCTTGGTGTGATTTGGGGGTTTGGTTGCAGCTTATGTAGCAGGTGCAGACTGGCGGGTCCAATCCTGTCCAACAGCCAGTGGTTTATTGTTTGGCGTGACCCCGGGTTTGTTTATTGGTATGGACAACAGGGGCAGCTTTTGGAAGGCTGTACTGACTCATCTCAGCAGCCGGACAAAGGTCTATATTCCAAAATACTGAGAGATCCAGTCCCAGTGACACAGACCTGTAATCCTAACGCCCAGGAGACTGAGACAGGAGGATTGCAAGTTCAAGGCCAGCCTGGGCAAGTTCATAATGATAAAATCAAAACCCTGCCTCAAAAAAAAAAATTAAAATAGCACTAGGAACATATTCCTAATGGAGATAATGGCGGCTTAACTGCCTGTCAGTGGGGCAAGAGTCATCCATATCCACAATGGAATATCCCTCAACTATCTAAAACGGGATGGGGAACCCCATGGCTGAGGTCACCAAGCTTACCCATAGTAAGCAGGTGACAGATGCTGCTGGCTTGGCAGGCCGTAAGGCCTCAGCAATTAGCCCAGTTGTTCAACCATAGATAATATTTAAAGAAGAGGGAAGGGCTGTGCTCTAATAAAACAATATTTCAAAGGTTATGTGGAGCTTGGCGTGTGGCTTGTTGGTAGAACTCTTGGAGAGCATTCATGAGACCCTGGACTTGGTCCCAGCGTCACAAACACAGGCACTGGAGGCTGAATTGGGTCCTTGACCTTAGTGTGCTGGCTCACAGAGGGACAGTGAAGAAAAACATCACACTCGTTACTATGTGAATGAGTTCCAGTATAGACTGGTGTCAACCGCCCAAGGCTAGAGCACCACCCCGTACTGTGAAAGGGTGAGGAGGCAGTAGGTGTGGCACACATGCACGAGCTTTCTCAGGCAGAAAAAAGCTGACACCATCACTGCCCGGGAGCAGATGTGAGGCTGGGAGGTAGGGCTAACCAGAAAACGGTAGGCTCTGGATCCTTTTGCGTCCTTTGCATATTCTACGTAGGAGATGATCTTTTCCCAGAGCCATAACCAAATTTCTCTCTTGACTGTTACGGTCCGGTTCCTTTTTGTTCATTCTATTTGGCTTTCTGCTGACTTAGACTGACTTCGATCAGCCTGGTTGGTTGGTTAGTATTCAGTTGTTCCCAGTGGGGTGGCTATCAGACCAGTCCTGTTTGATGTACAGCATACACACACGCGCACACACACACGCACACACACGGGAGGGGGCTTCCTTTTAGAAGCACCACCTTCCCAACTTCCAGGCTTAAGTATATATCAGAAGTAAAAAAAATGGTTGCCAGCCTTTGGACACGACTCAAATACCCAAACAAGAGCAAAGAATTTGTCTGGAGTGAGGGTGGGCAAGCAAGGGAGGGAGGGGGAGAGAGGAGGTGATAGCGGACTCTAAGAGATGCTGCTGTCTCGTCTCATCTCTCACAGGAAATCCAGTGAGGATGCGTGGGTAAGCAACGGGACCTACCTGGAACTGAGGAAAGACCTCGGCTTTTCCAAGCTGGACCATCCTGTCTTGTGGTGAAATGAAAAGGAGAAAGAGGTTCCCTGAACTTTGCCCACATTTGCTTCCGGAATCAGCGCACCGCTGTCTGTATGTTTAAAAGATAGCGTCTAGAATGATCACGTGTGCTTAGCGTAGCATTGTAAGCACTGAAGTATATATTTTCTTCAGTAAGTCTCTTTAAAATTTCAAGTGTTATCATGATTGTTTATATGAATGTAGAACACCTTGGTATTTCTTTTTATATATAAACTATTTAATAAAAATGAAAGATTGAATGTTAATGTGTGGGTTACAAAAAAAAAAAAAAACATTTAACACTAATTTTCCAGAGGTAAGGGGGGAAATTCAAATTTATGCCTTATAAAATCACACTGGAGGAAAAAAATGTCCCAGGTGCGTTAAGAAATAATAACAGGGATACGCACCCATGCGTAGCTATGCGGGTTTAATTGGTAGCTGGGACATCGTTTCGCCTCAGACAGCTCTTCGATTGCTCATACAGAACCAGTCTGCTGCTGCTGAAGTACTAAGAATGTTTTCATTTGCATTTTCGTGGTTAAGAAATCTGTGTAAAGTTAGTGAGATGCATATTTTTTATGTAAGGTGGGCATCAAGCAACCAGAAGGGGAAACTTCTGTCCCTTTACTTCTGTTGCCTTGTGTATAAAACTGCCCCTAGCTTGCTTAGAGACGTTGCCTTCATCAGAGAAGACTCCATTAATTCAGTGTCCCAGTGGTGTCTTAGGGAGGCAGCAGGCGTTTCATTTTTCCTCAGTAAGAGCTGAATCCTTAAAAATTTAAGAAACTACTTTTTAGCTTCCTGCCCCATCTCTGGCTTGCAAGCCCTCCTTTTGGCCCCTATTGAGGATGAAATGTCTCTCATTTAGTGCAGACAGTAACAGTCCACAGCAGTGCGACCTTCTAAACTTCAGCGAAGTCACTGGTGGCTTTAAATAACCCGGCGTTGTTCCTCCACACGGCTTTGGTATTCTCTACCTCTTACCGAGCACCGTCCTTCTGACCTTGTATAGCCAGTTTGACCATCTGCCTTATAGACAAACATTGCTGTTCTTCTGTGTCGTCCTCTGAGAAAGCCGCGAGGGTTTACCTCTTTCCTTGACTCTCTTCTTATTTGTAATACTCTGAGTTCTGCATCTGTCTCAGACAGGAGCTACCAAAGGGAAACCGTTGTTCTTATAAGTGTCTTACTTTAAATCATGATAATAGAATGTGCATAGTAGCTGAATTGTGTTATCAAAACAACCCTGACTTCTGCCCAGAGCACATTAAAACCAAAGCCTGATTGTTAAGCCTTTGACTCAAATGTCTATAGCAGTTCTATGAATCATTGTGTGTAATGATAGGGTAAAGAGATTTCTATAGAACGAATTTGAGGGGGCCAGTGAGATCGGCTCAGCAGGCACAGGCACTTATTGTATGAGCCTGGCACTGGGTCCAGTCTCCAGGACCCACTTAAAAGATAGAAGGAGAGAGCCTACTCCACAGACTTGACCTGTGTCACACCAGACAACCAAATGAACAGCTGAAGTTTTCACAGCGGAGTGTATTGAAGGTGAATCAGTAGTTTTGGAGTCTACAGCTGACTGTCATTTTAAGTGACTCATTAAATATTGGTTCATTTTTTTCCATGTTGTGGAGACACCAAGATGAACACAGCAGGAATCTCATTTCCATTTCTAAGCAGCTGGGTGGTGCGGCGGAACCTTTAGTTCCTGTTTTGTTTTGTTTTGTTATTTTTCCTTTTCAAGCACCATCCATGTCTGACCACGGCTGGAGATGTAAGGAAGGATTTCAGCAGGGAAGCAAACCCGAGAGGACACGTGGGATTTTAGTAATACTGGCTGTGAAGTAGGCCTGCTCAAGAGGCCACCCCAAAGGAGAAGGAAAATGACAAAAAAAGCACAAAATCGAGAATGTATCCCCAGAATCAGCACCGCTGATTGAAAATTCTTCAAGTATCTCGTGGTATCATTTCTGTTGACTTCAAGCTTTAATTTGGATCTACACAAACAGCTGACCCAAATGTCTCCTCTGTAGTCACCTTATTTGAATCAGGGAGAGGAATGAACAAAATATGTTCCAGAACCATGTGCAAGCTCTGTAAGTCACTGCCTATGTCGGGATAAAGGGCTTTCAGGAATGCAGATGGTCAGGAGGCACACGCTGCTACAGTGAATCTTAAAACTCCCTGCTGGAGGCTGCTACATGCCTCTCATTCTGTCCCACACACTCTTCCTCCGAGTTTGTGTGTCTAGGACTTGAATGTTTCCATAAGGAAAACAGAACTGCGGTATTGTTTTGAGAAGAATTAAGTTAAGTTTAATCTTCCTGAACTCCTGACTTTCTTCAATACACAATGCCAATCACTGTACCATTTGATGTGCATGTTTCAGTCCCTCTCATTCTAATTATCCTATTTCAAGTTTATGGTAAGTCACAGATGTTCTTCCAGTAGCGGGACCTTATACTAGCCACATGCTGCACCTCATGTATTCCCCTTCTCAGTACTCACAACCCCGATCTGCAAGGCATCATTAAGGAGTGGGGATCTTCAGTGTAGCAAAGGAGTAGTGCAGGTTCCTCCACGGGCCCTGTCATAATAAAAGCCTCAGTGCAGCTTCTTCCTGCAGTTCACAGCTTGATGCTAGGATGCTCCTGGTACTAACTAAACACTGGCAGTTCACCTCCCAGACACCAGGGGGAGTCAGGTAATAAGTAAAGAGATGTAGTTCACATCTCAGACACCAGGGGGAGACAGGTACTAACTGAAGAGATGAAGTTCACTTCCCAAACACCAGGGGGAATCTGGTACTAATTAAAGAGATGGATGCAGTGCACTTTTTGAGACACTAGGGGGAGCCTGGTATTAACTAAACAGATTGCCATTCAACAGACTCAGGAGGGGTCTTGTACGAAATAGATGGGGGTTCACTCTAGGTCATAAATACAATTACCTACTAAGTAGCAAGAATGCCTCAGCAGTCCCCAAGCCTTCCAGTGCCTCTGGGGGCTTCCTGATGGAAAACTACACAAACTGAGTTTTTTTAAATGTTAACTCCATTTAGGCTTCTGTTTTCCTCATATCCTATTATTAATTACTTCCAATAAATCACTTGCTCAGCCTTCTAGCACTGTCTTCCTTTGTATTTGCCAGATTTATGATGTATTGGCCCAGTCTACCCTTAAAGACATCAAGCCAAAAATAGAGGTGAGGGCTACTTTGCTTCTTAGTGTAGGCCTACTGTGTGCACCACACGCTCTCTCTGAGGGACTGTAGCTATTCGGGACTGTCCTCACACCCTCGAGCTACCAGCCAGAGCTCTAAGTTGCTCTCGTGATCTTAGAAATACAGGCTACAGTGTTTGGTCAGAGTTTATTCGAATGTCTTTATTTTTAATGAACATCAGCATAAATCTATTTTTGCTAGTAGATCAAAGCTATTTTCACACGCTCTGTTTTCTATTTTGTATCGATCCTGCGGATCAGTGATTATCTTTGTTGAAATCCTTCTTATCAAATGTGTCTGCAAGTCAAGATGGCCTAAAGTGCAAGCCAGTTTTTTGTTTGTTTGTTTTTGAAGCTGGGTTTAGGGGATGCAGTTGTCAGAAGTGATTTATTCGCTTCATTTGTGATGATTTTTTTTTTTATCTTCCTCTGTTACCCCCCCAGGATATGCTTTGGGGGGAAAATGATACTTGTAAATCTTCTATTTAACCATTTGTAAAATCTAAATCGTACCCCACTACCCGCACCCATTTCGCTCCTCCAGAGGCTCCTTTTAGTTTGTTGTCTCTCCCCGCTGTGTAGCTCACTGACTGAGAATAAAGAATACAGCAAAGGCTGCCTTTGTCTTTGTTTTTCCTGGCTGTGTGTAGCTGTGGTTGAGGGAAAGGCAGCAAGATGCTGGCTAGAGTCTGTCTGGAAGGACATAGCTGCTCACCTAGAGTGATGCACACTGAGACAGTGACTTGGGAAGACCTGGGTTGCTGTAGTCTTCTTCCTAGCATCTCCCAGCTTTCTCAGCTCTTGGAATAGGCACTAGGAACCGAAGGATCCCCTGCTCCACCCGCCGTACTGTGCTATGGAAATACCATTTCCTCTGTGTCCGAACGTGAAATGGAAAAGTGCTAATTGATTATGCCTGTGTAGCCACACGAATCATGACTGACCTATGCACGGCTCTCTCCAAGGTGTGTCCCTGAGCATCCAGTGACCTTCATTTGGTTCAAGTTGGTGTGTCCCAGCATTGTTATTACAATAGAGTGGTGCAAGAGGATATCTGGAAAGCCTAAGAGCTTTGAAATTATTGGCCACTGTTCACTCATGTTGGTATTAATGCACCATGATCCGGACAACTGAAGAGGGAGTTTGGATAATATACCTCAAGTTTACATTTTTAGTCACATTCTTACTATTCCAATGCCATTGTACTCACGGACACCAGTAATGAGAAAGCCCGGACTATCTCCCCATCTGGCGTTCCGATAACACAGGCCAATCCAACAGTCTCAAGAGAATGGGATGAAGGGTCCAGGGCAAGTGTGAAACATGGGAGATTAACAAGACAAGAAGCCCTTGCTGCCTCAGTGGCAGTTGGAGCTCCCAGAAAGGAGACCCATCAGGAATGTGGCTTTGAAGGTACTTGCCACTTTGCTAGACAATCCAGATCTGGCTGGAAGAGCTACCCCTTCCTGGGTCTCAAATCAGCCATTCATGTCATGGTTTTAATGAGCTGAGAGGAGGCTCTTCTTGCTGTCATTTAAACTCGGAGACTGGGAAAGATACTTTAAGACTCTTAAATTCAGCTAAGGTCCTCAGAGTAATTTACACACACACACACACACACACACACACACACAATTTTCCCCAGGTATTTCAAACCTAGGCGACCCGGGGCACAGTATTGATCAGCATTTTAGAACCACCATGGGTCTGGGACACAAGTGTCCTGCTGCCTAGGAACAAATTCCTTTTCATAGATTCCATATTGTTTTATAGAGTCTTTGAAATTAAAAGTGGGGACAAGGTGACACTTGATTTAGTTGCAATAGAGTTTCTCTTGTTGCCCAAGATGGACACTGCAGGCCTGTGTTTCTGTGCCCAGCTATTGCTGAGGAACTTTTCAAAAGGGCTGCACAGAAGGAGGCCCCAGCTGCGGCTGTGGTAGAGTCTTGGGGGGCACATTTATGGAGCAAGGAACAGTTCTAAACCCAGACATTCCTCTGCCTTTAGAAGCCGTGCATCTGGTGGCAAGCTGGTAGGTTAGTCAGTCATCACAGTGTGGTCAGACATTGCCCACACTGTCCAGGGAGAGGTGGTGGCAGTTCCTCTGAATTGGTGACGAATCTAGAGGAAGTCTGGGTCTCCGCGACAGGGGGGAGACAGGAGGGGCCTGACACCAAAAGCAAAACCACCCTTCCTGCTTTGCCCAGGTCATTCTCTGTTCTAACATGGCGTCCTGCTAACCAGGAGCTGATAAACTGAGATAACTGGTCAACCTACACTACTGAGCTGCCATATTAGCTCTGGATGTTCTACTAGAACTCTAGAGAGAGAAGCTGGGGCCCCGGGGTATGGAACAAAACAAGTCTTCTATTCTTACTAAGCCACTGGGATCCCTTTGTTTACATCATCATGGCCTGCCTGTCACATCAGTACAAATGCCTTTGGTTCACAGATCCTGTTAACCACGTTTTTTCCTTGTTGCAGCCTACCATGTCTAAAATACAACTGATCTCTCACTCTTTCTACAGCCTTAAAAAAAAAATTATTTTTTTATATGCACACACACACAAACACATGTGAACACAGAGACATCCATGCACACTTGCCCGCGTGCTCTGATCCCCTGGAACTGGAGTTTGGGCAGTTATGAGATGCCTGACAAGGGTACTGGGGACTGATCCTGTGACCCCTGAAATAGCAGCAGGCACTCTTAACCATGACCCATCTCCCTACCCCCACAGCCTTTTAGAAAAAGCTTTTGAGGAGAACAGATGGGGAAAAGCTGGAGAAGATCCAAGACAAGGCCATTTTTCTTTTGTAAAATCTCATATGTTCTTAAGAGAAATGGAGTTTAGCTTCACCCCACCAAAAAGATATTTGAACCAAAATAAGTGAACACCATCAGCTCCCTGGGACCTGCATCAAAGCCCTGAAATGCACTTAGGCTCAGCTGTTTGCTGGGTGTGTGTCAAGGGTGGCTCTGGGAAGCCACATTCAGGCACTGGCTAGGAAGGGTTCTGCTGATGAGTGAATGAGCAACAAGGCTGGCCCCCAAAGGGACCAGTGATGCCCCCCAGAAGCCTGGCTGTCCCCAGGAGAGCACTTATGTGAAATAACTGGCTATCTTTAAAAAAGCCAAAACAACAAACCCAGAGTTGGCAATGCATGTAGTACACACACATACACGCAGGCAAAACGTGTGTGTGGTGTGGATAGGTTTGCTCTCCCTAGATGCATGTGTTTGAATACTTGGCCCACGGGGAGGGGCACTCCAACAAGTGTGGCCTTGTTGGAAGAAGTGTGTCACTGTGTGTGCGGGGGGGGGGGGGGCAGACTTTAAGGTCTCCTGTGCTCAAGTTCCATCCAGTGTGGAATCCGGTTCCCTTCTGCAGATCACCCACAGCTTCTTAGCACCATGTCTGCCTGTGCGCTACCATGCTTCCCACCATGACAACGATGGACTAAATCTCTGAAACTGTAAGCCAGCCTCGATTATATGATGTCTTTTATAAGAGTCCCCTTGGTCAGCCAGGCAGTGGTGGCGCATGCCTTTAATCCCAGCACTTGGGAGGCAGAGGCAGGTGGATTTCTGAGTTCGAGGCCAGCCTGGTCTACAGAGTGAGTTCCAGGACAACGAGGGCTATACAGAGAAACCCTGTCTCAAAAAAACAAAAACAAAAAAACTAAAACAAAATAAAACAAACAAAAAAAGAGTTCCCTTGGTCACGATGTCTCTTTATAGCAATAAAACTGTAAGACAGAAGTGGGTACCAGGGACTGGGGTATTGCTGTAATAGGCCTGACCATGTTTTTGTTTGAAGGAATGTGGATTTTGGAACACTGGATTAGAAAAGCTTTCAGTGTGGCTTAATAAGCCATCCTAGTAAGAACATGGAAGACAGTGGTGCTGAGGGTGATTTGAACTGTGGCAGTCTGGCTCAAGAGGTAAGAAAGATTATATCTTGAGTGTAGGAGGTTCTTTAGGACATCTCTTAGTGCTACATAGTGTCCTGTGATTAAAGTCAATGGGGAACTGCAGCAGCCTAATCTAAGCAAGATGACAAAGGGCACAGACCCATCAGCAGTGAAGGTGTGGCTCACTTCCTCAGGAAAAGAGCCAAGACCTGCATGCCGAGGATGTAGGATACAGAATGGGGAGTAGAGGGAGGTAATTATGAATACCAGCTAAGGCCACATGACCAGTTGCAGAAGCGAGGATTATAGTTCACATGAGTACTTCTGTTTTTGTTAAGAATGTATTTATACAAATATTTGTGTTTTCTTTCAATTTCTTTAATACAAATTATCATATTTAAGTTTGAGATACCAAAGTATGTTCCCCAAAGGACATTGACACCTATTCCAAATTTGCAATGTGTTTGTAGTTGTACAAGTGATAGTTATATCATGTTAGGCATTATTATGACCTGACTTATTGTTTGTGGTTGTATGAGGGATAGTTATATCATGATTGTGATAGGGCTATTGTTTTCATTTGGCCATAAGAAGATATAATTGTATGTCAAGTTGACAAGGGGTAGGTTGTGGTAGCTATTCCCCATTGTCACCCTGACTATATCTAGAATGAACTACAATCCAGACATAGAGGACACACCTGCGATCCAGATCTTGAGGCAGGAAGACAAGGGCTTTTGATTCAGATCTTGAGGTGGGATGCTATACGCTTTTCATCACGCCTTTAATTGACACGCATCTTTAATCCAGATCTCAAGGCATCGTGGCCATGCTTATAAAGACCTGTAAGTAAAAGGAATTAAATAAAAGCTTAGGTCCGGGTGTGGTGGTACACACCTTTTATTCCAGCACTTGGGAGAGAGAGGCATGAAGATCTCTGAGTTCAAGGCCATCCTGGTCTACAGAGCAGGTTTCAGAACAGTCCAGCTTAGGCAGTGAAGGAAACCATGGCAAACAGCAAGCTGGTGAAGACAGAATGGAACAAGGTGCCATGCTCTGACCTCAGCAAGCAGCAGAACGTGGCAGCTTCGGCCACATGACTCTGTCTTTAGAACCAAGGATGAAATTTCCCTCTGATTCTTAGCAAAGTTGCCGAGGCCAGGAATGTATCAGGAGTATCCCTGCATGGAGGCCCAGAGGGGCCATTGTGTTGAAGGAGGCGTTGGATCTCCTTCCACGTCTAAGGAAAGCCACAGGGGCCAGATATATGGCAGGGGTGTCCCTGCATGGAGGCCCAGAGAGGCCATTGTGTGAAGCTGTGAAGTTGAAGCCTAGATTACCTTGGAGACCCCAAGATGTTGGAGATGCCAGAGTTGTGGGATACCTGCCAAGGAAATCTGCTGACAGGGAGTGGAACTCGTCCATGAGAAAGAAGTGTGTTGCAGTCAACAAAGCTGAAAGGAGTTGGAGAGCTGAAGAACACTCTGACATCAAACACGGAAACGCAGAGTTTGGCAGCAGAACTTGGCAGCTTCGGCCACATGATTCCATCTTTAGAATCAAGGATGGAATTTCCTTCTGATACTAAAGATAGTGGCTGAGGCCAGGAATGTATCGGGGGTATCCCTGCATGGGGGCCCAGAGAGGCCATTGTGTTGAAGGAGGCGTTGGATCTTCTTCCACATCTAAGGAAAGCCACTGGGGCCAGATGTATGGCAGGGAGTTTGCCCAGCTGGCTTTGTCCAGTATTTCCTCACTTTGCTCCCTTCCCTTCATTTTGGGATGGTAATTTACATCCTGTGCCACTGTGTATTGGAAATATGTCATCCGGGTTTTTTTTTTTAATTTTGATTTTATAGGAGATTACAGTTAAGAGATTGCCTCAATCTCAGAAGCGACTTTGAACTTTGGACCTTTTAACATTGTTGACACTGTGATAGACTCTGGGGACTTTTGAAGTTAGACTAAATGCATCTGTTATGGCTACAAGCCTGTGGAGGCCAGGGAGTGGAATGTGGTGGTTTGAATAGGTGTGGCCACCACAGACTCATGTGTGGCCGAGTGGCACTACTGGGAGGTGAGGCATGGTTAAAATAGGGGTGACCTTATTGGAGGAAGTGTGTCACTGGGGGGCAGGTTTTGAGGTCTCCTATGCTCAAGCTCCGCCCAGTATAGAATCCAGTCACTTTCTGATGCCTGTGGACCAAGATGTAGAATTGTCAGTTCCTTCTCCAGCACCATGTCTGTCTGTACTCTGCCATGCTTCCCACTGTGATGATAGTAGACTAAGCCTCCGAACCTATAAGCCAGCCCCAATTAAATGTCTGTTCTAAGAGTTGCCCTGGTCATGGTGTCTCTTCACAGCAGTAAAACCCTAACGAAGACAGCGCTCAAACACATAAAATAAAAATAAGTGAATCTTTAATGAAACAACAAGCCAGAATTCCAAAGAGTCACTTCCTAAGCGACAGTATCTGTTTCTGCTCTCTGAGGTGTCCCTAAAAGCCTGTCACTTAATCAGTGTGCTTTGGGGTCACAGATAACTTATAGGGCCAGGTTTTGGGGCATCACGGGCACTCAAGAAGAAGGACCATCTTTGTGGCAGTTTCAGAGTGTCCACATCTTTGCCGTTTTGGTTGACTGGTTAAAATACTTAGCAGTCTTCACATGTATCCAAGAGTTTAACCTGGGCGGAGAAACCAGCTTGGTAGAGTCCAGGAAAACTCCAGAACCCATACGCTGGCAGTTGTTCTTACTCAGTTACTGAGTCATAAAGATGCGTGGTTACTGTTACTGTTTGCCTCTTAAATGACCCCCAGAGCCTGTCTGTTAAAGACTTGGTTCCTAGGCTATGCTTCTATGGGGAAGTAGTGAAACCTCTGAGAGGTGAGGCCTTAGAGGAATTGAGTCACTGTGTTAGGCCCTTGAAGGTGATATGGCAACTCGTGCCCCCGGCCCCCCATCTTCCTGCCTCCTGGCGATTGTGAGGTGGCTGCTTCCTCTGCTCCTGGCTTCCCATTCACTAGGCTCTTCAACTTTACCCCAGGTCCAAAAGTAATAGGCTGGAATGACCACAGGCTGAGACTGAAATCACGAGCCAAACCCTTTCTCCTTCTAATGTGTGCATCTCAAATTTTGCATCAAAACGGATAACTAACGCAATTACTTTTTAAAAAATAGCCCGGCAGTGGTGGCGCATGCCTTTAATCCCAGCACTCAGGAGGCAGAGGCAGGCAGATTTCTGAGTTCGAGGACAGCTTGGTCTACAAAGTGAGTTCCAGGACAGCCAGGGCTATACAGAGAAACCCTGTCTCGAAAAACCAAAAAAAGAAAAAAAAAAGAAAAAGAAAAAAAAAAGTAAAAATTAAATAATTATAAAATCGTGTAACAACACAATAAAATGGTTTGCACTCATTAGTTTTAGAAATAGACATTTTACTGGCCTCTGGAGATGGCAGTACATGCCTCTAGAGGATAGGACAGGAGGATTGCTATGAGCTTTGAGGTGAGGCCAGCCTTAGTTACATACTACATAGCAGATACTGACTCAAAGAGCCAAAATGTAAGATAAGGAACAGAAAATTTACATGCCTATTACCCCAGTTCGAGGGAACCTGAGGCAGGGAGGCACCGAAGGTTCAAATCCAACCTGGGGGTGCTGGCTACTCTGTTGATTTGGACAGACTGGGGTCATCTGGGAAGGTCGCACATCAAGCGATGAGTTTCCTCCATCAGATTGACCTGTGGGCCATTTCCTTGACTTATAACTGGTGTGAAAGGGCCCAGCCTGGGGTGTGCATGGTGCCATCCCAGGCAAGTGTTCTTGAGTTGTGTAAGAAAGCGAGCTGAGCAAGCTGTGGACAGCAGGCAGCGAGTAGTCAGTGTTCTGTGGTCTCTGCTTCAGTCCCTGCCCTGGCTCCCCTCAGGGATGGGTGATAAAGAGTAAGTCAAACAGACAGACAAACAAACAAAGACCCTTTCTTCCCCAAATCGCTTTAGGTCATGGAGAAATGGGTACCAAGACTATTGCTGTGACAACTCTAACCATGAGGTATGGGGGGAGGATTGCAGAAGTATTTGGAACTTTGATTTGGAAAAGCCATTGAGTGTTCCAAACTTAATGGGCTGTTCTGTGGGAGCTTGGAGGATTAGCGAGTTGAGGGAAATACTGTCAGCAGAGGCCTGGCTTGTGATGTTCCAGGGGGAAGCAAAAACTCTCTCAGGGCTGTTCAGATGATATTCTGAATTAAGAACATGTGGTTCCTGTTTTACTGGGGTGGGTGAGTTAGCCGTGATTAACAAGGCTCTGGGCCACTGAAGTGAATCTGTTGCTTCACTGGGACCTTGTGAGGCTGCTTAGCCGGGGCCTGTGAAGTCGGCTGCGGCTAACAAGAGGCAGCAGCGTTGAGGTGGAGTCTTCTGGGAACTGTTTCTTCACGGTGAGCACACACACACACTGTGGTCCAGATGGACCAATGTTGCCTCTCAATATGGCGACCAGACTTGGCTGTGTATGTGAGGCTCCCACATGGCATTGGTTTTAAAGGCACAAAGGGGTTGTGGGGAACAGCTCAGGCTTCGCACTGTGTGACAGGATAGGAGGTCCTGTGGCACCATGTGACAGGATTGGAGGTCCTGTGGCACCATGTGTCCAGATTGGAGTTCCTGTGGCACCATGTGACAGGATTGGAGGTCCTATAGAAAGACCCTGAAGCCATTTGTAAAGGTGCAGCCTCCATTGTGGAGTCTCAGGATGGAAGGGGACAATGGAGAAAGGCTGAGCTTTGGTTCCATGGACCAAGAGGTCCCATGACCTTCCAAAACAGTGCCACCAGCTATGACCCAAGTGTTCAAATACAGGAGCCTGTAGGGGAAGAATTAACACCCAGACCATAACATAGGTGCACACACACACACACACACACGTGAATGAATTCATGGCCTTTTAAGAGTGAGAAGGGCACAGTCTGCATCAGACTGGCACAGCGAGAAAGATGCCCATGGTTCCTGACCACCAGGCCCACGTGCTTCTCAGAACTATGATTGTCACATAGTTTTTCACTAAGACATTAACTGTAATCTTTCAGCAATGAAATGGTGAATCTTGGTGAAGTCTTAAAAGACCTGGTCATAAAATGGGGTAGACTTAGAATTATGATGTTGGCATTTGCAGGAACTAGATGTCTGAACATGGGTGACACAGGACATCCACCACAGTGTAGATGACACAGAATTGTGTCTTTGTGCCCTTCCCCACATCTTCTTGTTTCTGAGACTTGGAAATACCCTAACCATATCCACCATGGCTGGCCCCTCGAAACTCACCCTTATCATACTTCATTCTTAGCACAGATTCTAAGAACTAGTTGGGACTGGTAAGTTGGAGGGGCCAGTAACGTGTCAGGAATTCCCAATATCTCCTTTCAATCTTTAAAACATTTTTTGACAGGTCCCATGTAGCCCAGGCTGTTTTATTACTTACCACATAGCCAGGCTGGCCTTGAACTTACCATCCTCTTCTCTTGTTTCCCAAGTGCTGGGATGCCGAACGTGTGCCTAACACAGCAACTCTGAGGTACCATAGAATTCTACTCATTTTACACATTTGTACCGCTTTTGCATTCTTAAAAATATAACTACTAGGACAATTATTGTTCCTCTGTGCCTCGTTTTTCAAATTAAGTGGACCATAATCTTATTATATAACCATCTTCATTTTATAATATAGAAATTAATCAAATAACACATATCAAAAGCTATCTCGCAGGTCATGGTGGCACATACCTTTAATTCTAGTCTCAGGAGCCAGAAACAGACAGATCTTGGTGAGTTGAAGGCCATCCCGGTCTACATAGTGGGACTCTGTGTCAAAACAATAGCAAAAGTAACCTAACTATACACTGAACACATAGTGGGTGATCTAAATTTAATACACTGAACGCATAGTGGGTGATCTAAATTTAGCTTTCTCCTTGTTCCTAAGCTGAGAGTCTAAAGTAAGTTATCTGCCTTCTTAGAACTAGATATGGTGGCCACATAATATTTTGTAACAAGAGAGGAAAATGTGACCATAAAGCCTGGCATTGGAATCTTCAGGAAAGGGGCTGCCTTCATTGATGAGCTGTGACATCTTAAGAAAAGGAAACCTGAGGGATGGGACTCCCAGGATCACCTGTTGTGGAAGACTTAGCTGTTGGCTTTAGTTTCTTGTTTACCCAATGGTTTAGTAACACCTTCCACACACTCTGTGGTTTTATTTGTACACATGACAACTGGGAACTATGTTCCATCCCTTGATCTGACCCAAGGAAACTGGGCAAATGGACTAGTTACTCTTTCATGGCAGTGGCCCAATACTTGGCAGCCAAATGGAAGAAGAGCTGTTTTTGTTTACAGTGTAAGGATATAGTCCACCATGCCAAGGAAGGCATAGTGACAGGGCTGTGGGACACCTGGTGACATTGTACTTGCAGTTGGGATGCAGAGAAGAGACAGGAAACGGAGCCAGCACCCAATGGCTGACTTCCTCCACTGAGGTCCTGCCTCCTAAAAGCTCTACAGTCTTACAAAAACAGCGTCACCATCTGGAGACCCAATGTCCAAATATATGAGCCTATGGGGGATATTTTACATCTAAACTACAACAGTTAGCTTGAGGGAGTTTGTGGGCACACAGCTTTAAAGCTGGAAGTGAGTGTGTGAGTTGGAGAGGAATGGCGGGGGGGGGGGGGTGACAACTGCCCATGACACAGTCTGTGTGCAGCAGCAATCGAATGCTAGCAGTAGAGATGGGTGTGAGAGGACCACACCTTTGGATCAACTGGGATGAGGTTATAAGGAAGTTGAAGGATGAGAAAGTCCCTTCTAATTCTCAAGTCTCCCAGAAAGACAGATTGTCCCCTCCTACACACACACACACACACACACACACACACACACACACACTTTTTTTAATTAAAAAAAAAACAGGATAATTTGTTCTCAACCTTGACCTCATATACTTTGAATATATTTGAGCATCCCAGACACACACCTATGAAATAAAGACAGAAGGACACTCAAAACGGAATGAACAGCAAATAGAGGCTGTGTTGGACACAGGAAAGACGCAGTCATGGCATCTGAATCTTTCTGCGACCTTGGAAAGTCCAGAGATTTCCAGAACTGTCAAAGAAAGATGAGGGATTAGAGAGACACTGGAGTCCATCCTGATCCACAAAGAGGTTCTCAAAAAGACATATTTTCCCTTTCCACCCAAAGACTGCAGGACGGAAACTGGGGGTGTAACTCAGTTTGTAGGATGCTTGGAAGGGGTGATAGACCCAGGAGGAGATCTTTCAGGGTTGTATTCCCTGTTGTACATAGTTGTTTCTTGCTATCCATAGGGAATCGACTTCAGGGCATACACAGATCCCGCAATCCAGAGGTGCTCGAGTTTCTCAAACAGAATGGCTCAGCATTTGCTTATAGCCTCTCTTAAGCTATCCTCTCTTAAGCTATCGATAACAATGGCTAACAGAACACAATTACTATTTGGTGTGGACAGTTGTTATACTGTATTATTTAGGACAATGGCAGGTTCAGTTTTCCCCAAGGATTTTTTGTTTTTGTCCACAGATTCGGGGCCTGTGCATCCCAGCCTCAGTTCTATGCATAAAGCCTCTTGCTCACTGACCCCCACACCCCTAGGTGGTTTTAGAAGGGAGGGAGATGCTTGGGGGTATGTATGGCACAGCAGTGCTTGCCCACCATTTCCCCAAGCTCAGGTTTAGTCCTCAGAGCTATCAAAATTTAAAAGACAGAAAGAGGAGAGAAGCCGGGCATGGTGGCACATGCCTTTAATCCCAGCACTCGGGAGGCAGAGGCAGGNGGATTTCTGAGTTCTAGGCCAGCCTGGTCTACAAAGTGAGTTCCAGGACAGCCAGGGCTACACAGAGAAACCCTGTCTCGAAAAACAAAAAACAAAAAAACAAAAAAAAAAATAAAAAGGAAGAAAGAAAGAAAGAAAGAAAGAAAGAAAGAAAGAAAGAAAGAAAGAAAGAAAGAAAGAGGAGAGAAAAGAAAACAAACAAACAAACTGGGTGCAAAAGCACAAATCAGGAATCTAATCCAGTACTCAAAAGGGGTTGGGGCAAGAAAAATCTGAAATTGTGCTTGTCCTTAGCTACACAGCCAGGTTGGGGCTAGCCTGGGCTACACTGAGACTGTCTCAAAAGACTAGAAAAATCGTGTAAAGGAAAGGGTAGAGAGGGATCTGTACTAAGAAGTTCAATATGATTAAGACTGTTAATTAGCCATGAAAACTCTTTACATAATGCATAATATATCTGAAGTTGAGAGTCTACGTGAGGCCTATACCATAAACAATAAATTACAAAGTAGCAAATGGGAGAACAATGTGAGCTGTCATCAACATCAAAGATGAACGCAATTAAAATGAATTAGTCATGAGCCACATTAAGATGAAGGTCATGGGTATTTGGATTTACGATTTACACTGAAATATATACCAATAACGGCACTTTATGGTAAGCCATCAAATCTAACTCGGTGTGACACCAGTTAGAGCTGAAGATGTCTAAATCCCAGGCAGAGCTAGAGCCCAGCTAAGCGGATGGTGTAAGATGAAACGTGAATTCACTTCTGCCCCAAAGGCAATCAGCCTGGATGGAATCCACTGTTTTTCTTTAAGAAAGAAATAAAACTTGCATTTTCAGGACACTGAAGACAGATTTCACAGAAATGAAGATGAGGGGAGGAGCAATTTACACTAACTGCTGAGCTCTGTCCCCTTGAGGCTGGATGGACCCTCTGAGCCAGAACCGTGAGTCAGGGTCCAAGAGCACAAAGTTCCATGTATCTGTAACCAGCACAACCCCCCCCCCCCCCCACACACACACACGCAGCTCCATGTGGGGTGATTGTGGTTGGGAATAATCCAAGTCTCTCAAGTTAGAACCTTCGCCAGTCAGGATCAAGTCATTTCCTCGCCTCCTTTTTTTATTTAATATTTTTTTCTTTTATGCGTATTTGTATGCATGTTTCTGCCCACAACAGGCCAGAAGAGAACACTGGGAGTTACAGGTGGTTATGCCCGCAGGATGCCCAGGTCCTGATGAACTCAGGTCCTCTTCTTACCTGCCAAGACATCTTTCTAGGCTCCTCCGTTTAGGGAACAGATCTCTTCTCTGTGAGTGTGTACATGCACTTGTGTGTATGTGTGCATATCTGTGTGCATTGTGTGTCTGTGTATGTGCATGTGTGTATGTGCAGGTGCCCATGGAAGCAGAAGGGGGAGCTTCAAAACCCATGTGAGCCTCCTGTTGTGGTTATAGGAGTCTCTTGTGCCCCTTTCAAGTAGCTTTAGCCTTCTATGCAATTTTAACTCCATCTAGCCATCAAGAAGACATGGCGCCTCCATGTTAGATCTCCCAGGAGAGTATGCATATGCTTTTTGAAGTTCTTAATGGCACAGTATTGTAACCTGTAAATACTGACCAGGGCTATAATCTGAAGGTCAGGAACTAAAACCCTCAGATTTGAGTGACCAAGGGACCTGTTCCGGACCACAAAGAAGCTAAAGGTAGCTCTGACAAACTACCAGAGATTCAAACACTCAAAGGCTTTTGGGTGAAATGAGAGAAAAAACAGAGGAAGCGTGAGAAGAAGGAAAGGTGCCACGTGGTCATCATTTTAATGGACAACTCGAAACAATCTCAAATTCCCTGGAAGGAGCCCTCAGTCTGGAATTGTCTAGGTAAGGCTGGCATGTAGGGTTGTCTGGATTATCTTGGTTAAGGGCAGATGCAGCATTAGCCCCTGGTGTAGGGCCCTGTACTGCCCAAGAGATAGATAATCAAGTCCCAGAAATGCTGTCCTTCATTCTCATGTGTTCCTGCTCTTCCCTGACTGTGCCTGTGACTAGCACCTTCAAGTTCCTGCCTTCTTGGCGACAATGGACTGTGAGCTGGAATTGGAATCAGAATAAATTCTGTTCATTAAAATCATTTTGTCCGAATATTTTAATCACAGCAACAGAAATGAAACTAAGGTGGCATGTCTTTAATGCCAGCACGGGGGAGGCAGAGGCAGGTGGAGCTCTGAGTTTGAGGCCAACCTGGTCTACATGGTAAGACTCCATCTCAAAGCAAAACAAAACACCCCAAAAGGATGTTTCTTTGCCTTCTTTGTCTTTCTACAATTTACTTATGATGTGCCAGAGAGAGAGAGAGAGAGAGAGAGAGAGAGAGAGAGAGAGAGTTTTCTCTGTGCTCCACCCCCCCCCATTTAGTATTCTATGAGATTTCTAGATCCGTGTGGTTTTTCGTTTGTTTTTTTGTTTTGTTTTTATTTGTTTCTTCCAGACTGGGGTTCTCTGTGTAACCCTGGCTGTCTTGGAACTCACTCTGTAGATGAGGTTGGCCTTGAACTCAGAGCTCCACCTGCCTCTGCCTCCCAAGTGCTATGAATAAGGCGTGTGCCAGCTGGGTGACACAGCTGGGTCTGACGACATTAATTTGAGGATTTCTCTGTCATAATTACTCTGGGTTTCCTTTGGTTTCTTCTCTCGGCGTGGCTCGCCCTTGCACCTCTGTCGTCATGTCCAGAATCCTGGAGGATTCCTTCTTCCTCTGTCTGTGTCATGAGCTAATGAGGCCTCAAAGCAGGCTCCATGCCTGTGTAGAGCCTTCATCTCCAGCATACTTTGTGAGCTTATATTCTGAACTGCCTGCTTGGACCACTCTTGGGCTCTTTCTGGGATGTTCTGACCCCGATTCTGTTCTCCAGTTCTCTCACATCGAACCATTCAGCTCATCTCAACTCCCCAAGTGCATGCGGACCTCACAAGGTAAGAGCTCAGCCTCCCAGTTCACCCTCACCTCAGACACCAGTTCAACCATCATATAGGAAGGGGGCCCTATAACTCACTCCTCAGTCTCAATTACCTCCTGGAACGGCTCACACAGAACCCGGAAGAGTGTTTTTTACTATTGCCTGGTTATTACAAGGGAGACAACTCAAAAATAGGCGAGCAGAAGAGAGATGTTTTGGTGCAGTTTGTTTCTGGCAAGCTGGGGTGCTGCACTGGGTGATTGGATGGAATGGCCAGAGGTGAAGGGGCTGCATAATGTTTTGATAAAACCTCAACGATGTTGACTCTAGCAAAACAGCTTTCCTTTAACAAATGTTTTATTATGTATGTGTGCTCACATGGGTGTGTCAGTGTCAACAGAGCACCCAGGCCAGAAGATGATGTCGGACCCTTTGACCTGGGGTGACAGGCATTTGTGAGCGACCTGTCATGGATACTTGCATCACAATCCTGGTCCTTGTGGCTAAGCAGGAAGTGCTCTTAACCACTGAGCAATCTCGCCAGTCTCAAAGTAGCTTTTCTTGAAGACCGGTCTTGTTAAGAATGTATCTGGCTGTCTTAAAAATGGCTGTTTTCTTCTCTGTCTGCTGGCAACACGAGGGAGTGTTCTGGGATGGTCTATGGGTGTGACTTGGAGTCAGACTGTAATGAGTTCAGGCATGGGGAGTTCATGAGTTAAAAGTCAGCAGGAGGCACACAGAGGATTTGAAGCCAGACTGGGATAAACAAGCCCTTGTATTAAGAACATACCAGTGAAAAGAACTTGGTTAGAGATCCTGGGAGTAAAACTCACAATAGCGTGGGCAGTGTTAACTCAGGGGCAATGCGCCCTGACCCTGAGCCGTGACCACAGCAGGTGTTTTCCTGCAGCTCTGCTGGTGCCCCCCAGGTAGTCCGCTGTAGCAGCTGTGTTTTCCTGTATCTGTCTGTCCTTCTGGGAGAGGGAGTTGCCCTCTGACCCCTCTTCTCCATGAGACCCAAGGAAAGCCTCTGATTTTTCCTCAGACCAGTTTATTCTTTCTATTCCCTTCTCTTTTGCTTTTCCTTGTTTGAGCCAGGATCACATATAGTACAGCCTAGCCTCCAAGTCACTAGGTAGCCAAGGATGACCTTGAACTTCTGACCTTTCTGCTGCTCCCAAGTGCTAGGGTTAAAGACCTGTATGCCACCGTGTCTAGTTTATAAGCCCAGGGGCTCGTGCATTCTAAACAAGCGCCCTACTAACGGGCGGCAGGCCTGCTCCTACACAGCTCTTTACTTGATGGTAGTCGTGTATGGTTTTGTTTGGTTGTTGTCTTGATGCTTGGTGTCATGTACCCAGACTGTCATCACCTGTGTAGCAAAGACTGACCTTCAACTCCTCATCCTCCTCCCACCCCTCCCAAGTGCTAGGATGCTTTCCTGGTTTCCAATGGCTCATTAAGTCTTAAATCATGTCTTCATGCTCCTTACAAGTGATCGCCGTCATTATTTTCTTTACCTGATCTGCTTGTTGTCCTTTTACCAACTAGAATATGAGCTCTGAGCTGCTCCTCCGGAGCCCAGGATACAATCGGTACCCATGAGAGATAGAGTAAATGTGGTGAGTGGGTTTTCCTTCCTTATCTTCATTCACCCATGAAGCTAACAAAATAAAATATCATCCAGTACAACTTAATATTATGTAATTTGATATATGTTTGAACTGGTAGCTAAAGCCATTTAATAAAGTAAATTAATTTGGTGGAACTAGATTACCCTGGGGCAGTGCCTTCGATCTTCATGATTTTACAGTACAGATAGAAAATAAAATGTGTTCAATAACCAACCAAAGGCTTTCATCTCAAAGACCTAAGACCTCAGTGTCTAGCCTTATTTGTTTCCAGTGTGTTGTACCAAATACACTTTGATATAACAGGGATGTTTAGGATCAGTGAGATGGCTCAGTGGGGTGAGGGTGTCTGCCACCAGGCCTGGTGACCTGAGTTTGATTCCCTACAGTCTACGTGGTGGAAGGAAAAAGCTGGCTCCTAAAAGTTATCCTCTGGCCTCCATATGTATATGTATGCATGCACAGAGAGAGGGAGAGGGGGAGAGAGAAGGAGAAAGGAAGGGGGAGGGGGAGAGAGAATTGTGGT
>NC_034591.1:68910521-68917215 GCF_900095145.1 Mus pahari | reverse complement strand
TGTATGTTTAACCCATGAACCCATTAGCCAGATTGATCAGAATGGTTTCCAAAGATAACAAAGCAAAGACCAAGAAGGAGAGGAAGATGGTCAAGACTCTATACTGTAGAGAAAAGATTGAACCTGGGCATGGTGGCAGAAACTGTAGCTCTTGGGAGGTGGAAGCCTGAGGATCTGAAGTTCAAGGCCAGAGTTGCCTTACATAGCAAATGTGAAGCCAGCCTGGGTTATAAGAAAAGCAGAGTTTAAAAAAATGGGTTTAAAAAAAGTACCTAAACCATAACCCACGCCATCCTACTGTCACGCAAACCCTGCTCCCCAGGGATGTGGTCTCATCTCTCTTGTTGGTTTCCAGTCTAGAATGCTCCACCTGGTGCTGTGCCTCTCCCCCACAACCTATCACTAGCATTCTACCCACCAGAGCCCAGCATCCCAGCATCCGGGCCTTCCCGACAGCACCCCTCTCCTGAGCTGCTGTGGGCAGTGCTTGGCCTGTTACCTAATGTTTGCTGTAACTGGGTGACAGGGTTCAACCTTCTATTTTGAGGTGCAACACCAGGTAGCTCAGACAGGTCAAGTCAAGGGGCTGTGCTGGCCACAAGACTACCCATGGGCATGCTGGGGACGTGGGTATCTTGGTCCTCTGTTCTTTTCCACTGCTCAGCTTAAGTTCTCTGCTAATAATACCGCGTATGATTTATTGATGGTGATAACTGACTCAGCAAAGAGTCTGTATGATCTGTAGCGATGACCAGATGGTCCTTCATAAAACATTAATACAGCAAAAGCAGGTGGCATTTAATAAGAGATCATATAAGTCTGTCTGGGAGCCATAGAACACATTTTTTTTTCTAAATTGCCTAATAATACGGAATTATCAGGCATGTTATAAAAGAGGAAATCAACTCCAAACCATGATGTTTGGAAAATGTTTTTGGTTGTCGCAGATAGCAGATAATAAAAGATTTTAAATGTAATTTTACCCCAGATTTTTCAACTCTAGCATGATTATTGTTTAGAGCAATTCACAAGAATGGCAGAGACCTTACTAAAAATAAAAGAAAGCTTTCAGAAAGCTTTCTTTCTTGAAGTTCCCTCTAAAGCCACACTGTACCTTGTCTTCCCTTTGTTATGGTAAACCCAATGTCTATAATTCATAAAGACAATTTTGGTTTCTCTCTTAGATATTCTTGTTTGTCTGTTTGCTGATTGGCTAATATAAAAATGTTTTTGGATTTATTTGTTTGTTTGTGGAAAGATTCCTGCTAGAAAGCAGGCTAGCCTTGAACTCTTGACCCTCCTGACTGCCACAGTCATAAGCACGTGCTGTCATCCCAGTCAAAATAATGTATGTTACTATCAAGATGGGATACAGTAAACCCCTCGACTGGACCACATAGGCCGCTTAGGGACTCGCGATCAGAGAGCTCTGCAGAGCTGAAGAGCTAGGCAAGGTGTGGAAGCCTGTGGCCCCACCATTCAGAATCCCGAGGGAAGAATCCTGAGAGTTCACAGCTAGCCTTGGCCCCATAGAGAGGAGGGGTCAACTTGGGCACCACAGGAAGATTCAGTCTTAAAACCCAAACAAACAAACAAAATCTGTGCTAAAAAAAAAAAAATCAAACAGGAGCAATAGCCTGTTTTGACTAGATGAATCTAGTTCAGCTGTGAAGTAAAAGGCGGAGATTGACATCTATATTCAGATGTTTGATTCATTCCCTACTTTACCTATCAAGCAGAAGTCTAAAATTCAAGTATGGACTCTGGCCTGGGCTCACACCCTCCATTCCTAGCCAGATTCCATCACTGCCTTTTTGTCGTTGCCCCATTTTGTTCTTTTCAGACGGGGTCCATGCTTAAGTCCATAAACCTCAGAACTTGCTGTACAGTTCAGGCTGGCCTGGTGTTCACGTGGAGGTGCGCTCTTGCCTGTGTGGGTCAAAGGTTACCATGCAGTGTCTTCCTCCGTCATGCCCCGCTTCATTTATTTGGGGGATTCTCCTGAGGAGCCTGGAGCTTGCTGCTTTGTAATCCACCTGCTAGTTTGCCCTAGCCACCTGTCTCTACCTCTTGAATGCTGGGCTCAGCTAGCTGCTGTTGTGGTTTTTTGTTGGGGGTCTGAACTCCAGTCCTTACATGTGCATGCCAAGTACTTTGTCCACGGTGTCCTCTCCCCAGGGTTTCATGTAGCCCAGTGTAACCTCTAATTTAAAATGGCTGGCCTTGAATTTCTGGTCCTCTTTCTGATACATCCCCAGTGCTGGAATTATAAATCTGCAGCACCACTCCGTTTACTTAGATGGAGGGCAGAGCCCAAGGGTTTCTGCACGCCAGCCAAGCTCTGTACCAACTGAGTTACACCCCTAGCTGATATCTGACCGTAAGTGTTGCTATGACTTCTCTAGAGAATCTTTATGTCTCAACTAATTCTAGTTCCTGCAGAGAATGCTAACATTCTCTTGACAGTTAAGAAGGAAGAGATGAGAAAAGGAACCTCTGAGTTCTTAAGTCTGCCTTCTTGCCTTCTGTGGATCTTTCTCATCAAGGTCCTGACCTAAGGCTGGTCTTGTAGACGTTAGCATCTCTACGGATGGGGAAACTGAGGTTCATAGGGGTGGGAACAGCAAATACCAGCAGAGATGAGACTGAGACTTGTGCCACTTTGAAAGCCACACCACAGCCTTCTCTCAGTCAGCCTCTGGCACTGCCATTTGCCTTTGAAGGCATGCAATGCCCCAAATTAACCTGTAAGTTCAGGAACCAGGTAACTCCTTGGGATGCTGGGAGTTGTAGTTCTTGGAAAAACAACAAAGCCTCATGGGAAAGTATGGTAGCCTATAGGTTTGTCCTTATAAGTCCCCTGCAACATGTAGCTTGAGGTCACTCTCAGCTGGAAAATGCCCGGAAATGGTCCTGACCAAAGTCCGTCATCTCTTGGTCAGTTTCATATTTAATAAAGTTTGGTCCAAAATGGTGGAGTTGATTTTCTCCGGTGAATCTGCAGATTAGCAGACACTGGGACTTTACTTGTCTCCAGTGTGAGGAAGTTGGCCATTGAAAGTGGAGAGCAAAGCCACTTGAAATCGGAAGTTCCCGAGTGCCCACTTCCTATTGGCTGCCTAGATTCTCCAGAAAAACTAGGCTCACCGTGAATTTACGTGTACAATCCTTTGAGGGGAAAAAAGAAGATTTCAAAGCGTGATAGTAGAAAACAATGTTCCCCCCTCTACCAACAGTGAAGAAAAACAAAAATCGGACAAAACTCCAAGGTGTACAGGTGAACCGTATACAGCTCCCGGAAAGGTTCCCTCTTCCTTTGTCTACACTAACAGATGTCTGGCTGGTGTGTTTAAAGAGCAATCAGGATGGAGTCATATGCTACGATCAGTTTTTTTTGCCAACCTGTTTTTTCCCATTGCAATTAGCCGTTTAAGAAACCCTACCAAACAACAACAGTGCACACAGTTCCCTGTCCCCTCCAATTATAACCCAGCTAGGAAGCTTTATTGGCAGTAAATTGCTCTAGATGAAACTACCACACCTTGCCTACCATAGCCAGTGTTCTCTACATTCTCAGCTGTCCTTTGACCAGGCAGACGAGTAAGAAAAGATCCTTTTGTAGATAAAAGACTGTTCATACAAACCAAAGAAATATTATTTAACTGAAATCAGCCCGTCTCTCTGGGCTGTCCCAGAAGGGCTTCTCCCATAAAAACTAAGGTGGTCGAGGCTCCTCTAGGGCATTTTGTAGCTGAGTTTTCTGCTATCATTTCATTGGGTTCGAAGACTAAAAAGTAAATAAATAAGGCAGAGTCTCACTATGCAGCCCTGGGTGGAAGTCATTGTGTAGACCAGACTGGCCTCTAATTCTCAGAGATCTACCTGGCTTCTTTTCATTTTGTATGCTGGAGTTAAAGGCATGTCCTACATCTGATCTTTCCAGCCTTCTTTGCGGTTACTAGGGGCTGGGAGCCTGGGTGCTGACCTCTGAAAATAATGAATGTGCCAGCTTCATATAAACCTCTCGTGGGGGTGGGAGCCAACAGGTGCTCTCATTGCAGCTTAGCTAGGTTTCTGTTGATGCAGTGAGACACCATGACCGAAAAGGCAGGTTGGGGAAGAAAGGGGGTTATTCATCTTACACTTCCACATGGCTGTTCATCCCCAAAGGAAGTCAGGACAGGCACTGAACATGGACAGGGACCTGGAGGCAGGGGCTGATGCAGACGCTTTGGAGGAGTCGTACTGGCTTGCTTGGGCCAGTACGTGCATATATATATATATAGCACTTCCATTGGCTAATAGACTGATGACTCTGGCTTGTGTCAGGTTGTCACAAAGCCAGCTAGTATTCTGTGTCAGAGCCCTCCTTCACCAGCCCAGTTCCCAAAGAGCTTGTCCTCCACACCCCCCTCTGCCTGTACCTAGAACCCCCTTAGATGAGTCACTGAGCAAATCAAGAGCTATCATGCACTGGAGTCTTTGTGCGGCAGGGGGATTCTGTCTTACCATTCCAGAATTTACTTTTTTGTGAGTGGTTACTTTTGTTCATCTACTATGCTACACACCACAACCTGCAGTTTCCCACCACTGCCCCTCCATCCCTTCTGCTTCTGCTAGATTTCTAGGAAAGCTACAAAGCTCTGTGGACATGGAGGGCCAGGACAATGTTTCCCATGCTCACATTTGTGTCCTCAGTAGCTAGTATACTACTTGGCATTCAAAGAGATCAGGACATGTCACCCAGAATATCCCTACTTGCTATAATAGTTACTTTTTGGCTAAAGGCAGTCAAGCAGCAACAAAGAAACAGCTCTTTGATTCTGATTTTCTGACCAATGGAAGGGTAGGAACGGTCCTCCAGTGGTGACTATTCTAGATTCATAAGCTGGGTCCTCCAGTGGTGACTATTCTAGATTCATAAGCTGGGAGAGATGGCACAGAGGAGCCTGAAAGCAAAGCCCCAGGTACTTGGTTTCCCCACATACTTACCCCCCTCCCCAGTTTGAAGTCTCTGGAAACCTACCATGACCTTCCTTGGTTTTTTTCTTTCTACAGATTTATTATTCTTTGTTGAAGATGCTATACCAGAGGCTGAGGAGATGGTTTAGTAGGTGGGAGTGCTCGCTGTTCAAGCATGAGGACCTGAGTTTGAATCCCAAGCACCCACACAGAAAGACAGCTATGGCTCTGTACGGGTATAAACCCAGCATCAGGGAACAGAGATGAACAGATCCCAGGAACGTGCCACCCAGCCACCCACCCAGCCACCCACCCAGCCAGCCAGCCAGCCAGCCACCCAGACACCCAGACACCCAGACACCCAGCCACCCAGCCAAACAGCCACCCAGACACCCAGCTACCCAGCCACCCAGCCAGCCAGCCACCCAGCCAGCCACCCAGCCAGCCACCCAGCCACCCACCCAGCCAGCCACCCAGCCAGCCAGCCAGCCAGCCACCCAGCCAGCCAGCCACCCAGCCACCCAGCCACCCAGCCACCCAGCCACCCAACCAAGAAAGTGAGCTTCTGGCTCAGTGAGAATTTCTGACTCAAAATAATGAGGCAGGGAGTGATAGGGGAAGACACAGTATGTCCTCCTCTGGTTTCATGTTTCCATGTGAACATCTACACCTTCATTCATGTGCATGCATCATATATATGGCACACACACATCTTTTATATTTAAATTTTATATTTAGTATGCTGTACCCTAATATATTTGTGGGTTTTTTTTGGTTTTTTGGTTTTTTTTTGCCTCTTGTTAATATGATATAGGGATTCTAACTAGGAGCTGAGATGGTAGGAGAGATCTTTAGTCTCCCCTACAGCCCAGGGTACTTCCTTAATAAATGCTTGTTAAGGAGATGCTGGATACAGACAACTTGAGTGCTAAACACAGTTACTGCTGATAACAATAGGACTTGTTATCAATAGGGAAGCTTACATAGCTCTGAGTTGTAGCACTCAGAATGTTTCTATAAACCCAACATCTGCAGGATGACTTGTTACAAGCTTCTTCAGTGCTGATACTTGTTTGTACACCAACCATTGACAAACCCAGGAATTTTCACTCTGTGTTTAATGAAAACAAGAATTAGATTGAAACATTATGCAGAGTTGTTGTGATTCCCCTAATGGAGAGGCAGAATGTGACTATTAGTGTTGCATCCCTCTAAAATTCATATAGTTGAAGACTAATTGGCCATGTAATAGCATAAACAGGGAGGGCTGTCGGGTGCTCTTACCCACTGACCCATCTCACCAGCCTTCCCTGTTTATGCTATTACATGGCCAATTAGGTGCAGAGTTCAAATCCCAGCAAACACATGGTAGCTCAAACCATCCTTAATGTGATCTAATTCCCTCTTCTGGAGTGTCTGAAGACAGCTACGGTGTACTTACATATAATAAATAAATAAAATCTTTTTTAAAAATAGCATAAGCAGGGAGAGGGGTCGTTGAGAGTGGACCATAGCCAGGAGTGGTACTTTCTACCATGTGACAATTTCATGAATTTTCACCATCTAAGAACCAGGAAATATTCTTTTTGTTTTGTTTTGTTTTTTGTTTTTTGTTTTTCGAGACAGGGTTTCTCTGTGTAGCCTTGGCTGTCCTGGAACTCACTCTGTAGACCAGGCTGGCCTCGAACTCAAAATCTGCCTGCCTCTGCCTCCCGAGTGCTGGGATTAAAGG
>NC_034591.1:68902382-68910474 GCF_900095145.1 Mus pahari | reverse complement strand
GGAACTCACTCTGTAGACCAGGCTGGCCTCGAACTCAGAAATCTGCCTGCCTCTGTCTCCCGAGTGCTGGGATTAAAGGCATGCACCACCATGCCCAGCCAGGAAATATTCTTAACAGGTGTGGAATCTGCCAATCCCTTGATTACAGCCTACTATGAAATGAAAGACAAATTTCTGTTGTTTATAAGCCACACAGTCCATAATATATTGTTACAGTAACCTGAAGGGATTAAATATTGGCAAAGCTATATTTCAGACAAGACTATTAGCCATCAGCAGCTAAAGGCCTTGGAGGGATTCCAGTTAATGTCATATAGAACTGAAAGACTCTGAAGTTGCCTGGCCAGAAGTCCCAGCCTGCAAAACTGGAAGGTCTAAGAAAATGATGTTTCAAGCTATCAAGTTTGGGACCATCTTGTTATGAAGCCATTGATAATTGGGACATCAGCTTACACTGTGATACAACAGTAAATACCCAGAGGATAGTAAAGTATTTAGCAAGGTCTGCAACTTGAAACAGTTCATGTGATGAATCTGAGAAGCAAATACTTGTCAACAATAGAAGCATCCCAACTTATCTGTAGTGAGGGTGTTCCCACGAGCCCCTTCCTAATGGATGCTCTAAGATTAGAATCCTATGTTTTGTTTTGATTTTTACACCTGAAATCTTCGAATATTCTACTAAACAATACAAGAAACGCATATGTAATTTAAAAATTAAAATATGGTGCTGGGGAGATGGCTCTGTGATTAAGAGTGTAGCCTACTCTTGCAGAGGGCCAGAGTTCAATTCCCAGGACCCACGTTCTTCTGTGTGCTATGCTCTGTGCCCCAGCTAAACTCTTTGCCATCACTTCCCAGTTTGTGTCTCATACCCCTTAGACCCAAAATTGGCTATGCGGGTCAGAGGAGTTTATCTTTCATGTAAAATACTCAGAAGCACATCAGGAGATGACAGTACCTGAAGAGTGTCACCTACCTATCAGCTGCTGCTGTCTCCCTCTGGCAGTTGGTGACTAGCCACTGCACAGAGTAGAAAGAGTGAAAAGATCTGAAGGCGCCCTTGCTTCAGAAACTCATGGAGTCTCAGTTTCCAGTGGTGACCTAGTTAGCCGACTGGAGCCCTCTGGGTGGGGTCTGCTTGAATGTTCTGCAATGAAGATGACTCTGCTCAAAAGGTTAATGCCTTGGGTTCCAGGGCAATAAACTCTGATATCAAACAGTCAACTTGACACTTCCTACTTGTCTAGGAGGCTAGAACAGAATTCCTGAGTCTGGGTAAGTTATAAAGAACAGATTTTATTTCTTGCAGCTTTGGAGGCCGAGGAGTCCGTGCTCACGTTGTGTTAGATGATAACCCTCTTGCTCAGTCATCCCCAGATGGAGGAGAGAAGGGAAGGACCAGCTGGGAAGGAGGGATGCCAAGCTCCTTTGGTCGAACCAGTTTCTACGACGACCAACCCACTTCCTTGTCAACAATGTCCCCGAGGGCAGAGCCTTTGTGTAATGGCCCTCTTATCAGTGCCCCTCTTAGCACTGCGATGGACTTGGACTCTGGGGAACAAACCATAGCATCAACCAACAAACCAACAAAAGAGATTGTAAAACTCTTGACCAGGCTAAAACACTGGTTTTTCTTTTCTGCTGGGCTGGGTCCTTGGGGTATCTAGGTAGCTGGGTGGGTAGGTTTATCCAGAGATGGTTTTCAGTGGAACAGTGCTCCTTTATTGGGGGTAACATGGACTGTAGATACGTTGGGGAGTGGGTAGGGGCTTTCGAGATGGGTGTACATCATTGGCTGGGACTGAGGTGTTAGGAATGCCTCATTTGCATGAAAAGGAATTCCAGGTGCTTGCTGGTCATGTCCTTATAGGGAGAGAGGAAGTTAAACCTGTAATTTGGCCACCAGGCTACCTCAAGGGTAGTGGAGATGGGGGTTGGAAGCCTTATGTGAAGCACAGAAACATACAGGCTCAGGGCAAGGAGAAAACAGGAAACTCCTGCTGATCTCAGGATGAGATTCTAGAGATTTGGATGCACCTTGACCTCACTCACTCACATGGATGGGCAAAGCAGGGGACCAGAGGAACAACTCTAGCAATTTCTATTTACTCCCTCATCCAACACCCACCTTCTATGCCTTCCTTGTGCATATCAGTTACAAGTGAGGAGCTAGCTGGATAGAACTGGGGCCCTCAGGATGAGCATCGCTTGGACCAGCTTTGAGGATGACCCAGGTCAGAAGGCAATGGACACCAAAAAAATCTTCATCCCCTTACGTGGCTTAAGTTGCTAGAAAAGAAAGCTTGACACGGGATAACTTATGAAGACCACCACCCCACAATCTCCATCTGCGCCGTTTGAGGAACAAAAAGACAGTTCATTTCTCTAAAAGAAATATATATCTTTTTATTATATACATGTGTGGGCACATGTGCACCCGTGTCAGAGGATAACTGAGGGATAACCTGTATGAGTCACTTCTTCCATTGTGTGGGCTCTGGGACCCAGCTCGGGTGGGCAGACTTGGCGGCACCTTTGTATGCTATGCTGGCCATCTCATTTAATCCAAGCATAATTTACTGAGTATCTACTATGCAGTAAGTTTCAAATTTGGAGCCGGACACGGTCAATAAAGCAGACAAAAATTACTGTCCTCTGAGAGATGAAGATTTAGGGAAGAAGTTTGTAGTATACATATAGTAGTTTGTATTATACATATAGTAGAGTGGTGGCTGTTGGAGCAAAGGGGAATCATAGAGTGCAGAAGGAGCTACAGAGGGTCCCCATGGGCCCTAGTAGTGTGGATAGTTAGGAGAGGTTTGAGGTGAGAGGACCAAAAGAGGCTCCACCCCTCTAGCAGCCTGCCAGGTTCCTCCCCCACTGGGGCAGCCACAAAATGCTCTACTCTCTGTGAGTGTAAATCGGGGTGGAGGGTGGGGGGGTTGGGGGGCAGAAGGAGGATTCTCTTTTTCTGTTTATCGCACGGGAAAGAACATCCTATAAAAATCCGACTCAGAGGGTATAACGTTCTGCTTCAACCCTCTCCCTCAGTTTACCAAGCGCCTGCAGGTGATGGACTTGATTCTGCCTTCAGAGAGAGCTTACCCCTCTGATTAAGGTACTCAACACCAAGCTCCAAGCCCCAAGCAAGTGCAAGGGTTTCCAAGGCCAAGGCGGGAGTTTCCTGGACACTGTAAAGCCACCCTGACAGCTCACACCCTCCTAGTGCCTGGACAGGCTCTGGAGAACCAGGGGCGTGGAGAAGGGGAGGTGGGTGGGCTGAGGGAACTGTAGCCAGTAGGCCACAATCTCGTCCCCATCTTCCTCCTGTGGAGCAGATGGAGATCAGAGCCTGACCCGGACGGTTAGCAACCGCCTTGGTGTCCCCGGAAGGAAGACAGGCAGTGTCTGGTCAGAAGTAGCCTCTGGTGCTGCCTGGATCTCCTAGACCAGCTAGCTCCTTTGACTCTGCTGCCAGGTCCCCCAGCTCCCAGGTTCAGCCCCGCCCCCGGCGTCATCCCTTAGCTTGTGGACCGACTGAGGCTTTCAGGAGCAGGACTGAGCAAAGGTCCAAGCCCTCCCTCCTCTTCTCTCTGGGTGTCCCGGGAGCGCGCGCGTGCGCGCGTGAAAACGGAGCGTGCAGGACGGAGCGGCAGCGCGCGGGTAAGTGGCGGCGGGCGCGAGCTGCGGGTTCCGCTTGGGCTCCTCTTCCCTCCGCCCGTTTGATGTCCTGGCCTGGGGCAAATTGTTGACTCCTCTTTGCCCCGGGAGACCTCCTTACATCCCCCAGAGGCCGGCGATTGGGGTAGTAATCTCCTTTTTTCTCTCCACCCTCCAGTAGGAGCAGCTGCTCCGTCTTACCCATAGTCCCATTCTCGCCCGGTCTCCATTCCATCCTTGCCCCTCCCAACATGATCACGGCCATTCCTGTGGTCCTGGGATGTGGCAAGTGCAGCTGGTGTTCTCTGGCACTCCTATCTCACCATGCCTCCACCATATCCCATGCATCCATCCTTTGTCTTCTAATCTCTCTCTGGTGTCAGGAAGGATCCAGTCATGTGCATAAGTGCATGTGCAGGAAGAAAGGTCCGAGACAGACACAGGCTGGCGTGGGTCCTGCCTGACCTGGGTTTGACTGGACTTCTTCACTGTGAGGCCTTTTGCCTGGAATGGCCGTTTGGGGAGGGGTCCTTCCTACCTGCACCCCTCAGGGAAAGACAACAGGCAGCTTCCAGGCTTTGCTGAAGCCTCAACAAAACAGCCAGCCACTCACTGGGAGAATGAATGGGACTTGGAGAGAGGAGTCAGGGAGAATGCTCCAGGACAGCTGGACCCAGGTGACAGTCAACCCCTAGGCAGAGTTGGGAGTGGAAGGAAAAGATCTGAACCGTTGGAGGAACAGTATCTAGATATGCAATAAAAATGAATCCTCTTCAACATGCATCGCCTAGGAGTGCTTCTTACAAAGAAAGGCTGGGCCCCTGATTAGATCAGAGAGAGCGGTAACCCAGGCTGCCTGCCCAGATCCCTAGACTCCAGGATTGCCTGCTTCCTGAGGAAGCTGTAGATTGGCCACAGGGTGTTTTTGTTCTTTTTGAACTCTGGGGTCCTTGGAGAGGTCTCCTCTTTATGCATATGAATCTTCTTGTTTATTTTTGAGATAGAGTCCTGGGAGCCTATCCTGTCCTTGAACACTGATCCCAGGGCTTCTCCACGGCCAAGTGGTAGGATTGCAGGAAAGCTCTGCCAATCCCCATAACTGCTTTTACCTTTGAAAATTAATTAAAACATTTTTTAAAAAATATTATCTCCCTGTGAGGGCCAGCCTGGTCTTGGATTTACAATTCTCCTGCCTCCGCCTTTCTAGCCCGGAGTACCCAGATTACAGGCTGTGCCACCATATCTGTCTCCCTCTGATCCTAACCTCTGCCCTCTGCTTCTGTCTGCCCTTTCAGGCTCAGGCCTATCCTCTGACCACCCTTTGTTCCCTTCACACACTATTGGTGGAAAGATGCATTTTCCAAGGCGATGGCTTTGTCTCTACCATAACTGAAATTGGCCTGTCCTGACACACTGTCATTACCAAATGAATCATATGCATCTAAATTAAAGAAGGAAACATTAACTAGGGGTCAGCAGAGCAGGATGGTCCGAAATACCTGCTCTGGAGTCAAGGTGGTCTTCTTGGCTCAGTATGAATTCTGTTGGTGGACATTCAAGGTCCCCAAGTCAAAGCTACTGGGATCTGGACCTACTGGGTTTTCTTGCTCCTTGCAGCAAGAGGGATGTAGCTTGTCTGTAATTTCAGAGGGAGACTCTGCTCTGGAGTAGAGGCTGACTGTAAGTGGGAAACAATTCTGATTGCAACTCTTCATAATTCATTGCTACTCGGAAAGCCTGGCAGAGTTAGGCTGTGACTAGGGTTGGCCAGTCAGTCACTAGATAGACTGGGAGGATGGTGGTGTTGGCCCCTTCATGGCTTGAAGAGCATTAGTGCTTGGTCTCTGGTTGACTGCGGTGACAAAGTGGTCTTGTTTTCTGCCATGGTTTGGGACCACAGTGCCCTTACTACATGTGGATGTCCTGTGCCCCTGCTCATGTTCAGCAGGGGAACTCGAGTCCAGCTCGAAGTAACACCAGGCTGGCCTCTGATGTGTCTGTTTCTCAAAATCTTGGGAAAATTACTTAACGTTTTTCAACTTTGGTTTCCACATCTGCAATATGATGAAAATGTTTGCTTCAGGGAGTTGTTCTGGAGAGTAAATGAGGAAACACAGAAAGCATCCCGCCCATCACCTGGCAGAGAACAGGAACCTGCTCTTTATGTGGTGTGTTTGGTGTTTGCTGAGCTCTCCCCTAGAATCCGGGGCTGGCTGTGGCAAGGCCAGAGCTCTGAAGAAGAAGTCTGTCCTACCTCTGGGAAGCAGAGACAGGAGGTTATGGAGCTCAGGACTGGCCTCAAACTGTCAATAAAAAAAGAGAAATGAAGAGGAGGAGAAGGAGGAGGAATCTTAAGTATGAAGGGAGAAAGAATAGGGTGCCACAAAACTCAACCTATATCTTTACTGTGATTCAGTTTCTCACTCATGAGACTGGCAAAGATTGTAAAATTTGAGGCCTGTCATTGCTAATACAGATACTGTACATTTTAAGAGATACCTGTAAGAACAGACACATTGTTACTTGGACTGAAGAAGGCAAGATGCTTTGGAGTAACAAATGTACCCATTGACCAGGAATCTCTTTTCTAGGACTCTAGCTTCTAAATTCAGTTGCCCGTCTATGAAAGAATACTTAGTGGTATTTTGTTCAGAGTCCAATGTACCAGTGAGTGGACCAGACCCACCCATGTGCGAGTGATGGCGGTCTCTCATGCAGCCATCAATGTAGCCTTTCCCTGTAACCTTTCCCTTTAAGATTCCCTGTTCTCAGAAGCCAGCGGCCCTAGGTATTCTCTGCAAACTCTGGGTGCTGCCTTGCTTTCTTCCTTTCCAAGGAGTCTGCCTCTGCCCTTAACCACATCCACATAGACTGCTTATGCTGGAATCTGCTTTGTCTGGGAAGCCAGCCAATCGGGCAGGTGAATAAAAGCTTGCCAGTATAATGCTTAAGTTCTGGGCGAGCGTGCAGGAGCTGCCCTGAGTCTACTGTCATGTGCTTCCAAGATGGAGTGTTATGGAAGTCTGAATTTAAAATCTGACTTCTGGTTGGTTGAGACTTATCTGTGCTTCTGTGCACTGGGCAACGTGGGTTCTAGATCCTTATATCTAGATCCTTCTAGATCAGTGGATCTCCACCTTTCTAATGCTGTGGCCTGTTAATATAGTTCCTCATGTTGTGGTGAACTCCAACTATAAAATTATTTAATTGCTACTTCATAGCTGTAATTTTGCTACTGTTATGAATTATAACGTAAATATCTGACATGCAGGATATCTGACACACAGCCCTCAAAAGGGCCGAGCCCCACAGGCTGAGAAAGTCCTGTTCTAGTGTCTTTGCTCCTGTACAACTGGGCATGCTAGGTCGTTGTTGACTGGTCAGTTACCTGGGTTGATTGAGGCGACGGTGGTAATGTGGTGCCCCCTAAACGACACAAGGTAAACTTGATTGTGTTAAATGTCTAGCCTGTATTTTGGCTGATCCCTCTGTTTATAGCAAAAGTTTGCAGGCTAGGTATGATGACACATATCTGTAATTTCAACATTTGTGAGGCCACGACAGGAGGATGGTGAATTTGATGCCAGTCGGAACACATGGAACCCCCGTCTCAAAACCATTAAGAATAAAAACAAACCTTTCTTGGTTAGGTGTGGTAGCTCATGCTGATAATGGCAGCCCTGGAGAAGCAGAGGGGAGTGAGAGTATTGCTGTGAGTTTGAGGCGTGCTCCAAGCTGCCTTAGCTTCAGTGTGAGACCCTGTTCCACAAAACAAGCAGGCAGAAGAGATGGCTCAGTGACTAAAAGTGCCCAGTGCTCTTCCAGAAGGGGTTTGCTTCCCAGGCACACATCAGGCAACGCACAGCTGCCTGAGGCTCCGGCTCCAGGGGAGTTGAAGGCCTATGTAACCTCCAAGGACTCCTGTTCTCACATGGCACACACACACACACACACACACACACACACACACACCCCACAAATACACATCATTTAAAAAAATAAAATAATATTTAAGAAACAAACAAAAAATCATATATAAAACATCAGGGGATGGAAAGATAACTTACAGATAAAAGCATTGACTGTTCTTCTGAAGGCCTTGGGTTCAATTCCCAGTACCCACATAGCTGTTAACAGCCTTCTGTAACTACAGTTCTAGGGGACTCAATGCCCTCTCCTGGCCTTCCTGGGTACACAAGGTGCACAATCAGACATGTGGGTAAGACACCCATATCGATAAACTAACAACAACAGCAACAACAACAACAACAACAACAACAACAACAAAACAATAGAAAAGCCAAGAACTTTTTTTTTTGAGAGAAATGTCCCCAGAGTCCCCGAAGGTTTGTAACAAAATAACAAATGTTTGCTTTTATTTGTATTGAGATAATACAACCTATATCTTTACTGTGATTCAGTTTCTCAC
>NC_034591.1:68898825-68902302 GCF_900095145.1 Mus pahari | reverse complement strand
ACATTGTTACTTGGACTGAAGAAGGCAAGATGCTTTGGAGTAACAAATGTACCTACCCATTGACCAGGAATCTCTTTTCTAGGACTCTAGCTTCTAAATTCAGTTGCCCATCTATGAAAGAATACTTAGTGGTATTTTGCTTGCTTGTTTGTTTGTTAAATATAGTTTCTCTATAGTCTAGACTGGCCTGGAACTCACTGTTAGCCCAGGTTAGCCTCAAATACATGACACTCCTCCAGTTTTAGCCTTCATAATTCTGGGATTATAGGATTTATCCACTACATCTGAATGGCAGCATTTTTAAAAATAGCAGTAATTGAAAGAATAAATCAAATGACGAACCATATACGACATGGTTATTAAGCAGAAATACATCCAGGGAAGGAGTAGTATGCAACTGTACACAAGAAAGTTCGCATGTGGCATACTCTATGGGTTATATTACTATATAAGAAAAACAAGTGTGGAGGGGTGTACAGACTTTGTATTTATATAAGAAAACACAAAGGTAATGATAGTAGAAGAGGCATTAAGGGCAAATAGAATGAGAGCGTGGCCAGGGATGGGTTCCAGTGTTTTGGAGGATAGATTTTGGTGCCATGTGAAGTATATCCACACATAAGAGAAAAGAAAGTGATGGTCTTAATTTCTCCAGGACACCACCTTCTTAAAGTCTAAACCTGAGTCTAACAGGATCCTCAGCAGTAGATGCCCAGTAACTCCCTTAAACAACGAACTCTGTCAAGGGGCAGTTGGCCAGGATTGATGTTAGATGAAATGAAAAACAGTTCCATTAAAAGTTAATTTGAAGCATCCCTTCTCAAGCCACTGATCTCCCTGGGAGAGTTGCTGCTATTACCAGGGCTGCGCCATATATATATATATATATATATATATATATATATATATATATATATATATATATATNTATATATATATATATATATATATATATATATAAATATATATATATATAAATATAAAATATATAAAATATATATATATAAAATGTGTATATATATATATATACCATTTTATACCAGCTGGGTTCCCTCTGGTTTCTAACAGCAAGCCTGACAGTCACCTCCATAGAAACCCTTGGGATGTAAAGATGGGTTTGTGAACTTCCATTCAGCTTGTTTCAGGAAAGAACCTAGAAACTTTGTCGAAACACCAAGGGCAAACAGAAGCAGACCATTCTACTATCCTCGTGACTTCACATGCTGAAGGTGAAACTTGGTTTTGTTCAAAGTTCTTTGGTTTTGACACAACAAATCCTGCACCTTGTCCCTTAGATGGCTGTAGCAGTCACCACCCCAGTCTCCTGAGCCCATCTCTTGGTCACTGGCCAAGCTATTCTGTTACCCGCCACCTGCCTGGGCTTTCTGGAGAACGTCCTAGTGGCTCTCCTACCATTATCACTGGCCACTCAACAAGCCTTCTAGTGAATCCACAAAGCATGCATTCCCCAATCCCCCGCCCCTGAGGATACTGACACTGTTCAGCACATCATAGGTTCCCATCCATTTCTGGTCTGTTTCTCTCCTACCTACTCTCCGCTTACATTTGTATATTTGTTTACGTGCATGTGTGTGCACAGCTGTGGAGGTGAGAGAAAAACTCAAAGATGTCAGTTTTCTCCTTTCTCTGTACGGGTCTTGGGACCGAACTCAGGTCATTGGACTTGGCAGCGAGCACCTTTACCTGCTCCCACGTCACTTTGCTTTTTAAAAGACCTAAATGACTGTGCTGATCACCTTTGCTCTCTGGTCACACTCTTCCATAGATTTAGCTCCTCTGACATTCCCACGGGGGTGCATGACCTTCAGGCTCTGGGTCAGACCTCCCAGCCTGCTCCTGTTATTTGCTTCTTCTGGGACCCTGTATTGCAATGTTCCAGTCCACCCCGAAGCTTGCTAAGCATTCCAAGTCTGTCAGTGAGGTGGTAGCACAGCACCAGCACAGACACCAGAAGCCTTGCTCTCCCTTCCACCCTGTCCCCTGCTCTGTAAATGCTCCTCTGCCACAAAGCCCTAGCTGACTCTTTTTCCCACTGGCTACAAAGTGCAGCCTGAGTGCCATGGACCTCACTAGCACATAGGGGCTCTTGGCTTCTCTCCAGTGGGGTGGATGACACTTATTGCTATTCATTCTCTATCATGATCCACCAATAGCAACCATAAAGCTGTGTGTGTATGTGTGTGTGTGTGTGTGTGTGTGTGTTGGCTTGAGTGTTTGGATTACAAGCATGAGCCATGGAGCCCAGCATAAACTTAGTGTTTTTTGTTTTGTTTTATTTTATTTTGTTTTTTTAAGTGCTTCAACCCAGAACCTAGCGTGCATGCAAGAATTCTTAGTGAATGACTCAGCTGACAGTTTGGCCAGTGAGTCAGTGAGTGTGCCACTGGAGGGAAGATCCTTAGTCACCGTGTTGGCAGCCCCTTGCTTCCGAGAGGAACTTGGCTTCTCCTTAAGTGTTTATTTTTACTTTGAATATACAAGAACAGGCTGAAGCAGCGACTGCTTTGTAGTAACCGAGGAAAAGAGACGCAGGAGAAAGAGGGAAGGCAGATGTTTCTGAAACCCCAGAGAAGATGAAGACTGTGAACCAAACAAAGTCCAAGGCTTTGCCCAGCTCCTAACCCTGGGAGTGCTGTGTGACCACGTGACTGGCCAGCTTCCAGGGCAGGAGTGCAAACACTAGCTCTTGTCCAGTCAACATTGTTTACTTGATCATAGTCCTAAAGTGACATTTTAGCCAGCTGTGGTGGCAGACAATTATAACCTCACTACTGCGGAGGCTGAGGCAGGAGGATTATGAGTTTGAGGCTAGCCTAGGCTGTTACATGCACAGCTTAAAATTAAAGCCTAAACAAAAGCAAAGAAACAAAATAAAACCCCCAAGCAAAGTGTCATTTCAATGTGCTTTCTGTATAATATTAAGTATGTGACTTGAAATCTGTGTATACATGTATATACTTGACTATGTTCAATAATGTGTTGTAACATAAGGTTTTTGTGTTTATATTCAAGTATTTGATTTGTACAAGTTTGATTTTAGTATTTTTTTAAAAAAATTTTATATAAGGGTGTTTTGCCTGCCTTGTTATGTGTGTGCACCAGATATATGCAGTGCTTGTGGAGGCCAGGAGAAGCCATTCAGTCCCCTCAATCTGGAGTTTTAGACAGGTGTCAGCCTCCTTGTAGCTGATAAAAGCAAAACAAGTGCTTTTAACCACTGAGCCATCTCCCCAGCCTCTAAAGGTTGTTTTTAAATAATTCTCTTGTCCTAATGTTGCAAATGCTTACTTAGGTCACCGTTTGTCTGACTGAATAAAGGTCCTTTCATCCTATGATTGCAGAAATAGTTCTCTGTGCATTTCCTTCCATTTTTTTTTTCTTTTTTTTTCTTTTTTTTAATATCTTTATACATTGTAATATTTATTTTTTTTATTATTATTATTTTCTTTATTTACA
>NC_034591.1:68892572-68898814 GCF_900095145.1 Mus pahari | reverse complement strand
ACTCTCTGAACTGGCTGGTGTTCAGCCTGGTTTCTGGCTGCGGAGCCTTCCTTCCATTTTTATGGTTTTGTTTTCCTCAAAGAAATTCTGATTTATTGCTAATTTTCTCTTGTGTTGGTGTGAAGAAGGAATAAGAGTGTCCCTTGGGAACGAACATTAGCCCACTCACTAGCCTATACTTCTCCCGCGAAATATTTCTGTTTTCTTTTTATGTCTTCGTGGGCTTCCTTTTTCCTTCCAGCTGAAGTGCGACTATACTTTTATTCCTGGGTTAAAAATTCATAGCTAGCTAGCCTTCATTTCTGAGCAGGAAAGATCATACAATGTAGAGAAAGTCTGTCTTTGACCCTTCACACATCTGCGGTGATCCCTAGGTACCACTGAAGGGTTGGATAGTGTGCGGAGTAGAGGGAGCCCTGAGCGAGCAGATGAGGTTCTGAGTGAATTTGTACTGATGACTTGGCACCACCATGTCAAGGACTCTGATGCCTCAAGCTTATGGGAGGGGGAGCCACTGAGGCTCGGAGGGAAATGGCAAAGCCCTCCTCTGCCAAGAGCAAATGCTGACAGTGTGTGCAAAAGCCATCAACCACAGCGTCCTCTTCCCAGGTGACAACAGCCAGAGATTGCTTCCCCACAGAACCCTCCTGTCATGATTGACTAAACCCGTTTTCTTGTTCAGCTGTGTACTATGAGCCTGCCTCCTTACTCAGCGGCACACAATAAACCAGTCTCCTTGCATAGCCCACCTGACCCCAGATTTCCTGTACATGTGTCTGGGTGTCTATCCTCCTTCATGACCTCGTTGATCAAGGCAGGTTTCCAGGATCAAGCAGAGCTGGTCTTGACAACATCAACCTCCTACCTGAGCCAACCCTCCGCCTACGAAATGGTGTAAAGTTTTCATACATCCTACACACAGCATCTGGTATATTTAAATCACTCGTACATTGTTTATACAATTGGCCTTCTGCTTATTACAGCATTGTTTTAAGGGGAGTCTGTACATGTTCCATCCAGATGCAATTATTTTTTTAATACCTCCAATCTGCTATTAATAGGAAGTTTGGAAGTCAGCAAATATCCCAAGGTCTCTGCCTCCCAGGTTCTTAGGAGGGTTGCCTTCTTGACTCTCATGGTTGGTTAAATGGAGGTTTTGACAAGTCCTAAGAGAATATGCCATCAGTACCTCTTGGGCCAGGATGTTTAATTATTAATGTAAGGCCTTCTAGAATTTGCTTTTATGTTGTATAATGATTGATAATGTTCAGGACGGTGGCTTCCCCTTTGATCCTTTGAATGGACACAATAAATAAGGTGCTCAGCCAGGCGCTAGTTGAGACTTACTCCTGTAACACTGTGTTTGGGAGGCAGAGGCAGGAAGATTGTTGAGAGTCTGAGGTCAGCCTGGGCAATATAACAGTGAGTTCCTGGCCAGCATGGGCTAGGATGTAAGACCCTATTCAAAAAAGAAAAAGAAAAAAGAAAACAGAAAGAGAAAACGAAAGAAAAAAAAAGAGAAAACTTTCAAAAATAAAAATTACAAAACCAGAATTCCTGTTTCATCTGTATTGACATGCAGTGTAAGCAACAAATAATGCCCTTTTGAGACAACATCTAATTGGCCTAGAATCTACTTATAGACCAGGCTGGCCTTGGTTAACTCTCTCACCTCTGCTTCATGGGTTACAGATGTGCATAGTAAGCCCAGCTCAACAAATACAATTTTATTGCCGTAAGCTACTGGGACCTCAGGGCTGCTTGTTTCTGAAATACAGCTTAGTCCACCCTTCCTGAAACCTATCCTCTTTCAGTGTCTCAGTTTGGGCTTTTCCTTTCTTCAATCTGATTTCACTGTCATCATCAAGTGGCCTCAGAGTCCTTGGTTGCTTGGAGAGGACATGGTCTTACACACCAATTGTAGCACCCACAGTAAAATTTAATTTTAGGGAAAAAAAAAAAAGACACAAAGTGACTCCATATTTGACTCTATGGCAACCTTAGTTTTTCAGGTAATCTCAACCCAACAAAATGTTTGCCAAAGCAACTCGGAATTTTCTTAAAGAAGTTGATGCTGGAGGAGACCTGATTTCAGTCTCACACTTGAACGACTCTGACAAGCTGCTGCAACTTCTAAGTCTGGTGACCAAAAAGAAGAGGCACTGGTGCTGGCAGAGGCCCAAGTACCAGATTTTATCTGCCACCCTGCAAGATGTTCTCACAGAAGGTCACTGTCTCAGTCCAGGTACGTTTTCTTGTGAAGTTCAGCGACTAGTCCCAAGGCTGAAAAAATGACTCTTCTAGGCATCTGGAACACAAATGTGCCTCATACGAATTCTTCTTTTTCTTTGGCTCTCTGGTATAAAGTGGTGTCCTTCCTTAATGAGAGCAGTTATGCACGCCTGAATGATGAATGACTGGAGTGTCATACCCTAGTGATAAAGGTGATAGGCAGTTTGGGTATCAAAGGTCATTGTGCTGATCTTAAATGTTAGAGCCACTGGGCAGAAGTGGGGTGGGTGGCTCCCCTAGACAAAATTTGGTTTTTGTATTGAGACGAAAAATGCTGTGCACTGATCACAAGGTCGTGCAGAATTTTGTTTCTTACCTAATGATGCTTTCTCCCAAGCTGGTCCAAAAGTAGCTGTACAGGGCTTGCAAAAATGGTTGGTTTGGTGCTTGTGGTAGCAATTTGTAGTGAGAATTCTGGAATTTTGTTTTTTTTTTTAAAAAAACACAGAGATATTATAAGAATATGTTTCCATTTTATACCCTGGTGTGGGGGATATGGGGCTGTTTTGCAGCAGCTGACTGTGATTTGCCTCATGCTCTAGCAGAGGCAAGGTTTTGACAGCTGGAGGTCGTTTCCGTCATTGTGTGACTCTTGGAATTCTGGGAACTTTACAGAGGCTATGTAAATGATAGGGCTCCATGAAGCAGGGTTGGTGGTTGATGGTCAGTCAGGAGGGTTGGATGCAAATTTTTAGTAGTTGTGCTCAAAGAAGAAACAAGAAGAAAGAAATTAGATTCAAGGTTCTCTCTCTGTGTTTCTCTCTGTCTCTGTCTCTCTCTCCTCCCTCTCCTCTATCCTTCCTCTTCTATCTTGTGATAGGGAGTGAAATGGGGGGGGGGGAGAATAAACGGTAAGAAGAAGAACCCACCTGGGCTGCTACTATTTTCCTCTCTGTCTTTCCTCTGTCTCTGTCTCTGTTTCTGTCTTTCTGTCTCTGTCTCTGTCTCTGTCTCTGTGTGTGTGTGTAAGAGAGAGAGAGAGAGAGAGAGAGAGAGAGAGAGAGAGAGAGAGAGAGAGAGAGAACCTGCACCAGAGCCATAGTGGGACCAGCGAAGGTCAAAGGACAATCTTGGATGTCAGTCTTCACTCCTTTGTCTGAGACTGGGTCTCAAGCTGTTCTCCCACTGTGTGTGCCAGTCTGATGTGGTATATAGACCAAGAACTTCTGGGGATGCATTCTCCTGTTCCGTCTCACTGCAGGCACACTATGAGTAGCTATATAGGTCCTGTGGATTTGATCTCAGATCCTCCTGTTTGTGTGGTGAGTGCTTTTACCCACTGAGCCATGTCTTCAGCCCCATCTGAACTTCTGATCAGTTTGTACAGATATGCAATAGAGAAATCAGAGGGGCTGGTGACAGGCTGAATGGCTGGCGTTTGTTGTTAGAGAGCACGTGGGTTGTCGGTGGGATCCTCATCTAGTCTGTGCTACATAACTTTTGGGTTAATGACAGGCTTTGTGTATTTTGTAACTCCTTAAGATTGCATTGGCTAGTTAGTGATGTCTGAACTGTCTTGGATTGGATAAGAGCACTCTACAATGTCTCGGCAATGATGAAGTCACCTAAGAATGCATTTTTAACAACTTGACCCTGTTGCTAAGTAGCACATGGCTATGTTTATAAAGTATGCAATGGAAGAAAAAAGCATTCATAGTCAACAAAAATATGCCATCATCTGTCAATACCCATTAATACATATATGTAATTTTTAACTGCATCTAATAAAAACATTGTGTGTGTATGTGTGTGTGTGTGTGCACATACATGCACATGTGACAGCTAGTCAACTTTGGATGTTTTTTATCATTCTCCACGTATTGTTTTGAGTCGGGGTCTCACTGAACGTGGGTTATTCCTCCAGGCCTTTTCTGGGTGTGTGCTGGGGATCCAACCCAAGTTGCCATGCTCCTGCAGCAAGCACTTGGCCCATCTGCCCAGCCCCACAGCTAAGTATTTTTTTTAAAAACAGGAGTAGAAACATTCTGTATACAATTTTAATATACTCTGAATTTGTTGTTTATTTAATATTATGTACCTTTTCCTCCATAGATTGATATTTTAAATTCTATTTCAACAACACAGACCAAATTTGATCAACTATTTTGATTAACCCTAATTTGATTAACTATTCCAATTTTGTGCTTAATAAGTAAGGCTGTGATGAACATTTTTGTTTGTGATTTTTAACTTTTTATTTTTAAACAGTCACATTAGCATGCTTTCCCAGGCTTCCTGGGCTAGAGGCTGGAAACTTTCTGAAACCTGCTACTCCTTGCTATCTTTCTGGAACATGGTAATGTGTGACAGTATTGATAGCTCATAATTATTGGATGAAATCATGGCTAATTCCTCCTTCAGTAGTAAGTGTTCAGCATTTGGTGATTGTATGTCTACTAAAGGGAAAGGGAGCTAGAGTTGGTCACTTGGGTCTGTAGTCTCCACACTTGGGTTTTGGATGAAACTCCGCCCCCTCTACCACACTCCCTAACAACACTGCCTTCAGCCAATCACGGGAGCTGCCGCAGAATGGGAGGATGGATTGATCTGAATTTCACAATGTCCCTGTACATTAGCTGCTTTCCTCATTTTGTGACAAACTACCCGACAGGAAGCAACTTACGAAGAAATGATTTTAGCTCACAGTTGTGTGGAACTCCAGGTGCGGAAGTCATGGCTGCAGGAGCTTGAGACACTGCTGGCCACACTGTATCCACAGCCCAGGAACCAGGGAGCCACAGATTCCAGTGTTTGGCTGGCTTTCTCCTTTTTATTCAGTCCAGACCCTGTCCCATAGAATGTGCTACCACATTTAGTATGGGCCTTTCCACCTCCCGTTGACCTAACCTAGACCACGCCTCTTGAGCTTGCTTGAATGCTTGTCTTCCAGGTGATTCCAGAGCCTGTCAAGTTGATAACATCCACCATCACACTCCCTCTACCCACAGGCTTATGTACTTGATGGCAAAACCCCCTTTTGAGTACTAAAATAACTAAGTATAATTTGGAACAAGGTAGGAAATGTAAAATATACCAAGGGCTGTCTAGTAATTGGAATCTCTCTCTGTGGTATTAAAATGATAACTTGGTGGTACCCAAAAAAGATCCACACAAGTTGGACTGGTGATGTCACTTGCAGGGATTCCCAAATAAGACCATCATTTGAGGTCAGAGCTCAGGCTGGATCCCGAGTCCTCCTGGAGTCATGGCTGGGAGGGACAGAGGCTTCGTCCTTGTTGCTTCCCCCACCCCTTGCTTGCCAGAACCCCGGTGTGAGTGTTGCCAAGGATAAGGAGGGGGAAGGTGGAGATTGGATTGCTGGTGGGTCACTGATAGCCCAATGCTCCCCTCTCATCAGGCGATGACTTGATAGACAACCATGTAGAAGCGAGATTGTTTTTTTAGCGGATGTGGGGATGACATTTTATGTATATAATCGTGATTTCTCCCTATCTGCTGTGTGAGCAGTTTTGGGACTGTTGTGTTTTGAATCTAAACATGTTACCCCATAGTCTAATGTTTTGTATGATTGGAGCCCAGCTTATGGTGCTATTTTGAGGGCAGTCAGCCCATGGGATAAGGGACTGGCTGACAGACGTAGTCACTAGGCAGGAGCCTCTGAAGGTTGCACCCGGCCTCTGGTTCCTGTCACACAGCCCCTGCTTCTGGTCGTGAGTGAGTAGAAGAAAGTCTGTCAGGCTCAGTGGTTTAGAGTCCCTTCTGAAGATTAGTCAGGAGCCTCTGGAGATACAAGGACAGGAAAAGCAGAGTATGATGCCCACACAGGCTCTTAATGTATCCTCACAAAATGATAATTGAGGCCATATTTTTATAGTTGTATCTTGACAGATTAAAATGGGCACAGTGGCCCATTTGTAGTAGAATATTTGACTATATACGAAACCTTGGATTCAATACTGAGTACCAAAGAAAGAAAAGAGAAAGTAAGG
>NC_034591.1:68804594-68892133 GCF_900095145.1 Mus pahari | reverse complement strand
GGGAGGGAGGGAGGGAGGGAGGAAGGAAGGAAGGAAGGAAGGAAGGAAGGAAGGAAGGAAGGAAGGAAGAAAGAAAGACCACTAAGACTGGTAGTTCACATGTGAGCTCATCAGGTATTATCCTTAAGGGTTCAGAGCAGAGGGAGGATCCAGAGGCATCCTGGTAGTCCTCACCTGCATGTGGTTAACTGGAGAGCAAGGGGATAGCGTGGTGGTAGAACATCTGACTGTCGGTGAGGAACCAGGCAATTCCCAGATGACTTGATTGACACTGGAATGCCAGGTAATGCTGCTGTGTTTCTTAGAGTCTGGAAAACTCTAAGAAAAGTGAAAGAATCTGGGGGGGGGGATGCTTTGGGAGAGGCTGAGAGGGATGGGCATGCCTGCTGATGTCTGGCTAGGGGTCAGATATAATATAAGCATTATATTTGCTTGGAGATCTTAAGGAGGACCACAGAATTGTTCTTTATGACTGGTGGTGGGAAGGAAGGATGTGCAAGGATTGTCCAGGAGGATCTGCCATGCTAAGTTTCTTCCCCTGGGTTTTGTAGCAGCAGTGTGGGCACAGGTGTCCCCGTCATCCTCCATGAGTCCCCTTCTAGCCTTCACTTCAGATGATGGCCATCTTAGAGACCTTTGATCCTTGCAGCGATAAAATACCTGACCAAAACAATTTAAGTGGGGGTTAATTTGGCTCACATTTCGAGGGCACAGTTTGGGGCAGGAAAGGCCTGGAAGAGGGAGCTGGTCACACTGTGGCCTAGTCAGCTCACTGTGTCCTGTTCTGGGACAGCAGCCCATAGAATGATGCCTCTCATATTTAGTGGGGCTTTCCTACCTCACTTAATCCAATCTAGAAACTCCCTTCTAGGCGTGTCCAGAGGTCTGTCTCCTGGGCGATTCTAGACCCTTTCAGGTTGACAGTCAATGTTAATTATTACAGTGGCTAAAGAGGGGCTAAGCACCCCTAGACTCTGGCCAGTCCAGGACTACACTCTGTCAGCATGTGCAGACTGCATTTTACTAATTCCAGATGTCCACTTTCCAATTGGATGCTGGTATGGGTTTCCCAAGAGGCTTCAGGGAAGCTGGGCTACCCACGACAACTGAGGTAGCCCCTCTGCCTTCAGATTCATCTACTATTTTCTTTCCAGTGGTTGTGGAGTCAGACTTCGTGAAATACGAAAGCAAGTGTGAGAACCATAAGAGCGGGAGTATCGGGACCATCATGGGGAAGGTCAAGCTGAACGTTGGTGGCAAAGGTGTGGTGGAGAGTCACTCTTCGTTTGGAACCCTGAGGAAGCAGGAAGTGGACGTGCAGCAGCTCATCCAGGATGCCGTCGGGAAGTAAGGGAAATTCTCTTCTGCATGCTGGGCTAAAGGTCATTTGATTGGACCTCTGATGAAAGGCTGGTGGATGTAGACTTTACCCAAAACCACGCATTGAATGCCAGTTGTTCCGCATGCCCCACCTCTATTTTCTGCCTAAGCCATAGGCCATAGGCGTTTAAATTGGCTCATGATATATCCATACAATACATAAAATATTCTTCTACAGTGGGCAGATTTAGTCTAAGCTGAACATCATTAGACTTCAAAGTTAGGCCCCTGTAACTGCCCTGCTTAATGGTCATGAAAGAGCACCACTGTGTATTTGATACTCCCTGGGTCTTCCTGGGACTCCCCCTGGGACCTTGCGATTGTGGGTCTCACTGGTGGTACTGGGTGGGAGGCACAGACACTCTGTGGCTGATCTTAGTTTCCTTCCTCTGTTGTTCTTTGCAACAGAGACACCCTTCTTCTCCCTGCAATGGACACTGGGTGGGGGGGCCTATGTGTTTATCAGCAATCCAACTATAACTGGGCAATGTTCATTTTCTTTGCTAACTCTGGTGACACTGTTCATGGAGGCTGGAGGACTGGAAGGCTGGGAAGGTCCTGGACCTCTTACTTTTCACCCATCAAAAATTCTCTTTGCTCTCTTACTCTTTACCCATCCCTTCTTAGCTTCAATGTGCAGTTTTGTCATTTCTATTTCAGGAACCAAGAGTTAGGCAATGCTTTGCAATCACTCACGTCTCCTGCAAGAGGATTTTAAAGGAAGTCTTCACGATTCAGGTGTAAAAGCTACTGTGAACAGGAAGCACGGTGCAGGGTGGGGGGTGGGGAGGGCTACCTGTGAATAGCCATTCGAGGAAAAGCTGTAAGTGGGAACGAGAAGGGGAGGACCACCAGGCACCTACTGTGTGTCAGGCAGTGGGTATTTATCTCCTCATTCTCTCTGCATAGTTGACTGCTCTAGTGATGAGGGAATTGGGGCCCAGGAAAGTGGAATCATTTGTTCCCAAACAGCTCAAGCTGGGTGCTGCAGCTGGCATTCAACTAATTTTCTTGGTTTCAAGCCTCCTTTTCCTTCCTCTAAATCTTGTTTGAATTGGTGGACATAGAAGTGGTTGAGGTGTGAAGTGGAGTACCCCTGAGGGTGTTGCTGGTCGAAGCATGGGACTGGGCCCTGTCTTCAGCAGGAGTTTAGGAAGAGTCAGGCCTGCTGCCTTGGGTATGCCTGGACAGACTGAGATCACCGGGGAAGACAGTTCACCTGTCAACTGCAGGTGAGATGGAGATGGAGTGTGCTAAGGAATACATGTCTGGATGTGGCCAGGGTAGAATGCATAATCAGCATCTGTGGGCCTTCCTTTCCACCCCCAATAATGCAAAACAGAAAAAAAAAAAAAAGATACAGCACCTGGAACCCCAAGAGGTACCTTATCACCAAGTCCTCCCATGTGCTGCTCTCTCTGAGAGCTAAGGGTGAGCTACATGGGAAGGAAGGAGAAGTCTCAAGACAGATGCCAATCAAGTTAGCATTCCTGTGACTTCATACTAGGGTAATAAATCCTTATTGTGTGGTCTGCCCCGCTGCCTTTGGACTCCTGGGACATCATCAGGATTGATAATGTGCTGTGGATGCAGCTGTGGCCTTGGGGCAGTAAGGAGTGATGCCTCAGTACCGAATGTTCTCAAGTGATATTTGCAGCCACCCATTTTTTTATTTCAGTTGTATAGATAAGATATCATCTGTATACACGTCTTATAGGCTTTATATACCCTAAGTATTAGGGCTGGTGTGTAGTTTGTGCTGTAGTTCACTTGCTGAGCTTGCCTGAGGCCCTGGGGTTGATCTAGGCAGCACCAGAAGAAAGAAAGAAAAAAATCTCCAAGTATTCATTGTGTTTCCTGCCACATGCATCCAGATCTCAAACTCCATCCTCTTGTGAAAACTATACCCATATATTTAAAAGATTCATTTGGAATTTTGGCAATCATGCTTATAGGTACTGGGAGCTGATTGCTTTTAATGAGCCCTGGGTTTAGCTTTAAAATTCTTGATGGATACTATCCTAACCTATATGACCTTGCCTCCGGTTTCTTTAAATGGAGACTAACAAATGCACCAAGAATTCTCATAACAACTCAGATTTGTGTTTTAGTCTTCATATCTAGTGTTATTCCGTAGCAGCTCTCTATAAAGGTTTTGTGATGTCTTTTGTCATCCAGCTGTCACTTGTCACTGTCTCAGTGTAGCAGCTTTACCTCACACCACCTCCTCCAGCAAGCTTATTACTGCCTCAGTACTCCCAGAATCTGGAGAACCTCATTCTTGGTAAATAACTTGGACAGACTTAGTAAGTCACAGCAGCCTCTAGCTTCAGTCTTCCCACGGTCTTTGGGAGCTCCCTCTGAAGTGTCTAGATGTGAGGTTGGGCCTTGCTTCTAGCTATGGCAGAAGAGAGAGTTTTGTTTTATTTATTTGTTTGGTTTGTTTTGTCTTTTATTTCTTTGGCTTCCCGAGGTTTGGGTTGATTGTTACCATTAAGGTACATACAACTTTTATTATTTATCTTATTTCTAAGCAAATTTTGATAAAGTTGATTACAGTTGTCTAGGTGTACATGCAATTAGAAAATCTGTTCTTGATGAAAAACTCTCCATTAATTATATAAATTGATACATCATGGATGTGGTAATGATAAACCTTCACAATTGTTCAGAATATTTTGAAATGATAGCAAGTCAATCTAGCTACAGATTTTGTACACGTTAAAAGTGACGGAACCGACAGGCGTAGTGGCTCATGCCTTTAATCCCAGCACTCGGGAGGCAGAGGCAGGTGGATTTCTGAGTTTGAAGCCAGTCTGGTCTACAGAGTGAGTTCCAGGACAGCCAGGGTTACACAGAGAAACCCTGTCTCAAAAAACCAAAAAAAAAAAAAAAAAAAAAAAAAAAAGAGGAATGGACCCTGTTCTGGTGTTTGACCCTCCTAGAGGAGATAAGGGACTCTCAGGAGCACTGGTTCACTTACTTGGCTTAGGTGTTTTCTCAAAGTGCTCATGTCTTGCTTTACAAAAGGAATGTGTGTACACGAAACTGGAAGTGTCTTTCTTTTCTACTGGGTTCATTTTCCTGTGGCTTGCAGAGCTTGTGCTAGCCATGCATTTGTCCTGTGCAACCCTCAGCTCACTCACATTCTTCCTTCCTTCTCCTTTTTCTCTGCTTCTCCTTCAGGAGCAGCATGGGTGTGATGGGCAGAGCTAGGGAAGGGAATGAGCTAGGGACGTCTAGGATGGGAATGACCAGCAGAGGTACCTATGCCTGTTTCTTAGTGTTAGCAGCTATTTTTAGACCCATGTTTGGGTGATAAACTACGTTCAATTTGTGTGTGTGTGTGTGTGTGTGTGTGTGTGTGTGTGAGAGAGAGAGAGAGAGAGAGAGCACTAAGATTTTACTATGTAGCCCAACTGCCTGCCTCCCAAGTACTCAGGTTAGTGATATGCACATTTACATCTAGAAGGTTTACTTTTTAAAATGAAAAAAAATTGTGGAAATTATGGAATAATGGAAACTAAGGAATAATGTAATAAATATATACCACTTATGGGTCTTATGAGACCAAGTAAAATCTCAGGAGCCCAGTATCGAGTATGATCTTCTAGAGCCATTGGCCAGACATTTCGATTGTCACCCAGACTGTTGGTTACCCTCTACAATCCAGTTGTAAGGTCCATTGCTAAATGCTTGCCTTATTCCATTTAACAGAGTGACATCACCTAGTTCCCAACTAATAGCTTCACTGTTCCTTACTAATGCCAATGTGGTAAAAGACACGCAACAAAACATCCTTTCTTTCTCTTCCTTCCCCTCCTCTTCCTTTTCCTTCCCTTCCCCTCACCTTCCTTTTCCTTCCCTTCCTTTTCCTTCCCTTCCCCTTCCCCTTTCCTATCCTAGATAAGGTTTCTCTGTGTAGCCTTGATTATTCTGGAACTTGCTTTGTAGACCAGGGTGGGTTCAAACCCAGAGATCTCCTGGTATTAAAAGCATGTGCCACCACACCCTACCCAAGATATTTTTACTCAGAATCAATTCCTAAGAGCCATCATCTTCTGCCTTCATTGCCTTAAACATCATTAGCAGAATGGACTTTGTGCTTTTGTGAGAATTTGATGAAAACATGACCAGAGTCTGTGCAGCTGCTCCTGGCATGTGGCAAGTTCCCTCAATCCCTTCACCATGGTGGTGAGTTGGTTCACTTCTGACACAGTGGAGCCTGGTTACCAAGTCTGGGAGAGCTGGATGCTGAGATGGGACAGGAGCTGTGGTGCTTAGAAGTCAGGAGAGTGGGTGACTAGGGTCATGCTGGCCTCAGAGATGCTGATGTGGCATTTCTGACCCACCCTCTTGTATTGATTGTTTCTCTGGGGGGAAGTGCCAGGTGATGAGTTGGTTTTCTGGGTGGAGTCACGAGCTGGAATTCAGGTGGCAGATGTGTGCTCCCACCAGCCCCACCTGTGTTCGCCAGCATCTGGTATGGTGACAGTACCCGCCTTTGTATTTCCTGTATTCTTCTCCAATCCCTCCATGGAGCTTCATGGTGAGCAGTATTCAGATGCTTCCACCAAAAGCTGGGATGGGGTGCAGTTCCCTTCTCACCTCTTTTACACCAGCTCTCACCAGTTGCTTCACACTCTTAAATACTGGTTGTGTGTGTTCTCATCATCCCAGCTTCCTGACCCTTTCTTTTGAGCTCTTGTCCTCTGGCCCTTTCCATCTCTGGCTCCTCCTCTTGTCACTAGCCTTGTCATCTCATACTCCTATGTGTGCTCCCTCCCCAGGAAGTGGTTTACATTTCCTCTTGGCCACACAGTCCAACATTTTCTCTATAACACTATTACTCTCCATATTCCCCTCAACCCTTGGGCCTGTCACCTGACTTCAAGACTGTCACAGTTCCTCAGAGTCGAACACTAGGCAGTCTTCCATCTGGGTCCTATCTGGAGGCCTTTTCACTCTTCCATCCATACAGCCTTTTCTTCCTATCACACCCTGCCACCCCTGTCACACCCTAACCCTAACCCTAACTATTCTTCTCGTCCTAGCTTAGATCCAATGTCCCCCTTAAAAGCTACATCCTCACCTTCCTGTTGGGGAGCTGGACATGCTAAGAGCTCATCTGCCCTGAGTTCCTCAGTCTCCACGTGTCTAGCCTGCCATGCACCTCTTGGTCATGTGGGCTCTGGCAGCATGGTGAGCATTGCTCGGTTGAAAGAATAATTGGTTTATCTTCATTTTACATATGAGGACTTGAATTCAGAAACTAATTAGTTTGCCTGGACTCAGGATTTAAAGCCAGACCCACAAACCATATGATTTTTCCAACCCAGCTGCTATGTGCAGAGCTTGAAAAGGAAGAAAATCCCCCAGGGGTGATTCAGGTGTTCACCTCTTTGCTCAGCTTCATCCAGCTTCTCATCTTCTTGGCTTGCTGTTCTGCATCACCTGGTGGCAGTTAATTAATTACACAGCCTAAAAGGTTGAGCATCTGTAACTGCTTAGTCATTTTTGCCCTTTCAGTCTCTCTGTATGAGGAAGATAAGACGCCAGAGATGGATGTGTTAGAGCATGCGTGGGAGGCAGTCCAGGCACTCGGAGAATCATGTGCAGTTAGCATCATGCCACAGCTTTAATTCTTCTTGCGATTTACAAACATGGAGCCATTTTCATCTTCGCAACAGAGAGAGAGAGAGAGAGAGAGAGAGAGAGAGAGAGAGAGAGAGAGAGAGAGACCGAGAGACCTTTTCCACTACAGCCGTCCCTTTTTAACTTCAGGGGACACGGTCTAAGGTTTCCAATGTATGATAACACAGCATAGCATCAACCCCCTGTTGACTCTTTTTGTCATACACACATGTGTGTACACATGCACACACATACAGAAAAGCTTGATCTATAAACCAGGACTAGAAAAAGGTAAATTACTAATAGGACAGTTATTCTGCAACCATATAACAGTCTGTTAGTAAGCACTGTAATTAAACTGTGACTCACTGCACAGTTATGTGAATGCCTCTCTTATGTGCTGCACCCATCCTTCTCAGGGTGATGCCCTTGATAGCAGCCTGAGTCATCAGAGGAAGTGAGATGAACAGCTGAGGACTTAGCCTTACCATGGCCACAACTTTGTAGTTCGATAACATTAGCACTGTGTCTCCTTCACTGTTCCCAGGCGGATTTGCCTTACTGTTGGTCTTAGCACATGTTCTTTGCTTTCCTTACTGAGGATGTCCACTCCCCATCAAAGAAAGCATGCTAGAGCATCTTTTTGGTACATCCAAATTGCCATCATCAGTCTCCTTGGGAAGTCATTGTTAAGTACAATGGAAGTTGCTTGAATACAGCCATTGGGACATCAAAGGCCGATTTAGTAGCTGAGGTTGAGTAAGTAGCGTGTACATGGTGGATGCCTTGTACAAAGGATGATTCGTAGCCCAGCAGTGTCTGCAGGACAGTCCCCATTCCTCGGAACAGCGACCATTTAGTTTGGATTGTGGTTGACTTCAGGTAACTGAAATCATGGAAAGCAGCAAGGAGATGATTGTATGTTGGAAATGAGAGTTCCAGGTCACAGGAGATGAGGTTTCTAGAATTTTCTGTCTCTTGCTTTGGGTTGTTGTAGCTTGGTTCTACGTCCATGCATTAAAAGCTAGGTTCCAAGACTGATGCAACTAGGGATGACGGGAGTTAGGTTATTGGGAGCATATCTTCAGGGGCTCTTTTGGGGACCTCTGTTCCTCCCTTTCACCTAACTTTCTGGCTCCCATGAGAGGACAGGATTCACCCACCACATACTGCTTCCATGTTACACTACACCAGTGATGGGGCCAAGCACCCATGGAGTGAAATGGTGGAAGTCCTGAGCTGAAACATGGCTACCCTCAAGTCAGAATTTCCCTTCCTTCCCTCCTGCATGGAAGCTGATCTATTGCAGCTGTCTCTCACAGCCGACTGGAGGAAGGCTAACTCGTGCAAGGGCCTTTCCATGGTTCCAGTGTGGACCATCAGTGTGTTCTCAGTGCCCAGTGGGTGGCTGCTTCAGGAGGAGCCGCTGCCAATATTCTGGGAGCTCTCACAGGGAGCCAAGCAGAAAGATAACTTATTAAGGAGCAAATATGTGTTAAGCTGTACATAGCGCAGCTGAGGAGCGAGAGAGGTGAGGGCAGAGTTTCAGACTGGGCAGTGCAGAGCTGTGCTGAGATCTTATCTGTCCCAGTGACCTGTGTCACTTGGGTCCTTGATCTATGAGTTCTCTGCTTTGTTCCTCTCTGAGAAATAAGGATGGCAGTAACTTCATGAACAGTTGCAAAGAATATTTCTTACCCCACGTAAGGAAACACTCTGAAGAAGGAGTCCTGCTTAGCCAAGAGGTTAGCTCAGCGTTTGTGCTGACCCCCGGTTGACATCCCTACCTGATGTTTCAATAGCCCGAGTTTTCTCAGTTCTAAATGTCAGCTTATGGTATAGACAACACGGTCCAGGCATAGACAAATGACCTATTACTTGTGACTCTTTTTAAGAGGGAGAAAAATCTCCCAAACATAGTGTTTCCTGGGTTTCGATGACTGGAGTTGTTCCCCGGGTCTTAAGAAAAATATTATGACTAAAATTAGCGGAGAGATGAGTCAAAGCTCATGGCAGGACTGGACCTAGACCACCTCTCTGCACCCCACAGCGCTTCAGCACCTATACAAAATTGAGGTACTCTAAGGGTGTGGAGGGTCCTAGTTTGCCTTGTGCAGAACACAACACAGTGCCTTGGGAATAGAGGCCTAGGACCTCCTCTCTCTTCTGGCTATCCTGGAGCTCACAGACCTTAGGAAATAGAAAGCAATGTCCCCAGGGAGGGGTAGGCAGACAGATGAGAGGCGGCAGCAGGGCATTCTGGGACTATAGGAGGCAGTTTCTGAAATAAAAGCTTGGTCATGGGCTTGGTACTGTGAGCCAGCCCAGAAGAGGCTGGTTATCAAAACCTCATCAGGCTTCCCACGTGGGAAGTGTCAGGAGGCAGCCCCGGGGAGCTTAGAAATGATGTTCACTCAAGGAGTTAACTTCCCTACCTGGTGTGCACCCACATAGCTGCCTCTTTAACTGTAGCTATAGCTAATAAATCAGAGCCCTTCAGGAGGAAAACACCAACTAGCATAGCTTTAACCATCAATATGATCTGCATTTCTGTGGGCCTGCGACTCTTGCAGTGACAGGCTCTTTGTTTTTGTTGAATAACTTTTTTCCTTCTGCCATTTGTTATTCATATAGTCCAACTCCTCCCAAGGCCTTTTTAATTATTGTTGTTACATATATTCATATATATATATATATATATATATATATATATATATATATACACACACACACATAAATACAACCCATTGAATCCATTCAGTGTTGCTAATGTGTATATATGTTCAAAGCTGACCACTTAGTAGACTCATTTTAATGTTCCTGCCTTATTTCTGGGACAATGTCAAACATTAATTCAGTCCTTTAGCATTTCTGCACAATGAATTTGCCCTGTTGTCTCTTCCTGGATTTTAGAATTTTGTCAAGTCAGTGTCCTTTAAAACAGTGTCAGAAGATGGGTGCCTGATAGCATTGCTGCTACTGCTGTCCTAGACAATCAGGGTTCTCTAACCTGCCTGTGTACGTTCTGTCTATGAACAGATCACATCGCATCCGACTGCTCATGACTGTATCCATTCATGCCTATGCAGACATTACCAATTGATCTCGGCTGTCTTACTCCTCACTGCCCCCAGCCTACAGTCAGTTTTAGAATCTTTACTTCTGTGCCCAGGAAGTAGTAGATACTGGAGTAAGTACGGTATGTTCTCAATCTTACCCAGGGTTTCATGTATATAAGTGCTCAAACGTGTGTATGTGTATGCGTGCACGTGTGTGTGTGCATGTGTGTGTGTGTGTGCATGCACATGCATATGGAGTCTACATGTCAATGTCAGGAGTCCCCCGCAATCACTTCCATTGTTGCTGTTGTTGTTTTTGTGGTACTCTCTGGCTACATCTGCAGCTCATCAGTTCAGCTAGACTGACTGGTCAAAGGGCCCAGAAATATTCCTGTGTTCCCCTCCCACCCCTGCCCCTACACCCCCTGTTTCCCTCCTCCCCAGGGCTAGGATGACACACTCAGGTCCTCATGATCGTACAACTTAACATTACCTTTAAAAAGCTTTGCAGTTTGGTGGGCTCCGTTCAGGGAACATGGTGGTGTAACGAAGTGGTGATTTCCAAAGGGCCTGGGTCCTTCAACAATTCCTCTCTCTCTGATGTGTATGGTCAAGTGAGCATGAACCCACTTTAAATTTCCCAGACTAAACCCATTTCCAGTGACCTGATGGGAGATGGCAGCTGGAAGAGAATGTTAGGGAAAGCTGGTTTCGATGTGTATTCTGACAGGTGGGCATGCAGGTCCTTAACTTTCAACTCTGTCAACTAGGTCAAAGCACAGTGGCCTAGGAAGACTCACATATATAGATCACCCTATTAAAACAGGTGTTAAAGATTGAGACATGGTACTTGTGCTTCTTTATGAAGTACATTGAAGATATTTAGTACATATAGCATAATATGGTATACAAATCAGGGTGACACACACAACTGTTTCTTCAAGAAGCATTGCACACTCTCTTAGTCATTTCTAAGTATGTCAATAGATTACAGTGTTTTAATAGTGTGTCAATAGTGTGTGTGTAGATGCCACATGTATGTACACTATGGTGGGTGCCTCTGGATGCCAGGAGAGGTGGTCAGAACCCCTGAAATGTGAATTGCAGGAAGCTGTGAGGGTCCAACATGGATGCTGGGAACAAAGTCCAAATCCTCCGCCAGGGCAGCATGCTGAGCCAGCTCTCCAGCCTGTGGATTTCCTTCTATCCCCAGTGACTACAACCGTATTCTGTTCTGATGAGGGTGGCTTAGATTCACCACAAATGAATGAGAACATGTAGCATTTGCCTTTCTGGGTCAGGTTAATTTTGCTTAATGTGTTGTCCTCTAGTTAACATCTATGCTGGTGCAAATGGCATGGTTTCACTTTATAACCAAATACTCCTCCATGTCTTTCATTCATGGATGGATCTCAGATGCTTTAAACCCTCACCTGTTAAAAGTGATCTGTGCTGGCTTTTCCTTAGTTGTCATACATACTGCTGTAATAAGTGTGGAGGTATAAGAATCTTCTCCCTCCCTTGGATAACAGCGTCATCTGTCTTGGATACCAGCAGAGCTGCTGGACACTGTAACCGTTTTTAGTTTCCCACAATGTCTGTAATATCTTATATCCCCTCAGCTGTGCATGAGACCCTTCTCCATCTCAACTGTGTTGGCCGTTACTTGCCTGACAATGACCACTTCACTAGGGGTAATGCTATCCCCATGGGGGCTTCACTTGTGTTTCCCGGATGAGGGAGACTGAGCGCGTGTTCGTAGGTTTGTTGACTTTCTGTTCAGCTTTACTGCCCATTTTTAAACTGCATTGTTTTGTGGTACTCAGCTTTCTGACCTCCTGTGTATTCTGGATGTGGCTCCCAGTGGAAGCATAGCTGACAGAGATCCTCACACTCTAGGCTACCGCTCGCCTTGGCTTTATAGGCGTGTCTTAGTCTGACCGAGACCTGCATGTCTCCTCCTTTTGTCTGGGCTTTTGGAGTCTTGTCTAAAACCGGCCATTTTCTTTACTGACTAATGTCTTGAGGGGTTTCCCTGTCTCCTTGCTATCATAGTTTCAGGCATACTATCAGGACTTGGTCCATTTTCAGTTGATTTACACAGGGAGAGAAGGGGATTAAATTTTCTTCTTTGCATATGTATAACTAAATTTGTCAGCAAGTTATCAAAGACAGCCTTCTCTATTGTATATTATCCTAGTGTATATTCTTGGCACCTTTGTTGAAAATCAGGTGGCTGTTTGATTATAGATTAGTTTCTGTGCTCTCTGGGCTATTCCATGGGTCTTTGTGTTGGGTTTTCAGCAAACACCATGCTGTTAGAATCGCTATAGCTTTATAGTTAGTGAGCTAGACAGCTAGTTCCTGCATCTGTCCATCCTGGGTCTCATAGGCCAGGCTAGATGAAATGCATTGTGTAGCTCAGGTGGACCTTGAACTCACAGTCCTCTGGCCTCAGCTTTCCAAGTCATGGTTTTGCAGCTGTGCATATCCCCAGCTTTATAGTGTGTTTTGGACGGAAGTGTCTTCTTCAAGATTGCTTTGCTTATTCTTGGACTTACGCAAACATTAGTTGTGTCTTCTTCCTATTTCTGTGAAGAAGGCTCTCACACATGCTGGCTTAGAACTCACTGTGCAGCTCAGGCTGACCTTAAATTTGTGGCACTTTTTCTGGCCTGGTTTCTCGTGAGTTGAGATTACAGGTGCAAGCCATCACCCTTGGCTGGATGGGACAGCTTTCTTCATTTCTAATTCCTGTGCCAGAACGTCCATTATTGTGGTATAAAAATGGTGTTAGCTTTTGTGTATTGGGTTTTTTTTTTGGCTTGTTACTTTACTAGATTTGTTTGTAAGTTCTAACAGTTTTGTTTTCTTTTTGAAATTGATATTTTAGTTCAATATACAAAGTGATGGGCTTCATCTGGCAGCTGCTTGGCAGTTTGGTTTATCTCCACATAAAATCACACCATCTGCACAAGTGCCTAATTTCACATGTTTTCTCTGCCTCTTGCTCAGTTAGTTACTCCTGCTAACGCCACATTATCTAGGAGTGTAGCATGGGAGTGTAGCGTGGGCATGCTTGCCTTGCTTCTGACCTCAGAGGAAATGCAGAGAGCTTCTCCCTAGCCAGTGTGAATGGCTGTGGGCTTTCCACCTATCGCGTTCACTCCCCTGAGGTGTGCTCCATCTACGCCCAGTCTGTAGAGAGTTTCTCTTTGCATAAAGGCTGTTGAAGAAGCTTTGTGTAGGGACAGCGTTATTTTTTTCAAGGCGTGGGAAAAGACAAGTTCCGTTGGATTGATGTTCTTGCGTGATGGCCTTTGTGAGTTTGCTGGTTTTGACTGATGGCAGCATGCCTCTGGGGGCTCTAGTAGTAGAGACTGCAGGGGCTCATGAAGGTCCTTTTGTGTCTCTGTGGAGGACATGAGGTGTCATAAGAACATAAGGACACAAGATCTGTCTCTTCAGGCTCCACAGAGCCAAGCCCTGATGGCGCTGGGACTGTGATGGTGGCTGCCATCTTGGAGGTATGAGATTCAGTTCTCTCCAGATCCCTCAGAGTAAGTGCAGGTGATTGACACCAATGGCAGTGATACCTGTAACCACGACCCCTGTAGGTGACATGGGATTCTCAGGACAGACATGGGAAATGACTCAGTCTGGGCCACTAGCAGTCACATGGTAGTGTGGGAACACCTTCAGCTGTACAGTGTGGGCCCTGGTGCTGCTGTATATATTGTATATATTGTATATACTGTATATACTGTATATATTGTATATATTGGTGAGTCTGCTATACTGGAAACTGGGGTTTGAGGTTTTAAAACACAAAGGGGGCCTTCCTAAGGTCCAGTGGGGTGACTACAGTTGGTGTTTGTGGCACTGGTAGCCATGTTCATGGAGTTTAGAGACTAGATGTATTTTTCTAGACTCCAGAAATGACAGTGGCATCATCCCGGTTCTTCTTTGTGAGAAGGCCAAGGATTATGGTCCTTAGCAATGTTGGTCCATGTGCAGGTTAAATGTGTGGAAAGACCTTCCCTGGGCCCCTTGCATTGAGCAGGGGAACTCATAATTTTAGTATTTGGAATTCATTTGGTATTTGAAGGCTGTTTAGCATGTCTGTAGGTCACACAGAGCAAGCACTAGAGGACATACAGCTTACCACACTGGTGGAGGCTGTGGGAGACAAGGAATGCTGATGGGCTGTCCTGCGGTCCTTTGAGATGAAGCTGGTTAATGCTGGAGATTTTTGTACCAACAGGTGCTGCTCTATGGTGAGTTCCAGGCAAGTGCAGGTGTGACCAGGTAGTGGCAGGGTCGAGGGTCACTGGTAGTCATGTTTCTGGAACTGCAGGTAAAAGCTGGGACCTTTTTCAGCTCCCAGTGGAGTACCAAAGTTGTACCATGGTGTGTGTGTGTGGGGGGGGGCATCAGGTATAGTTCCTGTGTAGAAACTAGAAGTGGATGTCAGCTTGTTGCTATGGCAACTGCTGCTCCCAAGAGGCTGGATTCCAAGCTGTCTAAGCATCTAGCATGGCAGTTGCAACTTGGATTCTGGAGGTTGTAGGAACACACAGTAGGTTCTTTTACTCTTAGACAGCAGCTCCTCACACTGGCTACAAAGCTCCTGAGGTTCCGTGAGAGGGCCATCACAGTGGGAGGCTCTGTGCTCGCCCGGTACTGTTGCTCCCCTCTCTCTCATCCCCTATCCTCCTCATTCTCCTTCCTTTTCTCTTTAACTTTCTTCCATTTGTCTTACTCTATAGCTAAGGCTGGCCTAAAACTCACCATGAGCGCAGGCTGGCCTTACATTTATAGTAATCCTTCTGCCTCAGCTTCCTAGGTGCTAGAATTACAGGCATCTGCCCCCATACTGGCACATTCACACAGCGTTATTTATGTCCCCATTGCTTCTTCATTGCCTCCAGAGCCATGCCTCTTAGTGTGTTGCCCCCTTTATGGTTGAAAATGATTTCCTTTTACCTCTCTCCCTCTCTATCTGTCTGTGTTGTGTGTGTGTGTGAGAGAGAGAGCTGGCATGAGTTCACATGCTCCATGTCTGTGGGTGCTTGCAGGGCCAGTGGGGTGTGTGTGTGTGTATGTGTGTGTGTGTGTGTGTATGTGTGTGTGTATGTGTGTGTGTGTGTGTGTGTGAGCTGGCGTGAGTTCACGCGCAACATGTCTGTGGGTGCTTGCAGGGCCAGTGGTGTGTGTGTGTGTGTGTGTGTGTGTGTGTGTGTGTGTGTGTGTGTGAGCTGGCGTGAGTTCACATGCTCCATGTCTGTGGGTGCCCCAGTGGTGGGCACCACATGCTCCAGACCCGTAGTCCCTGGTGGTTGTGAGCTGCCATGTGGGTGCTTCTGGGAACTGAATCTGTATCCTCTGTAGGAGCAGCCAGTGCTCCTCCATACTGAGCCATCTCTCTAGCACATTCTTTTCAGTTTAATGGGATAAATGAGTTGACTTGAATTCTACATGTTGTCTGGTGTTTATCTTCTTTTCCTTTCATACTTTGCAGAATTTGGCTTTCTGTTTAAGCATCTTTGTCCAGTTCTGGTCCAGTGATTGTAAATGTCCACCATTGGCCTTTCCCATCCATGCTCTTGGTCAGTGTAGGTGACATACTTCTTTCTTTAAGCCTGAACTACTATACCAATTTGCGGACCTTGATAAGATCCTAAAACACCCTGGACTTCATCATCTTTTGGTGGGTATGCCTGGAACATTGAACTTCTCTCAGCTCTTAGGAAAGTAGGTATGATTTTCCTGAAAACATGGGAAGGGACTGGAAAATGCCTTTACCAGCCCTTGCTTCAGTCAGAAGTCATGACTTCATATTGACCACCAGTGTCTGTAAAGGGGAGAGTCAATTGTCCACCATCTGCCAAATCAAACACCCAAATTCTTCTCTCCCTCTCTATTTTCAATGTTCTCTTTTCCTCTTTCTCCTTTCTTCCCGCCTTCTCTTTTTCCTTTTCTGTCCTCCCTCCCTTCCTCTGACTTACACACACACACATACCTGCGAGCACTCATACATTATTAAAGCAAATAGACAAGGAAGAAACAGATGGAATTTACACATTCATTTATCCACAGAATGTTCCCTGAGCCTGTTCTGGGAAGTCAGTGCCGATTCGGCCCTGAGATCAGCAGAACATGGTAGGCATGGCCCCCAACTCCATAGAGCTTCTACCCTAGGCTGATGGTGCTGGCAATGAACGAAGAAAAGAAAGCCAGAGACATAGTGGTGTGTAAGTGCTTGTCATCTCAGGGCCATGGGGACAGAGTACCACTCTCAAACTATATGGAGCCCAGCTGCCCGAGGACATGACAAGCATGTCTATCTAAGATAGGGTAGGCAGGGATGAAGTGCCAGACTGGGCATTTCATGGCTTCGTGAAGGCGTAGAGGGAAGGCTTGAAGGTGACAGTAGTAGAATAGGAGGCAAGGACATGGTTATGGGATTGTAGAACCTGGGTGAGCAGTTGAGGCAGAGCCCTTGAAGGCTTTTCAGCAAGTGAGTAATACAGGAATCTACCCCTGACCCAGTTAAATGGTCCACAGTTCCCAGGAGCTGCACATATGGAGGAGGCTTTGTTCTATAGATATTGTTGGGACATTATTGGGACATTGTTGGGACATTGGTTGGAATGTTTTATGGCACACCCTTGGTGTGGCATTAAATGACTGCTCATTACCCCTTCAAACAACCTGTGCTGGGGGCCTTATTAGCAACAGCTATTTATGAAAAAGCAATTCAGGTGACCTACTGGCCTCCCTGCAGGTTGGCCAGGAAGGGGAGGGAAGTACCCAGCTCCCTGTCCATACTTCTTCCTGGAATTAGCCTAACAGTTAATTCATCAGTCAATCAGTCTATCTACTTCTGTGACTATGTGGTGTGTACATATGCTTGTATATGCACGTGTGTGTGTACAGATACACATACAACGCGGGTGTGAATGTAGACAGAGACTGGAGGTTGACAGCAGGTGTCTTCCATTACCACAGACTGGCCTCACTTTGGGTCCCCAATCTGCGTGGAACTGGGTCTCTTGGTTGCAGGTGAGCGAGGATTCAGATTCGGCGAATGAGTGACAGGCAGTCCACACGAGAGAGGGTGTAAAACTGAATGTATTGATCAAAATGAGCATCACATCTTTAATACAGATCAAACAAGAAAAGCGGGGCAGGATACATCCACAGATACAGTGACACAAAACAAAAGACAGAAGACCACGGGGTGGGACCAGGCAGCTTGAGGAGGAAGCCAGGTGCAAGGCTAGTCAATAGTTAAACCCCACTGTCAGGGGCCCCAGTAAATCCTCAATTATTCTGTTCCTTTGGGCCTAGCAGAAGAACCTGTTTTTTGGGGGTTTCTGCTAATGCAAAACCACAACCCCCCCTACTTCCTAAGCTTTGCCCTGAGCTTGGCTCTGTTCTTTGTGATGCTTAATCGGTTTCACTGGTCTTTACTAGAAGTGAATTAGAATGTTAATGAGTATGTAACCTTCTTGCTGAATTCTGAGCTCCTGGCTTTAAGAAAATTTCAGGACTTTGGAACACTAGTGGAAACTTCACCTATGGTAAAAATTCAATCTTAAAAGGCATTAATAATATTGAAAGAGAGCATACACCATACTAGCATGCAGATAGGGTTCGTGTATATAGATTATTAGAAATGCCAGGACTCCAGGAGGCTGAGTCTCCTTGAGACTCCTTTTCCTCAGGACTCGTTCCAGGTTTCAGGCCTGTTCCGAGCCACCACTGAAGTAGGCGTGGCATTCCATGATCACCGCTCACTGTTTTTAGAAGCAAGCAGTCTCTCAGTGAACTTGGCGCCCACTGATTTGGCTGAACTGTCTAGCCAGCTAGCTCCAAGGGTCCTCTTGTTCCTGCTTCTCCAGATCTGAGATTTCAGACATGCGCAACCATGGGCATTTTACATTGGTGCTGGGCTCCAACTCAGTCACGTTTTCCCAGTACAACCATCCCCAGTGTCCTGGCCAGCACTGTTAATGGTCCATTTTGTCCCATGTGGATATTACAGTACTTTCGCATTGCCTTGCCTAGTGGAGGGCTGACCAGTTTTCTGAATGTCTTTCTTTTTACTGTGGAAAAATATAAAATTTGTGAGTCTGCCATTTAAGTGTATGATTTGTTGGCATTAAATACATTCTCTCTGTTGCATAACCATCAGATCTATCTGTCTCTGGAATTTTTTACTTCCTCCAAGCAGAACTCTGTAGCCATTGAGCAATTAATTTTTCCTGATTCTCCCACTTCCCAGCCTCAGTTCTCCAGTTTTCACTATCATTGTGAATTTATCTATTCTAGATCATTCCTGAATATGGAATCTTACAGTATTTGTCCCTTTTTGGTGATTAATTTTGCTTAGTATGAGTGTTCAAGTTTTTTTTTTTTTTTTCATGTTGTAGCATGTGTCAGAGCTGACTCCTCCCAGGGTGACCAGTCCCATGTTATAGATATGTCACTAATGTATCACTATTTATATTTTTATGGGCTGGTTAGTGCCCTGGCCAGTTACTTTGTCCACTTCAGGGTTGCTTCCAAAAACCTGGGAACCCTAAGTGTACCTAGGACAGACCACCTGCCCCTTTGTGGCCAGGGAGGGATGCTGAGCCTGCAGGTGACTAACCGCAGATGTCTTGGAAGCAGAGGATGTCTCTTGTTACCATGCCAACTGCAGCTGGGATCTGGTGCATTTCCTGCCCTCCTGTGGCCATGGGAGGGTTATGTGATGTTAACTGGGGTCTCCAGGGAGCTTATCTCATCATTGGCTTAAGCATCTATGTATAGCTGGAACTGTGGCCTGACCTTGAAATTATACAGAATTTTAAGTGGCTCGGGACCAGTTTTTCACATTGGGGAACCGTGTGGTCTCAGCCGGGTGGCTCAGGGCAATCTCTGTGGTAGAAACCCCACAGAGGTTATACATTCTTCCTGTCGTCCATCAGGGTTCCAGTCTGATCTCCCACCACAGCCTGTGCGTTAACCTGTGCCTCTCCCCTGTGAGGAACTACTGTGCCTCTCATCAGAATGACCCTGCGCTTCAGAAGAGGGCTGAGTCTGCCATGATGTCTGCCACCCTTCTACTCAACTCAGCCTCACCCAGAAGACTGGGTGGCAGCTGTCCTATAGCATGGCTTTGCATTGTTCTTCACTGAAACCAGTGTGAATGTTGGGGACTTTGTGATTAAGGGTATAATTCCTTGGCACTTCTTCCAGTGTCCAGCCTGTCCCTCGGCTGGTCTGAATGACCTCAGGAGAGCTTGGCAGAAGGCATTCTAGGTAACCTGCCTCTGCTCTCATCACCAGGGAGTTAATGAGCTCTACTGTTCCCTCTTCTAGCTGCATCAGGATATTCTGGTCCCTGCCTCGGTCTCCTTGGAGACACAGGGTCACTCATGACCAATTTTCTTTTTCAGAACAGTTAATATGGCCAACCTGGTGCTCCAGCAGGTGCTAGAGAGCAGGAACGAGGTCCTGTGCGTGGTGACACAGAAGATCGTGACCACGCAGAAGTGTGTGATTTCTGAGCATGTGCAGTCGGAGGAGACGTGCGGAGGCATGGTGGGGATCCAGACCAAGACTATACAGGTGCCACACCTCAGCATGGAGAACTTTCCCACAGGCCCCTTTTCAAGTGTCTTCCTCAGTCAGAACTCTTCCTGTAGACAGTTAGGAATGGGACAGACTCAAGCTGGCTCTTGTAAACAAGACCTCCCTGGATCATGTAACTAAGCTCTTTGAGGCATCTGGCCTTATCACCGTGGGGCTTGAAGATGCTGTGAGCCACCCTCCTTCCCAGACAGCCGAGGTTCCTTCCTCTTGGAGCTGGTGGCTCCAGGCTTTCTTCAGGCTTATTAGAACACAGAGAAAGCGTGCTCCTGTCTAACTCTCATCAGATCATGTTGGCTGTGTCTATTTCTCAGTCTGTGGCAACAGAACTCCCCTTGTCGCAGTGGCCCAACACTGCCCTTTATGGAAGTAGAGTGCTTCCATTAAGGAAATTTAGTCAGACACTAGCCAGGCCAGGAACAAGAGAATCTGTCTGTCTGTCTGTCTGTCTGTTGTTTACCATTTCTTCTAGACCCAAGCTGACCCTGGGGTGTTCTAAAATGAGACAAGTAGGCAGCCATCTGCTTAAACCGCTTCCCCTCAGCTGGCCACAGGGCTTGTAAGCTTCTTGGTAGCACTGGCTTTTCCTAGGAGACTCAGGAGGGCTGTATGTATTTGGCAGTGGGCTGGGTGAGGCATGGCTGTAAGTCTATAGCTGGAGCTTCTGGGTAGGCTGGTGAGCAGGCTAGGCAGCAGAGAGGAAAAGGGGACGTGATGCAGGTGACTTCAGCTGGCCCTGCTGACACTTCTGCCCATGATCGCCAGCTGCTGAAGGTCTGGTCCTGTGAGTTGGAGCCCAGCTCCTTGATTCAAAGCAAATGCTTGGACCAGGGGCAGATGGCTAAGCTGTGTTGTCTGTCTCCAGTGTTTTGCCAACAAATAGATCTCCAGTGTCCTGTCCCTGGGGTACTGCAGGAAGGGCTCTTTCCTGCTTGACAGCCCAGCCCTGCCCATCCATCTTTATTCTGTCTGTTTCCCAGAGCCTTTTCTATGGCCTTGCCATGCCGGCTTTGTCTGTGCACAGAGCACCATCCATGAGTGTGTGAACAGCTCGATGAGGGCTTCCCAGGCCAGCTTTAATCCTGTTGGAATTTCCACTGAGATTTCAGAGTTGTTACTTGAGCCTGGAGAAGGAATTGGAAATGGGTCTCATTTATCTTCTCTGCAGTCGTGCATCACTTAGCTGTGTTCCGAGTTACACAGCACTTGGTGATGCTGGTGGCAGTCATGTCACACTGCAGAATAACTTACACAGGCCTGGATGTCTAGAGACTCATGGTGTACCCGAGGGATGCAGTGGACCTGAGATGCAGGAGGCTACTGCCAGCCTAACTCAGCACAGTTTCCTTCTTTCCTCCCTTCTTATGAAAACTATAATCTAAAATGCTTGAAAATGTATTGTTAAAGATCTAGTCTAGTGTACAGGAGCCTATGGCACAGTCATTTATAACGATCTGGTATTTCCGTGCTGACAGTGACTGTAGATGCACAGGGGACCTGTTAGCAGTGTCACCACAGACATGAGTGATGCCTTCTGCCCTGACGGTAGACTGCACACGATGACACTGGGAGATAAGAATATTTTGGTTCCATTAATCACAGCACTGTGGGACCACAGTGGTGCAACATGGTATGCTGTTGCCAAAGCATAGTTCTGGTATGTAGCTTCCTACCCCAGGCTCTGGCATCTTAGCCATGCCACCCAACACTAGTGCCAGCTGTCTCCTCCTTCTTCCTTAGCTCTGTGGATATTTCCCAGCATTCCTAGGAGGCTGGACATAGAGTGCCTGAGTATACAAGCGGCAACATGCTCTTGCCCACAGGTGTCAGCAATGGAGGATGGGACTGTCACCACGGACACCAATGTAGTGCTGGAGATCCCTGCTGCCACCACCATTGCCTATGGCATCATGGAGCTGTTTGTGAAACAGGACGGCCAGTTTGGTGAGTCCTCATGAGGTAGAAAGAGAGAGGTCGGGGTAGCAGAGGGTAGCAGAGTGTCTAGGATCTGACTCTGGGCAGTAGGAGCCACTGAGGAGTTGGATGAGGGGAGCCAGGGGCTTCATTCACCTCCCTCTTCTCAATGTCACTGAGTATGGGAGGAACACTGGCTCTGCAGCCACCCAGAGCTCCTGTAAAGCTGTTGAGTCCTGGGTAGTTCCTAGTCTCAGCTAGCTCAGGACCCATCAGGGACTCTCATTCACCTTCCGAGCAGGTGTCCTGTGGTGCTTTATATGAAAAATGCCCTCCATAGTCTTGAACATTTGTTCCTCAATTGGTGTGGTGTGTGGGGAGGTTTAAAGGGTGTGGCCATGTTGGAGGGATGTCTCTGGAAGTGGGCTGAGAGACTTTAAAGGCTTACTTCACTATCAGCTCCCCCTACTTCATGCTTCCAGTCAAGGAAGTGAGCTCTCAACATCCTGTTCCTGCCATCCTGTCTGCTGCTTCCCCAAACACATTGACCTTCTAGCCCTCTAGATCTGTAAGCCCAAACAAATTCTTTCTTCTATTAGTTGTCTAGTCATGGTACCTTATCATGGCAAGAAAAAAGTAACTTCGTGGGGCCTTAACCTGAGGAAGCCTCAACAGGTTTACAGGAGATGTGGATGTCTGCAGAGCCAATGTTCCTCCCATGGCTCAGAACAATGGTGGCTATATCCTCAGTGCAACTAGTTTGGAGAGGGAGAGAGAGAGAGAGAGAGAGAGAGAGAGAGAGAGAGAGAGAGAGAGAGAGAGAGAGAGAGAGAGAGAGAGAGAGAGAGAGAGAGAGAGAGAGAGAGAGAGAGAGAGAAAATATGAATTGATGAGGATGGCCCGAACTAACTCCTTATCCCCCTGCCTCTAGCTCTAAACACTGGAATGGCGGCTTACATACCACGCTCCATGCCCTCTATCACTTCCTCCCTGCCTCCTCCTTTTCCTTCCTCCCTACCTCTTCCTTCCCTCCTTTCTTCTCCTTACCTTCTTCCTCTTCTGTTCTCCCCCAAACACACCTGAAGGTGATCAGATTGTGTCTCCTGTCAGTGTATGAGAAGCAGGGTCAGTGTCACCTGTATGGCCTGGTCCCGGGCAGATGCTTGGGGGGCCTCTCAGGTAGAGTTGACTGAAGTGTCACTCCATTACTTTTCCCAGCTTTCTTGAGGCTCAGTTGGTGAACATTGTAAATATCCAAGAGCACTATGATACTATGATAGAATGTTCACTGTGATTAACCACCACCCAACTAATTTACCCAGCCAGCACTTCACATAATTGACATTTGGGGTCGGGAGTTGGGGGCTCCTACATTTAGGTTATATTAATTTTAGTTGAAAGCTTTACCCTGATGTATTTGTGTTTGTGTGTGTTTTGTGTGTGTATGTGTGTGTGTGCGCGCGCACGCGCACATGTTATGGCCTGCTTGTGGAGGTCAGAGGACAACCTATAGGAGTCAGGTTTCTCTTCCCACCGTGTGGGTCCTGGGTATCCAACTTACTTAGGCTTGGTGGCAGTCACCTTATCCACTGAGCCACTTTACTGCCCCACACTTGTTTGAGCATTCAGTAACTTCACAAGCTGAAGTTGGCAGGACCCTGGTAACCACAGCCAAGTCTGCTTCCTCCTACCCTGCTGAGACTGTGTGCCCTGTCTGTTCCGCCCCATCCTCACCTGACCCCTTTCTCAGTCACAGAGAACAGAATGGCTGCTCTGTATTCCTTCTGGGAGAGCATCATCCTTTAGAGCAAGGGAGCATGGTGCTTGCCTTTCTGTGTCTGACTCATGTCCCCCACACAACATCTCCTGTGTTTGTCCATGTTTCCTACATGATAGGATTTTATTTATTCAGTGGCTAAGTCATATTCCTTTATGGAAATGGGTCACGTTTTCTTGATCTGTTCAACTGTGGTTGAACATGTAGGTTTATTCTAGGTCAGATGTCAACATAGTATTGCTGCCACGGCGGGGCTGTCTTGGTTTATTTTGTTGTTATTGTTTTTTGATGATTTTATTTTCTGTGTATGTTTGGCCCTTGTGCACCACCCGTGTGCCTGGAATCTGAGGATTGCACAGGAGAGCGCATCACATCTGCAACTAGGGTTAGGGATGGTTGAGAGCAATCCATTGGGTACTGGTGAACCAAACTCAGGTTCTGAGGAAGAGCAGCCACTGTTCCTAACTGCTGAGCCAGCTCTCTAGTCCCATCAGCCTTGTCTCGAAGGAGTGAATTCAGACAAGAGACAAACCATTCGCATAGATGCTCACTTAACAAAGCCACAGAAAGGCAAGCAAACCCTGCAGGGGTAGGAGCGGGTGTCCCTGGGTGGGGAACCTGTCCAGGGGTGCTGTGGATGAGCTTTGCACAAGTTTTTATGAATATTCATTGAGTGGCGTATTTATGAGGTCCCAAATCACAGGGGACCAGATCTTCCTCTCAAGGTATTTCTTCCCATAATTCCTACAAACGGGGGGCAGGCTGTCAAAACCATAAGGCTAGTGATGTTGTGACCTTGAGTCTTGAGGATGCTGAACTGATAGATGAATGTCTTCTTGCCTCCCTTCAGCTGACATAGGAAGGACCTACTGAGCTACTTCAGCTTCAAGGATGTCTATGAACAAAGGACCTTCCAGCTGTGGGGGTAGGGTGGGGGACATGGCTACTAAGATATGGGCACATTCTCCTAGGTGACCTCATAGCTAAGTCCTTCTCTGAGGTGGTCTGGGGTGGTCGCCATCCTGGACTAGGTGATGGCTCTTGAGAAGCCGCCGTCTTCTCAGTTTAGTCTGTTGCATTTAGACCCAGGATATGCAAAAGGACTGCAGCACCTTGCATGCAGTCCAGGAGGGACAGACACGGTTGCTTGGTAGGATCCAGCCAGAGCCTGCTAAGACTTGCTTTGCGGTTTTTCACAGAGCCCTGTCCCTTCTCTCCCTGGTCAGTTTGTATCTCACGCTCAGCTGCAGTCCTTTTCCTTCTCATTTCCAGGACTCCCATCTCCATGGTTTAACCCTAGCATCCATGTTTAACCCATGGTTGCCTCATTCTAGGACAAGCTTTGCCCTGCAAGTGTCCCTAGCTTGCTCTCTCATCACCTACACCACTGTCACTGTCTCCCAAAGTTAATCCACTGGGAAACACCCCGCAATCCCTGAGCCCTAGACCCCACTGCCCCTCTTGTCTAGGGTGTCTCGCTCCTGGCCCAGAGAACTTCTGCTGTAAGGTGGCTGTTTGAGCTCTTGCTTTAGTCAGGAATTGGTCTCTGGGTCTTCTTTTTACCATAATGACATTAGCACATGAAACCCAAAATATCAGGGATTTGAGGGAACAGAAGACAAAATTTAGGGTCTCCTGGTCCACCTCTGAAGGGGTAGCACACCCCCAAGGGGAGGTGTCTTCCCTGTGCTCAACAAAAGGTGACTCCTCATCTCAGAAGACACAGAGGGACCCCACAGGCCCTCCTAAGCTTGCTGTAGTACAGGACAAGTCTGTCAGCCACTCGATGCCTGATCAGACCTAGTGTAAGAGCCCTCAAGTGAGCAGACATGGTGGCACGTGTCTGTAACCCAGCACTTGTGAGGCTGAGGCAGGAGGATCTGGGGTTAGAGATCAGCCTGGGCTACATAGCAAGACTCTATTAGTTCTTTTTCTGTCACTGTGACAAAGCACTGTGACCAAAGGCAACTCAAGGAAGAGTTTAATTTGGCTTATGGTTTCAGGGAGAGAAGAGTCCGCCATGGAGGGGCAGAGGCACGCCAGCAAGTGGCAGGCATGTGAACGGGAGCAGCACGCTTAGATCACACAGGGGGACAGTTGCTCAAAGGCTGCAACTCAGAGCCCTCCCCCAGTGACTTGCTTCCTCTAGTAGGACTGCGCCTTCCAAATAGTGCCACTAAACTGGTGACCAAACACTCAAAAGCTCAGTCTATGGGAGATATTTCTCCTTCAAACCACTAGACTCGGCCTCAAAAACAGATGCAAAGAAGCAAAAGCCTTTTTGTGTGTCTCCTGCCGCAGTGTGGGGTAGGTAACGGTGAGGAGGAGGTGTGAATGAGCTGTGCTGATCAGTAACTAACTGGCTTGGGCTTTTCTTTCCACTACAGAATTCTGTCTCCTCCAAGGGAAACATGGTGGCTTTGAGCTTGAGAGGAAACTTGACTCTGTCTACTTGGACCCCCTGGCCTACAGAGAGTTTGCCTTTCTGGACATGCCGGATGGGGGTCAAGGGATCTCGTCGCAGGACGGGCCACTGCGCGTTGTAAAACAAGGTATTGCCTGTGGTTAGGGCCAGATGGAGAAGTGGACTCTCTCTCCCAAGGGGTGATCCCCTTGGGCCTTCAGGATCCCCTTGGATCTTTGGGTGGGCCCAGTCTTGGGTGCTGTTTTGGAGAATCAAGATCCCAGGAGTCAAGGTGGAAGGCCAAGGAGTGCAGTGGTCGGGGGCCTGACAGTTTTCTTTCCCTGTTTGGAATCTGATGACTGAGAATGGCCAGCAATGAGCAGAGCCAGAGCCTCCAGGATCTGTTATCAGCTTTGATACATTCCAGGCTTCATGGCATGGCTGCTGTTTGTCATGTTCATGGCATGGCAGGCTGCTGTTCGTCAGCATGGTAACAGCCATTGCGGCTTCCCACCCACATGACAGAGGGCTGTAGCTCTGAACTGCCGATAGCATTTGCTTTGCTCCTCGTAGCTTGTTACTTTAGGGTTGGTTCACTTTGTTGGGTGAATGGATGTAGGAGAGCAGTGTGAAGTGGTGGTGGTAGGGGGGAGGGGGCTGGGCTAGAAAAGGGGAGGAGCTTAGGAGAAACCAGGGCTGGCTCAAAATATGCTCTGCCTTGTAAAGCAATTCCTCCCTGAGATTCAGTAAATCTCTAACCAGAGGATGCTGCTCCCAGCACAGCGTTGGAGGACAGGGTGATGGAGACCCAGGGTTAGAGTAGCTTTTCCCTGGCATAAGAGTTAACTAAACTCTACTTGCAGTTGGAGTTGTGCTGCAGAAACAGAAACGTGAGGCCACAGCTCCTTTTCTCACTGCACCAAGCTGAGCCAGCCACCCTCATTGGCTAGAGTTCCCTGGGCAGCTGAGGATGGTGGTCAGGCGGAGCAGCAGGAGTGGGCTTGGTTTTGACCCCTTAGATTCTAGGCTAACCAGCACAGCTTCTCTCTTCAGGCAAGGACTGATGAAGACGGAATTGTATTCCACAGGAGATTCTGAAGATGTGGCTCAGAAGTTCTAGAAGTGTCCAGCCTGTAGGGTGTTCAGCAATTATTTCCTAGACCTCCATCAGCAAGGCTGTGTAGTATCAGTGCACAGCCCTCAGTGGGAAAGCACCATGTCAGCCCATCTTTTTTGGTTTAATTTACTAGGAACTTCTGACTGTCCCCAGGAAAGAAGATTCCAGGGGACAGGCTCCCAGGGTTCCTGCAGAGGATGCGAGTGGCATAGCAAAGTGTACCCTGAGTTCACCTTGGACAGGAGTGAAAGGCACAGGGAGGGAAGTGGAAGCCATGTTTGCCATGAATGCAGAGTGCTGGCCCTTTGAACATGCATTGAAAACAAAAGCATGCCAAGTTGTAGTGCATGTCTGGACACCGCTGCGAAGGATGTGTTTGGAGACCAGTATGGCTTAGGCTAAGTGATTCTGCCTTGAGAATTCACTTTTATAGATAGTATGCCAAAGAAGAACCCAAGGGGCTTCCAGGTCAAGTCTAGCACTGCACAGGTAGAAAAGAAGGTGAGGTCTGGGATGTCAAAGTGGGCTTCCCTGTCCCTTTCCTTTCCTGTAGTTTTCCTGGTTGTTGAATATCACTCAGGGTGCCATATGTCTCCAATGCCCATAGCCAGTTCTGAACACGGAGTCCTTTGGAAGGAACTGGTGACAGAGAGGCAGGGTGTGTGCATGGAATGACTGCATCTGCTCTGCTTTCAGCAACCCTGCACCTAGAGAGGAGTTTCCATCCCTTTGCGGTGTTACCTGCACAGCAGCAGAGGGCGCTGTTCTGTGTCCTGCAGAAAATCCTGTTTGATGAAGAACTCCTTAGGGCCCTGGAGCAAGTGGTAGGTGGGTAGGTGGGGTTATGGATTTGGGTTTGTACCTGATTGCTCTGAAAATATGCACAGGCTAGACCCCTCAGGACAGGTTTTGGGATAGCTGAAATTAAGTTTCACCACTTCCCTTGAACCCTAAAACTTGAAGTGGGAAGCGATGAGTGACTTTCTTAGAGCTATAAAGATAACCACAGGCTTGGTGCTTAAGAATATCAGAAATTAATCTCTTACAGATCTGGAGGGCAGAATTCAGAGTTGCCAGTGGCAGTAGGGATATACCCTTCTGAAAGCTCTTGAGGAGAACCCTTGTTGCCTACAGTTTCTGGTGGCTCCTGGCGTTCTGTGGCTGGTGGCTTATCTCTGTCATGTCTTCTCTAGCGTGTTGGGTCTTCTCTAGACACGGAACTCATTACTGATCACCATTACTGAGTATAGACTTCTCTTGAGACCCTACCTTAATTACACCTGCAAAGACTCATTGCAAATAAGGCTTCATTCTGAGACTGCAGGTGGGCATGTATTCAGCTCACAGTGAAGGGGCTGTGTGGCAGAGCCTGTCAACCTGTCCCGTTTAGAACACAGACAAGGAGGTGTTTATCGCTTTGTTTTGCAACAGCCAGATTTTGAGGGACATGCCAGCTGCTCACCCTCCATCAGCTCAGATTTTTTTTTGTACTTAATGAGGCTGAGACTTTGACAATTTTCTTTTCATTGTGACTTTGTTTTTAGTTTTCCTTCTTTCTGTACTGCTCAAATGCTTTAGGTGTCCAGAAAAACACTCACATCATCTTCCCACTTGGAATGAAATTGCGGAGAGCCTAGCAACCAGGGGCAGGATTCCGGTTGTCCAGAGGGTCTGGTTTGCCTTCTGGAGGATGCAGGGCTTAACCCTAGAAAGGACACAAATGTTTCAGGATCCTATGACTTTTACTTCCTAAAATAGCTACTTCCTAGAAGGAAATGCCAGGTTAGTTCCCTATGGAGAGAGTAGCAGCTGCCCTGTCAGATGTTGGCAAGGCATCTGCCTGCTGCTGCTGAGTGTCCGAGAGGACACAGGGTACCTAGGGTATGGAACTAGTCCAGGGGCTCAGAACTGGCTCATGGGCAGTGCCATCCCACCCCTGAGCAACCTTGTGGTGGATAAGGCTGCCTAGGGAAGGCTGGGGACGGTTAATCATGCTGCTTTTAGAGTGTGAGGGCCAGGAAGGAATGTTGCTTTTATGACCCCTTTGACAGTTTGATATGTAGCCAATTGTTCCTAGTATCTGGTAAAACTCAATATCCTGGCATAGTCTGGAAGGTTCTATCTGCCTGACTCTTCCCCTTTCCCTGTGGAAGGACAGTACTTGGGCGTGGCTCCTCTGTGTCCTTAGGAGGAAATATAGGCTCATAGATAGCATCAAAGCTTAGAAAAGGGCTCAGAGCTTGCTTTACCTGGAGAGGGTAATGCGCATGGAGAGTGTTGGGAAGTGCTAGAGGGGCAGAAGCTCAGGTGGGTTGCACTTCAGTGACTTCTGGCTTCATCATATAGTCTTCCTTTCTCTTTCTACACTGTAGTGTGATGATGTGGCTGGTGGCCTCTGGTCCTCACAGGCTATATCGGCAATGGAGGAGCTGACAGACAGTCAGCAGCAGGACCTCACAGCCTTCCTGCAACTGGTGGGATACAGGATACAAGGAGAGCATCCTGGCCCGCAGGATGCGGTCAGCAACCAGAAGCTCTTTGCAACAGCCTACTTCCTGGTCAGCGCACTAGCAGGTATGGAAACTACAAAGGGAGCTGGGTAATGTCTGCCAGGGCTGGGAAATGGTGCTGCTTTCGATCTGCTTCTGGACAGAGCATCAGTGATGACTGAGGAAGGTTTGGGACACTTCTCTCCTTTTTAGTCCAGGCAGTGCGATGTGGAAGGCTAATAAAGAGTCCTGCCACACTCTGAGTCTCCACTTTAAGGGTGTGTCAGTCTTACTCTGGGAGGACTACCTTCTGGTCCTCTCACTGGAAGTCACTTTCTAAATACAGCCAGTGATCCCCAGCAGGGTCCAGATGGTGCTGTGTGACAGACACTTTCCTTTGGCAGCTGTTTGTCCTGATCCTCTCCTTCAACCTTGCACACGTGTGGCCCCCTTCATGGTCCTCGGGCTTCATGTGCTGTGTGAGGCACATGTCCAGGAGCAAGGCTGGGCTTCTGCATGGGTCTGAAATGGCTTCCAGGGGGGGAATGGATTTCCGTTACTGTCAAGAGGAGCCTGCCATGCAGAGAGGCCTGGTGGTGCCCCATGTGAAGCAGCTGTAGCTACATCTCATTTCTGTAGACCTAGCTTCCCTCCACCATGAGCTAGGCACTGGGTTCCTGATAAAGTGGCTTTCTCTCAACTACAGAGGTAAAGGCCCAGGGAACCTTCAGTGTTTAAAAAAATGAATGAGAAAGAATAGTTCAGCTTGATATTCTGATGGATATAGTTCAGCTTGATATTCTGATGGACATACCTTGTGTCTTGCTCTAAATCACAGATAAAGGCTTTGCATAGTTGAATGGAACCAGATACATCACATAGGCTCTATAAAATTCTACCTAGAGACTGGGACCAACATTAGCAGTGAGCGTGCTTGAGTATAGACTTTCTGTCAGGCTGCAGGCCAGACTCCGATAGTTTGTGAGAAGTCTTCTCAACTATTCTATAACTAAAACATTTCTATGTAAAATAGCCCATTGCTGACACATACCACAGTCCTGTTCTTTCTGACTTCAGACACAGCTCTGCAGCTGAGCAGAGGTGGCCCCACAAGGGGCTCTAACACAAAACCTATTCCTGATTGGAAACTGGATGCAGGGAAAGCTTTAGGTGTAGCCAGTGTCTACATCAAGCCTGCCCTTTCCTCCCAAGCCATGGTCTCATTACAGCTGCTGTAGCAGAGGATGGCTCATTTAAAGCTCTTTTGGAGGCATCCTGGTGAATCCTAGGGAAAGTGCTAGAATAGAAAGTGGTTTTATCCTGTTTAGCTGCTTCCAGCCCTGCAGTCTCTGGTCTCCTGGAAAGCTTCCCCTGCCTGTGTGATGGCAAGCAAATCCCAGCTTTCACCATAGAACCTCATTTGTAATTGAACAGCCTTTTCCAGACTCACTGGGTAGACTTACACCATCTTTCAGGCAGTTAGGGGAGGGCACAGCATGTCTGGCCTATGACAAGCATCAGGGTGAGAACTTTCTTTGTGCTATGCTCACAGTTCTGGGTAAACATCTCTAGGGATGAGGGATGCAGGAGTAGTTGCCTGCTGCAAGAGGCACTCCTACTTCTTGGCCCTGGCCTTCCCCTGTATGGCACATATAAAGTTTGCAAGACCAAGGGGCCTCTCTTCCCAATGATGGCGGACTAGGCCATCTTCTGCTACATATGCAGCTAGAGACATGAGCTCTGGGGGTACTGGTTAGTTCATATTGTTGTTCCACCTATAGGGTTGCAACCCCTTCAGCTCCTTGGGTACTTTCTCTAGCTCCTCCATTGGGGGCCCTGTGCTCTATCCTATAGATGACTGTGAGCATCCACTTCTGTATTTGCCAGGCACTGGCATAGCCTCACAAGAGATAGCTATATCAGGGTCCTTTCAGCAAAGTCTTGCTGGTATATGCAATAGTGTCTGCGTTTGGTGGCTGATTATGGGATGGATCCCCGGGTGGGGCAGTCTCTGGATGGTCCATCCTTTTGTCTCAGCTCCAAACTTTGTCTCTGCAACTCCTGCTTTCTATTCTCATCTTCTTGGAGTAAGGTGAGGGCCTCCTTCAGAACACAGGAAAGGAGGCAGATGCATGACCACATTGGAAGGCTGTGTTGGGGTTCTCTGGGGGGATTACCTACAGGGGTGCCTCTTCCCTCATGTCCTTTTGTCCTGTCTGGGTCACAGCCTCAGTGACATGTCATCTATAAGACATGAGTGCATGAGTGGTCACTATGCTCTGTGACTTAGCAGCTCCAAGGGGACTTCTGTTTTACACTGGGAGATAGTTAATGGAAGCCTGCATGGCACTGATTTTCATTTCCTCTGGCAGGGTGGGGAGTTGGCAGGGCCCTCTCATGATGCTGCCCCAGCTTTGTCATGTCACTGACAAAGGGACTGGTGGTATGATGGAGCCCTTCATGTTTGTGTAGGGGCCTGGCATGTGCTCCTAAATACTCTATAGTGGGCCAAATGAACAGAAAAAAAAAAAAAACCAGGCTCTTAGAGGTACACCCAGAGTATTTTGCGTGTTATCACACATGCCTATAAATTCCAATACTAGGGAGAAGCAGAATAATTGCATTCAAGGCTATTCTGGGTTTCGTAGCAAGAATATGCCCCAGAACATCAGAAACACAACATTCCAGCCTGGTTACCTAGAAGGGCTCTAACCAATCTGCCAGAGAGTTTTGAGCCAATGATCCTTTCCCAGAATCCATGCCTATCCTTCTGACCAGCAAATTCAATGTCAACGAACATCCTCTCAGGACTGGATTCCAATGAGACCCCACTGAGAACCAGCACTGCCTTCAAATGTGACCACACTCTTGTTCTTGAGACAGTCTGCGTAGCTCTGGCTGACCTGGAATGCTCAGAGATTGCATTTCTGCCTCCCAAGTGCTGGGATTAAGGGGATGCTACCACACCCGGCCTGAGCACACATCTACTTTTTCTAATTGGTGGTAGCAAGCTACTGTGATATAAACTAGGCATCTCCTAGGAAGGGCTGGCTGCAATGCTCTTTCCTGTAACACAAAGGCTCACTGCATATAGCTCAGGCTGGTCCTTTTGCCTAACCTCTCAAATGATGAGATTACAAGCATGCATCACTGTGCCTGGCTTCTGCAAACTTGTTTTTGACAGTGAAAATGACCTGAATGCCTGTCATCTACAGAAATGCCTGATAATGCTACAGTTTTCCTGGGGACTTGCTGCAAACTCCATGTTATTTCTTCACTGTGCTGTTTGGTAAGGAACCTTCGGATGGGACAGTGGGGTGGAAAGGAATGGGGAGGAGGCACAGATGCTGTCAAACTGGTAAGAGCTCTCGTTTCTCAGCTTGAGACAGTGTAAGCAGGTGTCACCACTAGCACATGGGTGCTTGGGAGCTCTGAGGCCCAAAGCTCAAGGAACTGGCTAGCAAAGAGGCTTGGTCTACAGATTCCAAATAATGTGCTTTCCCAGTTGGGAGACTACTGCATAGCTTGGCACAGCCAGGCCCAGCAACCTGTTGTTGACTGCTGTAGTTCTGTGGAATGATTTGAGGCTGCCTTGTGTCACACTTGCCAGGAAGAACTCAGGGCTGCTTTGTCTGGAGCAGACATAGCTTTTCTCTTAGACTATCAGTATAACTTGGTGCTCTCTGGAAATGTCACTGCAAGAGCAAGTGATTAGTAATGAGTCTAGCCCGAGAGTGGAGCTAAGTTCCCAAGTTAGAGAGAGGGCAATTAGTAGAGGAACCAGCAACAGGCCATCCCATTACCCAGCTACTCTCACACAACCTGTGTTTGGGGAAAGGCATACCTGGGTCACTTATTTTAAGGTCTGGTACAGAACCAGGGTCCACTACTATCCCATAGAACTAAGCTGGCCATGCACGGACTGCCTTAGACAGGACTTACTTATGTTTTGTATGTCCTCTGGGAACACCAAACCATGTAGCTTGTCTTGGATGCTGTTCTGTATGGAGGCAGTATCAGAAGCTAAGACCACTAGGTACTGACTACACAGCTGGCCAGATTCCATCCGAACTGACCACAGACTCTGTGTCCTTAGGGACACTCAACTATTTGGAGGCATGCCAGCCTATCTGAGAGCAGCTGACTGCTAGTTTGATTATAGAAATGATGTAATTGTCCTAATTGTATGCAGTGCTGAGCAAAACAGCTCTGTTCTCTCTCACAGCACTGAGTGCTCAGCACTTCCAGTCTATTTCTTGAGTATTTAGGGAACAATTAAAGCTATTCAGGAAGTATATAAAAAAGAAACGTGTGCTAAGGGAATGAGGCCCCAATGAACTCACACTACAGTCAGCTCTGGTTCTGACCTTGGCTGCTGTTCCATAACCAGGCAGGAACCAGACTTGGAGTTACAGAATGGATGGACAGAGTCCTTCCTGCCTTTCCACTGGCTGTCTCCAGATGCACTAGCCTGTCTTTGGAGGCTGCTCAACAAAGACAAGTCCTGTTTCTTTAAAGGATCTTCCTAGGTGCCCTTAGGCAATCCAGGTAGCATCTACAGACTGCCTGCTGTTCTCTTAAAAGAGTCAGGATCCTGCAGGCATGGGGTATTAGATACTTCTTCAAGCAACCAACAAAAGAGGGCACCCAATCCACTTGCACTTCTGTTTGAAAGCCTGGGTAACTGAAGAGTCTTCCTGATGAGTTCTGGGTGAAGGGTATATGCTAACCCTGGACTAACACAGTAAGTATATGCTAACCCTGGACTAACACAGTTAGTATATGCTAACCATGTACTAACACAGTTAGTATATGCTAACCATGTACTAACACAGTTAGTATATGCTAACCATGTACTAACACAGTTAGTATATGCTAACCCTGGACTAACACAGTAAGTATATGCTAACCCTGGACTAACACAGTAAGTATATGCTAACCCTGGACTAACACAGTAAGTATATGCTAACCATGTACTGTGAACTGGTAGAAAAATCAGGAGAAAAATCTAGAAAATAAAGTCAGGAATTGCAAAGGCAAAGAAAGGTTCTTGGAGCTGGAAACACAATTAACAAATGACAGTACCTACACTTGAGTTCCTTCAAATATTCAAGAAATTCTAATATTGCTGTTTATATATAAGCGAAACAACCAGAGGATGGAGGTGGCAGTGTGTGTATGTGGGCCCACCACAGAGCAAAGGAGAAAAACCTTATATTTTGCAGAACTCTTGAAATTAGAAAAAAAAAAAAAGTGACTAGAATTCTAAACAATGAGGGGAGTGCCTGTTGTATATCCCCTGCCCTTCACTAAGCCTGACACTACCCTGGGAAAAAAGAACAGAAAATGGCAGCAGACCTCCCTATTTTGTAAGCTTGTAACTGCAACTGCAACTGCAGCATAGCTTTATGTCTACTCTAAAGAACTAGCTCCTGTAAACAGGACTCGAAGGGAGTGGGCACCTGAGTTGGGCCTCCCATAATCAGCAGGGCTCTTGTCTTGTCAGAAACCTTGGGTCTTGTGCCCACATTAGGTGGAAGGCAGTGCCATCATAATTCTGCCACTTCAGGCTCAGAAATACTGTAGCCATATGCATGGGAGCAGATCTCCTCACCTTACAACCTTGAGGCTGTGGTATTGTAGCTGCACTCTAAAACCCCAGCCTCACTTGCACCTGTCTACCAGGAGCTCACAAAGTTCCCAGCCAGGTCCTACAATTCCAGGAATCTAGTGGTCAGGGACTCCACTGCCAGTGACAACTGTACCCACCCACAGAGGGACCTAGGGAGCTTTTCCTGTCTACAGTCTCATCCGCACTCAGGCTTGTAGTTCAGATCACATCTATGATCTTCAGCTTCATGGCAAACAATGCCACAAGTCTCAGCCTCTCCATTATTTACTCTTTGTATGGCCTAGGTGTGTTTCCACCTTGGCTTGCAGCCTCAGACCCCAGACATCAAAGGGCAAGCTTACATACTACTCATATTAACCTCATAGCACAAAGAGAAATTCTCCCCTGTGCCCTGCCCCTCCAAGCATGGAGACCAGAACTCCTGAGATAACCCAAGGAACTTGTCTTCCATAGTCCACAGACTGGGTTAGGGCTGTTGGTACTGAGTAGAACTTGTGCTTATCTCTTGGGTTCTGGGGAAGGTACTGTCTAGATATCACACCTCCATAAAAGTAGTTAAACCCCAGCAACTTTAATTATGGACTAGGGAAGTGCTCTTTCATGTTTCAATTCCTTAAATCCTATGGTTATCAGGAGTGTTTATCTGGCAAGACCTAGGGAATGAGTCTGGTTCTATCCTGTGGCTCAAGAATTGTGGGTATTGGTGCTACAGACCCAAGCACCCCCCACAACTCTTAGTGTGATCTACTCTTAACTGCACGGACCTAGGGATAACTCTGCACCTCATACTAATGACTCCATAGCAGCTGAATACACTCTTGGAAGCCTATGTTTACTGCAAAGCCCTACACCTCAAGAAATTACTGTAGACAGGATAACTGATGTTCTTGTAGACCCTAATGATTGAAACCAAGTAAGGTACCACATAGGGCTACTCCTTTGAGCTTACGTGTAACTACAACCCGAGGATCTATCTAACTGACAGTTAAACAAACAAAAATTCCTATAGAAAATGCCTCAAAATATTGGATGTTCCACAGATGTACAGGATACACAGAACAAGCCAGCTCCAAAGAGAATAGCTATTCTCTAAAAATAATCTCTAAGAAGTTTGAAGAGTTCATAGTAATCATCCCAAGGAAATGGAATGAGATCCAAGAGAATATAAACAAAATAATACAAAGAAGCAAGAAAAAGCAGTTCATGATATAAATGAGAAATTCAGAGTTAGAAATCTTATTTAAAAACAACCCCAAAAGCTCAAATTCTGGAGCTCACAAATCCAGTCAAGGAAAGAACATACACAAGCTGTGACATCCGGCCACCAGCAGCGAAGGACAGCAGAACTTAAGGATAATGCGTCCAGTTACCTCAGGAAGACAAGGGAGCTGCTTAGTTTCATGAAGAAATAATAGCTGAAAAGTTTTCAAATCTTTAAAGACCCACAAGCATCTACACACAAGAAACTTAACCCCCCAACTAAACTAATAAGTGGAGTGTGCCCTCACCAGACATAGTCAACACATCGAAATTACAAAGAATCAGAGAAAAGGAAAAGCAAAACAAGGCCCCCAGGACTCCATGGACATGTGGAGACAGCACGGGACAGTGTCCACCAAAAGGAGTAACTGTCAACCAGGACACTTCAGCCTTTAAAAGTGAAGAGGACAAAGATAGTCTCACACGAGCACAAACCCAGGGAATTCATGACCACTAGACCAGCCCTTTAAGAAATACCTAATGGAAGCAGATACCACACTAGAAAGATTAGCTGCCATTACCAAAGTATGTGAATGTATAAAGTCCACTAGCAATACAGAAATAGGAAAGGAAGGAGTAACATTCAACCCTCAGCATGACAGGGCATTACCAAGCCACGAAAGTAAGTGATGGGTGAACGAAAACTGTACAGAACAAGGAAAAAATTATGATCTGGAATGTAAATGAATTAAATTCGCCAATGAATAGACAGACTGGCTGAATGAATTAAAAATGAAAAAACAAACCAACAAAAACCTAAAACTAGTAAGGGAGAGCTGGGCATGACGGAGAATACTTTTAATCACCAAAACTGGGAAGTGGAGGTGTTTTCAGCTACACAGAAAGCTTCAAGGGCAAGCTGGGCTGCATGAGACTCTACCTTTAAAAACAACCAATCAATCTACCTACTACACTCAACTATATGCTGCCCACAGACCCAAGATACCCATTTACTGTTGAAAAAAAAGCACTCAAATGGAAACCAAAAGCAAGCTGAAAAGTGGACTTTAAATAAAATCAAACTACAGAGAGACTATAGCCACTACAGATTCACAAATAGATCAGCTCAGAACAGATGCAGAAGGGAGAATATATTCAGATCCAACATTGCCATTCCAACGGCCAAAACAACTACAGACATGAAAGCAGAGGGTGCAAACAGTTATAGTCAGGGACTTCCCTTTGTCCACTATGAGCAGCAACATTTAGACACAAAATTAAAGAAATACCTATGTCTGAATACCTGCATGTATCAGTCCCAGGCAGCTTAACCACCAGCAGCAGAAAACTCATTCTTACTAGAGCATGTTAGGCTACAAGTCAGTCTTGGTGCTTTTTCTTTTCTTTCTTCTCAGAATCTAATGATTATAAGAGTTGATTTAGTATAAAAAGAAATCAAGAAAAACCAGTTATCCACATTCCATCCACTCCAGCCAAGACACATTAAATCCTATTACAGAATAAGAGAGGACATAAGACAGACTACACAGAGGCTGTGACTTAAAGTCAGTGAAAGATGCTTAGGTTTCTTACTGTGATGCACAGGATTTGATGAAGACAAGGCACTGTCGGGCTCCACAGGGCTGCCAGATATTGAGGTATAACTAAACAAGCCATTTTGAGGGACGCATAAGATATTCTTATTTTGCGAGTGAGCTTTAAGAACAACTGCCTTGAAGGGGTGGAAGTCTGAACAAGTCTTTCTATCGAAGCCCCACTAGGTTTCTATAACCTGTCCACCCTCTTCTAAGGTAAAAGCATGCGATCTCTTACAGGTGATGTGCAGGCACTCTTCAGGGGCCTTACTGTCTGTGCACTGACCACACGCTGCATCACCCATCTGCTCAGTTTTAATTCCTGTAGACCCTCATTATTGTTCTACAGTAGAGTCTGCATTAGCGAACTCTGCACCCCCATGAGATTCAAGGGTGAACTTTTCTGCTAGTTTTTCTTTACGTTTTTTTATGTGATGAGTCTGTCTGCCTGCCTGTATGCATGCATGCATGTATGTATAGCACATGCCTGACTCACTCAGCAGTCAAGACCTTTGGATGTGTGTACTGGGAACCAAATCTGGTCCTCTTCAAAAACTGCCGAGCCATCTTTCCAGCTCAATGGGCTAATTTCTGAATAAAGGTCTTAAAGTCAATGGCTACAAATGAATCATTATATACAAAACACTAATAACTGGATCTTCTTGAGCACCGATTTACCAAATAAAGCTTTTGTACTTCCACTCTTAGCTCTACATTAAAATCAAAGGGCCAAAATACTTAATTTCTAACTGAAAAAAAGAAATCGATGTTCCTACACTGAAAATCTTTCTTTCTAGCAGTTTAACCTGGAAGATATTTTATTTTTCTGTCATAAAAACTTGAAAGTGATGGAGGTGCTAGCCATCACCACAGTAACTCATGGCTATTACTTTATTGCTTCTATTGAAGAGTCAATTCATGCATATTTTGTTCCTTTTAAAAAAGTCATTGGAAATCATTATTATCCCTGAAGATAGACACTCTAGTATGTCATCTTTCTTGTAAAAAATAAAGCAATGGTCATCCTCATCTTTCCTTCTTCGCTAACTCGCCTATCCACACACACTCACCCAGATACTTCACCAGCTAACCCATGACCTCACAGGATTTCCACACACTTCCACAAGGTCCACTTTTAGCACAGAAAGAATGAATACTATGTATTTTTTAGATCATAATGGAGTAAAACTTAAAAAAGAACCCAGAAATTATAAAAATCCATATTCCTAGTGACTAACAGGTAACTGAGAAACCCTAGAAACAAAGGGAAGAAACAGCAAAGCACAATATGCAACAGGAGCAGTAAGAGGAAGTTCAGAACAATGAACACACAGACCAGACGGGAGAGGATGAGCCAACTGCCTGCTGTACCTCAAGGACGTAGAAAAGGCAAGGATCACAGCAGAAAACCACAGGCTTTAATTGCAGCACTTGGTAAGCAGAGGCAGGCAGATCTCTGTGCTCTCCAGGCCAGCCTGGTCTGTATAGTGAGTTCCGGGACAGCCAGGGCTACATAATGAGACCGTTTCTCAGCAAAACAACCCACAAAAGAGCAACAAAACAATTGGTATTTTAAAAGGAAAACAAATCATCCTCAGGGTAGGCTGTTTGTATGCGTGTGTGGTAGTGGGGTGGATGAAAGATGACATTAGCTATAACACAAAAACAGGATCACAAGGAATTACTGCAAAAACCACAGCGCTACAAAATTGGAAAACCTATAACAGACACATTTAGCTCAGCTGACTGAACCAAGAGAAATATGAAACACAAATAGGCCAATAATGAGATGGGAACAATAGCAAAATTCTCATCTGAAGACAGTCCAGGGCTGTGGCGGCTTTACTACAAAAACAATGAACAAAGAACTAATTCCTATGCTGCTTCCAGTGTTTAAAAGTTAAAATTGAAGGAACTCCACCAAATACATTATCTGGATATCCAGAGGAGAAACAAAAGACAACTGCAGACTCACATACAAAAATTCCCAATAAATAGCACCAATTGAACTCAATAACATATCAAAATATAGCACAAGAGTGTTTCCAAGTAACCTTTAGATGAGAAATTCTGGAAAATATTATAAATTCAAAAGGCTATACACCATAAAAACAATTTAAAAATGAGCTAAAAATCAAAACGGATACTTCTCAAAAGACACACAAATGGCAAACAAGTACATGAAAAAATGTCCCCCCCCTCTGATGAACATGAAAACACAAATCAAAATTACAGTGAAGTAGCATGCCACTCTCATTAAAATAACTATCAAGATGATGTAAGAGATGCTAGAGAGGATGTAGAAAGGAAAAGCCATTGTAGAAAGCAGAATGGTGGGGGCCTCCAGGCACTAAACATTGGTGAAAGTTACTAGGAGAGGAAATTATTACATCAAGGATAGATGCATACTCCAGTGTTTGTGGAGCCTATTCCAAGCTAAAATGAGACAATTGCCCAGATGCTCCTCAGTGGATACGAGGCAAAGAGCATGCCAATAAATGCACAGTATATACTTGTAAGAAATGAAACCCTGTTATTTACTGGTAGCAACATGGCTGGAGCTGGAGGTCATGAATCTAAGAGGCTGGAAACAGGACAAATGCTCTCCTGCAACTATGGAGATACTAAGTCAATGTCTTGGAAAAGCAGAACTAGACAAACAGCAGGGAGGGAAGATGAAGCTCAGTAATGGGCTCCAAAAAGGCAGGAGGGACGGCACTTCCAGATCTTCCTTAACATAGTGGTGCGAGTCAAACCACCTGTATTGCAAAATAACTAAGAGTATAGAAAGCTCAACACAAAATGGTATGTGAAGACAAAAACTCTTGTTGCCATGATTTAGTACTATAGATTCTATACATGTACTGAACTACCATAATGCACCCCATAGAAATGTACACATTATCAGTGGAGGCAGGTAAACCCTTACATGTCATGGACGAAAGGCTCATGATGATCTAACTTACTGGGCTAATGGATCTAGGTACAAGTGTGTGGACTCAGGAATACAGGCAAGGAAGAGAGAAACAGGCCTAAAGTCTGTTCAATCTAATGGTTCTCCTGTTTTATTTGGGAACTTCTTTAAAAGGTATTTAATGGGATTTTCTGAGCCATTTTGAAGGGCACTTGTTTGTCATTTCAGCTGCATGCTCTGTCTGACGACAGTGTGTGTGATTTCCAAGACCCCGCCTTGGCTCCTCTGAGAGACACAGAGAGGTTTGGCATCGTGCAGCGATTGTTTGCCTCTGCTGACATTGCCCTGGAGAGGATGCAGTTTTCTGCGAAAGCCACCATCCTGAAGGACTCTTGCATCTTCCCGCTAATTCTTCACATCACTCTAAGTGGGCTCAGCACTCTAAGCAAAGAGCATGAGGAACAGCTTTGTCAGTCAGAAGGACATGCTACAGGTCAAGACTAGCTACTTTCCAGGATTGAGAAACTACTTTACGATTGTGGGCCCAAGCAGGTTAAGTCTACCAGTGAATCCCAGTGCACATCAGGGGTGGTGTTTTCCGTACTGTTGTAAATGGGTTATTCTTATCAGAGGCCCACTATGCCAACACTGGAGTTCCTGAGGGAAGAACCACCTGTCACTCTATCTTCCACTCATGTCTGATGTACAAAAGCAGAGGAGTCTCAGATTTTGCTTTCAAGTTCATCATAAGCTGTGAATGCATCAGGGAAGCAATTTCCTTCCCATCCTTCAGACATGCTGTACACTACTGGGTGACTGGGAAACCAGAAATGCCACTTGAGTATATAAAACAATTATAGTAAGAACATCTAATTTGACCCACCTCAACATGAGAATTTGAAGAATTTGAATATATTCCTCTTATTTGACTTTGTTATGCGTTAATGAACATATTAACAATATGTTCATTAACAATTGTCTGGGGCAATTCCAGTGCGTTCTGGGAATTTGTCACATGTTGCAATTTCTAGTAAAAGCAACTCTGATCAATGTGTAGTTGGCTGTTCTTTTTTTTTTTTTTTTTGAGACAGGGTTTCTCTGTGTAGCCCTGGCTGTCCTGGAACTCACTCTGTAGACCAGGCTGGCCTCAAACTCAGAAATCCGCCTGCCTCTGCCTCCCAAGTGCTGGAATTAAAGGCGTGTGCCATTACGCCCGGCGTAGTTGGCTGTTCTATGTGTAGTTTTGATGTCCTTCTGCTTCAGCAGGCTTGGATGGTCTCCTGAAGCCTCCTGATTCCTCTGAGAGCATCTGTTACTATTGATCAGACCCAATGCCCCTGGGCAGCAGCCACAGTGTTAGCATATAGTTTTCAACTCCACTTCAATCATGTGGCACCTTCAGATTATAAGGAAGAGTAACAAAGACAAAGTAAATCCTTTCTATTAAAAATGAGATCCAACCTTATACAGCTGCCTATTGCAGGGTTATAACATTACAAACCAGCAACACTGCTCATGAACCAACTATAAATTAGGAAGGGAAATGCAATGAGCACTTGTGCTATACTGGAGGGGCCTGTTCTTTCGTCTATTTCTGACATCAGGCATCAAGAGCAAGCTATGAAGAGAACATATAACACAAATCTAGAGGTGGGAAAACATATGCATGGGGATGCATGCCAAGATTCAGGAGACACCCAGCAACGGCTCAGCATAATTCAGAGACTTGGAGAGTGGTACAAAAGACAAAACAGGTTATGTTTCCAGCTTTGCATTCTAGCTAGACTTTTGTATTATCCTTCTAATTAAGGAAAAGAGAACCCCAAAGACGGGCCTGGGGAGACTGCTCAGTGGGTATGTGCTTGTTGCACAAGCATGAAAGCCTGCACTGCGTGCCCAGCGCCCGTGGAGAACCAAGCATATATATGCACTACCAGCACTGAAGGCAGAGACAGGCCATGTGTGGGTTCACTGGCTTACAAGAAGTCAACTAGAGAGCTCCAGTTGCAGTCAGAAAACTTGTCTGGAAAAATAACCCCTGGAAAGCACAGAGGAAGATGTCTCTAGCCTCTATGTGCATGTGTGGGCACACACAGATAATAAAAATAAGCCATTCTCCTAGAGACATCAGAAGGACTCTAGAGTCTTTCTTTAGCAGCATGTTCCTGAGTGTGAGTTACGGAATTCTAAGAGCCAGCATGGGAGAATTACAAAGGGCTTCTGGAAAGGCTTCCTCCACAGCCACATTTTAACGAGTCCCTGCCTTCTTCCTGCAGGCCCAGTGTAAAATGCAATCAACAGGTATGCTTGATGAAACACTCGGTTCCTCTTTCCTGGACATAGGAAGTGGCTATAGTGACTCATGCTGTCTAAACAGAGTCCCTGTTTCTTGATTCTATATTTTAATCTTCCCAATTCTGAGAACCTTTACTACAAACGGAATCAACAAATCTCTGCTGGGATAGAAACAAAAGCATAGGGAAGCCCTGCTGAAAAGTAGAGGCAGGTGAAAATTTATTTACGTGGAAGAAAATTACATCGGGGACTTAAAAGTTAATGTGATACCCTGCAGTTTTATCTCTTAGGTCTACCTATAAACAAAGTACTTCAACTTTCTTAACAGCAAGTATTTCTTTATGCATTCAAAAGTATTTTACCAGGAATGTGAGGTTTCAAAGTGAACACTGCAATGATTTTAAGCTATATCTGGAAATATGTTCTAAGATTTATAGTGAATTTCTGAAAAACCAGCCCACACTGTCTTATAGGAGATTAATACCCTTGGGCAGCAGCGATGGTTCTCCTCGCAGAAACTAGTAACCTGATGCTTGGAGAGCAGGGGTGCTTAACTTTTACTTTTTTTTTTTTTGTTTTTTTGTTTTTTTCGAGACAGGGTTTCTCTTTGTAGCCCTGGATGTCCTGGAACTCACTCTGTAGACCAGGCTGGCCTTAAACTCAGAAATCCACCTGCCTCTGCCTCCCAAGAGCTGGGATTAAAGGCGTGTGCCACCACACCTGGCTTTTAACTTTTACTTTTAATGCTTGTCATCAGAAAGGTACTGGAGCACCTTGGCCAGTTGTCTTCTACTGAAAACTCCTTACAGTCACTTCAGAGGGTGCAGTTAAAAAAGAAAAAAGAAAAAAAAAAGAAAAAGCATGTGTTTCTATTAGGTCCTAACAGTAACAGCCAGGAGGAAAGGCGTACAATAATGAACTGGGCGGGTGCTAAAATCTCCCACAGCAAGTCATTCACAGCAAATGCTACCTGTGGGCAATTCAAAGGAACTTGTAGAAATTTTCATTTGTTGCTGAACACTGTGCTAATTTTATGTCAACTTGACACAGACATCTGAGGAGGGAATCCCAATTAAGAACATGCCTCTGTAAGAGTGGGCAGCAGGCAAGCCTGGAGAGCATTATCCTAACTACTGAATGATGGGGGAGGACCTAGCCCTTTATGAGCAGTTATCCCCAGGCTGGTGGCCCTGGTGTCTAAAAGAAAGTAGGTTGAGCAAGCCATGTAATCAAGCCAGTAAGCAGCACTCCTCCAGGGTCCTGCGCTGTTTTGAGTTCTTAGCCTAGCTGAAGATGAATGGTGATGTGGAAATGTAAGTCAAACTTTCATTACCAAGTTGCTTTGGCCATGGTGTTTCATCACAGCAATAGCAACTTTAACTATCGCTCATTCTTTTGTAGGAACTCAGGGTTATGGAAGAAACAGGAGCCAGCATCACTTCTTTTAAGATGACATCCAGTGAAATTTGCATGTCACGTTCAGATATGTAACAAAACCATGAGATAACATTAATGTTATAAAGGATTTACTAATAAAGTTGTTTAGTAGATATTAAGTTACACAAAGTAGGACTTAGCTAAGGGAGCATTGTCTCCTCAGAACTTGAAAATAAGCAGTGTGCTAACCAGGCTGGTCAGAACAACAGGGAAGAAGTTTGTTCCTCTACCACAACTCAAGTTAAAACGGTTGAACCTGTTTACCAAGACTTAGTGGCCGTTAAGCCTATTACTGTATCAGAATACTTGTCTCTAAGGTGATTCAAGGGATTGGTACAGGGGGACAGCCATCATATCTGCCATTAAGTTTCTGTCCTTTTATTAGGGAGAGCATAATTCTGCAAAGTGGGAAAGATGATCCTGGGGAACAACCAGCCAACAGATCAACACTGTCCCGGCGTTGCTGTATCAATCGCCCAACTGCCCTCACCTCCCGGCTCTGTGGCCAGGACCTAAAAGAGAATTAAGGGTGGCAGCACACATGAAATGTACAGGCCTAAGGCCTGTATACACTGGGAAACCTTGACTGAGGCTGCTCCCTCTTTGTGGTTAACAAGAACCTGGCACATGTTACCATTAAATTCTTCCTTTATTAATTTTGATGTGCTCAGAGTGATTTCTCACTGGAAAGTCACGTTTGTTCTTTAACAGGACAGCATCAAACTGGTTCTGCCTGAAAGACTAAAGTATTTTTCACTTGGACTATGCTTACTAGCAGTGTTACAACTAACCAGCTCTCTTACATAAGAGGTAACCATGGCTTAATTGGTAATGGCTTCTGGCTTCATGTAGCTGAGAGGGGACTTTGTTTCTGAGGTGCTGGCATGTGCCTAGGGCCTCGTGTACAGCAGGCTTGCAAAGTGCTCTGCCTCTAGGTCCTGCCCTCCTCAGCTGAACAGTTTCCAATGCTTTCTTCCTCTTGCTAGTTTTAAGTTCCCCCGAGTTCTCAGGCCACCCTGACTAGAACAGGAGGAACCCCAAATCTGAGGTATGGCCTATCACATTTGTATGTTGCCTACTTGTGGTTTGCCTTTGGCTCAGTTGTAATAAAAACAACGATTTCTGACTTTGAAATGAAAGCTGGGACTACTGCTCAGTAATGGAGCATGCTCTGTATAGGCAAAGTCCCACGGGTAAGTTGCACAGGAGTAAGAATAGTTATTTCAGGAGACGTAAAAAGTAGTAGTTTTATATATAAGAATAATTCAGCTTCCAAGTTATAAGTGGCATTTACCTTAACTACTGATGTGTTAATTCACTTTATATGAGTGATTAAAAAACAACAACAAAGTATGGAAAAAATGCCATTCTGACCCGTGTCCCGAGGCTGCTTGTTACCCCAGCACAGGTTACTAGTCATAAGTCAGTAAGCAATCAGAAAAAGAAAGAGGTATTTTCTAGATTTTTGGGGTATACTAATTGGACCTAACTGGATTTTTTTCTAATGAAGAGACAGGTGCGTATAGAGCCTCACACGATGGGTAAAATCTGGGTTGTAGTGTCAATGTCAGAGTGCTAAGATCAGTCTACTCTGATGTACTCTGATGCCAGAGGATTTCAATGCCTGGTCAGCAAGGGACTTGGAAGGGGATGGAATGGGGCTCCTAGATTAGGACCACTGACAGACAGACCAGATTGCCCTCCAGACTGCAGCTACATCATGGAGCTCTCTAAACCCTGGGGTGGATTCTGGAACAGCCCAGCATCTGATATCTCACCTCAGAATGAGGCCACTTTACAGGGACTGAAGGAGAAACCACCTTGGGTAAAAGAACACATTTAATAAGTAGTCTCAAAGCCCTATTATCACAGCATAATCAGTTACTCCTCAGAGTTTAAGATGAAGACAAGTATTACCTTAGCCCTACTTAACATACAGAAGGTAAAGGGAGAGTAAATGTTACTAAATCGGTCAGCCGCGGGATGCTGGTCATCAGAAGCAGTGCAACGACTTTTACTCTCATCACACAAGATGACTTTTAAGACATTCTTGTAGTGTTTGCCCAAGTGGTCCAAACCAACTGTGCTTGCCTTAGAAAAGAGAGCACCATGATCTCACTTTCTTCTCCAAAGACAGAGTTTCTCCGCGTAACAGTTCTGGCTCCCCCAGAACTTGATCTGTAGACCAGGCTGGCCTTGAATTCAGAGATCCACCTCCTCTGCCTCCTAAGTGCTCGGATCAAAGGTGTGCGCCACCTGCATCTGGCTATTCTCTCATTTTTTAGTCCACTAAGGATGTGTCAATTCTTGGAGTTTTTCAAAAGTTACTCCAGGATTCAAAGTAATGAGATAGAAATATGATAAATATTTTTAAAAGAATATAACTTTAAAAGCTAAAACAAAAATACAATTAAAAAAAAGCCTTACCTTAAAAAATGAGAGAACTATCATCCTCTTCGGGTCCATCACATGCACTTACAAAAAGACCAATATGATGCTGAATTTTTCATCAAATGTATTCTTAAAAAATCTGTGCATATTCAGTTATATACAATAATCTCATTATTTAAAATACTAAATTTCTCCCAAGAACTCCAAATACATTACAGATGTTATAAGAATTCTCACAGCAAATCCCTTGGAACAAGAGGGCAGGCACTGTAATCTTTAAGTCTAAATCATAGCACAAATTTTTCACTGGAAAATTTAAGGAAATATTTCCCAAGAGGCCTCCACACACGAATCTGTTTTTTGTTAAAAAGAAAATTAAATTCTAATAGAATGTGACAATTTTCTGAACTTAGTTTCTCTAATAAATAGAATATTCAGAAAGGGGATTAGTGTCAGCTCCAAAGTGGAGCCAAAGCTTCTTAAGAGAACCTCATATAGGGCCAGAATATTTACAAATCTGAAAGTAATTAAAGATCTTAGAATACTAGCTGTAACACGTGGGCGAATATATCTAGCTTTATTATTTATGAATTTTGGAAGAATGTTACATATTATACATATAGCTTTGTGTGTGTATATATATATGGGTATATATACACACATGTTTTTACAAAATGAACTATTTATATACACATACTTCAGAACTGCCTTTTCCTTATTTAGTATAAAGATTAGTTGCTATGGAGGTAGGACCCTCAACCCTGTAATTCTGTATAATGGAGAACTGTTTCAAACTCTTTACATTTTCAATTTACCCATTTAAAATACTTATAACTAATTCTGTGGCCTTGACAATTAAGCTCAATCACTGAATCATGATACTTGACATATATATAAAAATAAGTATTGTTTTGGCGTTAGGATCATTTCTTGTGTTGCTGGGGTCTCATACGTGTTAGGTACATACTCTGACATGTATTATAGCCCTGGGCCCTGTTGTGTTTTGTTTTGGAGCCAGGGTCTTGCTATGTTGCCCAGGCTGGATGCCAGCTTGCTCTCCTTCGACGTCAGCCTCCTAAGTGCCTGCACTACTAGGCCTGGCATAATCAGCATTTTGGCCAGGTTAGTACCTGGCCATAATCAATGTCCTGCTACTGGATTTTACTGCTATCTTGAGCTATTTTCTAAATAAGTTTTAATAATCAATTTGTCATTTTAAAAGAAGTGTTTTAAACTTATTATAAATTACCAGACTCTGGAATCTAGGGTTTAGTCCTATTTGGTTTATGATGATGTCTATTTCAGAAAGCTATGGCCAGCAATTGTATCGTCAGACAAAACAAACACTTTGCTGTATTTGACATTGGATATTAACTAAAAGACAGAAATGGAGACTGTACAGTAAAAGCACTGTAATACTGAAGGTAAAAATTCTACTGTAGGGCATTAAATATACTCCATTGGCTAAGTTAAATGACTTGTTCAGTGAAATAATTTCTACAGGCATTTGCACATTTGAAAATGAAATAATACATGTAACCATTAGTTATAAAGAAATAACTACACCCTGAATGCTGAATGTGGACACTCATCTTTTAGTACACTTATGGATACATGTATGTCTTCCCAAAGCTCATGCATGTGTGTGTACATTTTTTTTACATAGTACCAATTATTGAACACCACTGTATGCCCTTTCATCTTCAGTAAAGCTATTATAAATAAGTCTGTTATGTTAGACCCTTCCCATGAGAGAAGTATAAATTTCCTTGATCACATTATCTAGGAAGAATCTTTTTGTGAGGCCTGATGGTTTCTATAGACTCAGATGGGAACTTGAGTTTCAAATTTGGTGATTTTTTTTTTTTTTTTTTTTATTTTTTTTTTTTTTTTTTTACTGAGAAACAGTTGTATTTTCTTAATATTTGTATCTATATTATAGTGAGCAAAACTATCATTTCATTAGGAGAAATCTAATGTAGGTATGTTGATGATTCATGAGTACCATTTATAACAGAAACAATGTTAAGTATAGATGATACTCCAGACATTATGCATTTTTATATTTAACATGAAAAAGATAAGTAGCTATTGTTTCTGTTGGACCCAGATGGTAGAAATACTGTGTGGATAGACTGCTCTGCTAATATAATTTTTCCAAAGCAGCTTAGAGAGGCTTCATAAGACAACATGAAGGGACACTGGGGAATACGGCACATTTCCTGTGAGCACAGAACTGAACTTCTTCTCCATGCCTACATTACAGTGTGTTGAAACACTAAGTTACAAGGTGCCATGCAAATACTGTGCTCTGACTCATGTTACAGTGAGAATGCATGAATTTTAGCTAATACATGTAGTTTACAAAGTTATTAAGTATATGGTCCATTTTGTTAACACTTTCCTGCTCCCTCCCCACCAAAAAAAAAAAAAAAAGAAAAGAAAAGAAAAGAAAAAGAATTTTGGCTATGAAATTCTAGAATTAAAATTTAAAAGCCTGCAGATTACCACTATTACAATACGGTAACTTAGGTGTTTTATTATGAAAGTAATTTAAAGCAATGTATAATATTGCTTCTTACCATATATAAGTACCTTTGTATGCATGTCTATGTATAGCTATATCAATCTTCATATAGATGGATATATAACTCTGATGAGGGGAAAGCCAAAATCAGAAGTCAGGTGTTTAGAGACTGTCACCAAAGATCCTCATCAATATTTAAGCACCAAACCCTTTCAAGTATGACTTCTGACTGCGAAAAACTGGCAGCAATATAAACTAAGGTTGTCTAAGTTCAGTGATGAGCTGCATCACTAAGTGTCAGTGTTTATGGAAGAACATGTACCATTCAGGAACCCTAAAGGAGGGCATCAACCAAGGCGACTGTGGAAATCAGTGCACTGTGTCAACGCAGCTCAGGGACTTGGCTCCTAATCTTAAAAAAAAAAAGTGTACTTCTTAACAGAAATCTGAAGAATATAGAACATTATTTAGTATATATTACATAATGAATATTAGGTGTGTGTATATATGAATAGCTGGCAATTATTTCCAAATCTTGTAAACTGTTCAATGGATTTGGTTTTTGACAAAACAGAGAACAAATACCCTAATAAATCACTTCCTGTTTCAGAAATCACATCTGATGATTAACAAACAGTTTGCAGCTTAGAGACATCTTTAAATATCACAAACATTTGCACAGGCATATTTTTGCTGACTATTCTTAAAAAAACAAAACTGAAGTAATAGGTTTGAAATTTTATATTTGAAAATAAGTAAATGTTCTCTAAGTTAAGTTTGCAGGATAAGGCACTCTCTGTGTGCATGACCATGCTTCCACCCGAGCTCCGTAGCTAATCTGCAACACTAGTCGGCATCAGCACATCACTGCGACAAATGAAAAGAAGAATCCCATAGAGAGTGCAAGCTATTGCTCTTCATTGTGTTCACTAGAGAGAGTTGGGGTGGGGAGCGGATTTATCTTACAAATAGAATGAGCAGCCATACTCTGGAATAAGAGGTGGCACTGAGCAGATTAAGATAGTAGTGGACTAGCTGTTGCACTGATAATCTAAATTCTGCTTCTGTAAGGAGTTTGATGAAGGTCAATAACTACTATTTGTTTCTAATAAGAGAATAATTGACCCTTCACTAACCACTTACGAGAACGACAGCATTAAAAAACTATTTCAAGTATTCATTATCACAGTGAAAATGTGAGATCAATGTTGGAGAGAATGATCTGAAAATTCCTTTGATGAAAAAGTAAGGGTACTAAATCAAAACTTACAAAATGCTTGAACGCATTTCTTTATGTGGTATGAATAGAAAGGTTTTGTCCATAAAAAGTTAGAAAAATTAAGAGAAATTATATATTAGTACACCTTCCCAACCACAAATATAAAAATTCCACCTAGTGCACTGTTATTTCAATCTACACAATAAAAATGCCTTGATGCGCAGGCGCCTTCCACCTCTGCATGTGCTCTCCCAGCAGAAGGCTGACTTGCTGAGTCGCTGTTTTAAAGTTTTATTTAACTGTTAACCTTATTGAATCATCAGTACACCCAGCTAATTGGGACCCACTGTGGCTCCATCCTGAGTTTCTCAATGGCAGTTTGTAGTTTCTCAAAGGCTTTGTCTAGATTGTCGTTTACGATGATCAAATCAAAGTAGTGGCTGTATGCTCTCTGAATCCGGGCACTTTCATCCACTGTTTTCTTCAAGTCAGAGTCCTGTGAAGGGTTAAAACAAAGAAGTTTAAATGGTGATAAATACTGATTTGTTCAGATCTAAAGTGAATTAAGAAATAAAGGGATTGGATATCTGTTGGAATTCAGATTTGAGTTCTTAAAAATCTATCCTACACAGTGCTGAAGGAGATATTACCAGGTCTCTGTTCCTGCTTCATCTTTCCATCACTTCCATGGCTTATGAGGATTCTGTACATTCTGTTTTGGTGGCAGTAGAGTGACATTTCTAACACTATTAAGGTGAGTCTAAGACAAGACAGGTAGTTGATTTCTAGCTAACTTCTATATAATCCTTTCCAAAAGGGTGTTATCTTATATGGCCTGTATAAATTCTGGATCCCCACTTGTATTAGCTGTTCAACTCAAAGCCAATTTACTCTGTCATTTAGAAAGACAGAGAATCTTAACAGTGTGATGTGAAAACTCTAAGCTGGGCCAGATACACCCCCATAGACCCCAGCTTTATTTCTGTGGAATTGCTGTTTGCATCCCACCAGTACTACCACCTGGTCTGGAACGACACGGGGGGGGGGTGAGGTGGGGGGGTGGAGCACTTGAGTGTGGGATTCTGCATGAGCAAGGGAAGCTTGCCACACACTCCCACAAGTATTCCCCGTCACATGGAATTCTACCAGTATGAACTGGGATCCTACTAATGTTCGGAATCAGTAGATAACAATAAAACAGAAAGGGCTCCAGCTTTTTGGTAGAAAAGACAGATGAAGAACAAATAGAACATTTGCAACTTGTAGGTACTTTAGAAGAGAACATACTTAGGTAGAAAACCTTTTAAAAGATCTACTTCCGACAGTGACTAGGAGACTGAGCAAATGGCAGTTACACTGAAAAACAAGGAAGCAAGAAAGCCCCAGGAGTGCACAGGGATGGGATGGGACGGCTACAATGGACATACTCCAGCACTGATTCTTTTCATTTTATAAAAGAAAATTGGTTCTGTTTTAAACTAAGAGACAAAAGGATTACAAAAAAACCCAATATTGTTTAAAATCCTAAAGTACATCTAGTAAGTCAATTTTCCTTCTGCAGTACTTTTACACAGTGCAGTGACTTCCTAAGTATGATTAGATGGGATTAAGCACTCTTAAAAGGAAAGAGAAAATAAAAGGTGTTAACATGGAAAGAGCCGCCTACCGTCAAAAGCTTGGTGGTGATTCCCGCATCCACCACAGCCTTGTGCATGGCACGCAAGGTCTCTAGCTCTGGAGCAGCAATAAATACCACATAAGGCATGAATTCAGAAGTCCTTAACACTTTCAGTGCCTGTGAAAGAGTATTTATGTAATGTCAGAATGTGCAGTGTGCTGGTCATTAGTATAAACTGAAGCCTATCTGTCTCTTCCTGAGGTTATGGATATAACTTACTACCTGCACTCCCTGTCCTAATGCCACACAATATGCCAACCCATTTATTTTGTTGTAAAATCAAGTGTTATTGCTCTTTTGTCCTCTTAAAGAAGGTATAAAATTTAGTGAGGAAGACACATAATCTGTTAATTGTAGGATTCTCTTAGTACTGAATATTCATTCATACTACAAAATTCATACTGCGCAGCACCTACAAATAATAAAAAAATAACTCTACAGAAAAAAATGGAAAGATTTTAAGAAATATAAATAAAAAAGATAAATCAACACAGTATCAAATTGCCTTTTTTTAAAAAAAAAAGATTTATTTATTTATTATATGTAAGTACACTGTAGCTGTCTTCAGACACTCCAGAAGAGGGCGTCAGATCTTGTTATGGATGGTTATGAGCCACTAATGTGGTTGCTGGGATTTGAACTCCGGACCTTTGGAAGAGCAGTCAGGTGCTCTTACCCACTGAGCCATCTCACCAGCCCTCAAATTGCCTTTTGAATCTGTTTATTTCTACCAATAGCTAAATGCTGTTCTTGGCCTTAATCAGAAGCATCTTTTCTAGTGAACAGTGGTGAATATGGATGGACTCATGGCTGTACCAGGTGCTGGATGAATGGATGAATGCTCAGCCGGAAACAGGAGACTTACATACCACCCCCTCTGACACTCAGGGACACGGCAGAAGAGAGGGACAGAAGTAAAGGCCCAGAAGATAGCTGGAAGGGCTTTGAAATGCCATCTCCTGAGCAAGACATGGTGACTGCAATCACGAAAACCAATAGCTGTGGATAGCCGGCCTGGGTCTGCACAGGAATGAGCTCGTCTACAGTCAGGGTGGTGGGAGGGCTCAGGACATCATGCCTCACTACTAAATTATTCACTACTGACAGATTCAAGGAGTAGGGGAGTCACTGCCTCTAACTGTGACCCTACAGAGCTCTAGCGAGTAGTTCTAATCCAATGTTCACACAGATGGCCCTGGTTAAACTAAAGGAATTGTAAAACTAAGCCACAAGTCAGGAATCTGGAAATTCTACTTCTGGTAGGAGGTGGGAAAGCTGATGGTCATGGGAAAGAGACAGAAGAGAGGGGTAGTCACAATATTTTATTCACATGTAAAAAATTGTCAAAAGGCAAAATTAATCAATAAAAGGTCAAGAATCTACATAAAATTGTTTCATTTATGTAAAAAACAAAAAACACTAGAAACTTCTGGTACACATACTTAAGGCCTACCAGAATGACTAAAAAGATATGACCTATCTCTCAGTAGGAAAGTGCAGCTGGGCTGAGTGTACAGGACGGGAACCTGAGCAAGACAGCCATGAGTGAGAGTGAATGAGAGGATGCTCTGGTCTGTGTGTCTGAGAAGTGAAAGTGGAATAGCTTAATTGTGTTCTAATCTTGTACCCTTGGGTTAAGTTTAACATTTCCCAACATAACATTTCAATACTACTTGATCAAGTAAATACTGCACTTCTGCAGGTTCAGTCAAATAAGGTTTTACCCAAGCCTTGGTTGTCTGATTGACATTTATTTATGTATCTAGCTATGGACTCATAATGAAGTTGAGAAAGAACCACATGTCTACCTTGATAAAGCACAATTCCCACAGCCTAAATACACAGATGAAAACTCTCCAGGAAACTAAAAAGTAACAGCAGCTTTGGAATCCATGCAACTCACTTGTGGGTTGACATCCAAAATGCAAGTCCGCCCAGTCTGGACAACTTCAAGAATAGAGTCGATCTTGGTTCCATACAGGTTTCCTTCGTATTCCCCATGCTCCAAATACTTCCCAGCTTTAATATCTGCTTCCATCTCTGATCGGGACACAAATTTATATGCCTGTCCATCCTTTTCGTCTTCTCTTGGCTTCCGTGAAGTAACTAGAATGAAGTAAGGTTGAAAACTTGCAAGAGGCAGAATGTATGTTTGTTTATCCATTGTCCAAGTTTTCTTTTCTATTAAGATAGCAGTTATGTTACAAACAGTATAGCCCTTGAGCAGGAATGCGTATTGATTTCTAATTTAGAAGAATGTTGCCGGGCGGCGGTGGCACATGCCTTTAATCCCAGCACTTGGGAGGCAGAGGCAGGTGGATTTCTGAGTTCGAGGCCAGCCTAGTCTACAGAGTGAGTTCTAGGACAGCCAGGGCTACACAGAGAAACCCTGTCTTGAATGCCCCCCCCCAAAAAGAATGTTTTAAGGGATGGTTCCCAACATAAACTGTGTATCAAAAATGTGACTTAATTCACCTTGAAACTTTAAGCATGCTCATCTGGAAGTCTCCATGCTGCCTTTTCCTTATGCATGGCAGTCTCCTTTTTCTTGAAGATTCTATTATACCCTCCTTTCTGGTTAAACATCTCTTTCTTTTCATTTTTGGCATTTTGAGACAGGGTCTCTCTGTGTAGCCTGGCTCTCCTGGAACTCACTCTATAGACCAGGCTGGCCTCAAACTCAGAGATCCACTTGCCTCTGTCTCCTGAGTGTTTGCTGTCTCTGGCCAGCTAAGCATTTCTTCAGTGATTACCCAGAAGCGAACAAAGTTCACCTCTTCTTAGTTGGAGAATAACCTGTTTTCTGAAGTGCAATTCTACCCACAAATGAGGACATCTAGTCTTTTGCTTCTCCTCAAGCCATAAACTTCCTCTGGTTTCCTGCTTTCTGATAGTCCCAAATGTGAGCTATCTGACTTGGTAAGACCATGGATTAGCCTCTCTACCCTGACCTATGGTTTCTAAATCAGAGTGAATATTCAAATTCCTAATCCAGTGGTAGGGAATCCTTTGATGTGATAGGTAAATCTATGAATGCTTTCAGGCCTGTCACACTGGCCATTTGATCCATGGTAGGAATGAACTATCTCCACCTTTCACACCTTTGCCAAATTTAACACAGTTTTGAGGAAGAAAAATAATTTTTATAGTATTTTAGGGTTAGTCTGAATGTAAGTTGACTGAACTCTACTTTTGTTAAGTAAATAGAAAATATCTGAGCAAATGATTAAGCATGTGAAATTAAAATAAGTGATATAAGTAAAAGAACCAAAACCAAATCAGCAGATTGTTAAATTATGGGTAGCAAGCCTAAGACACCATGACAACTTTTGGAACAAAAAGAACTTTAAATTCAAGGTAAAAGTAAATGTCTAATTTGTAATGAATGAGACCATTATGTACAGCATGGTATCCTCTGCTAATCTAATTTCAAGAATCTTCAAAATAGTTCGATGGTTTCTACACTCAAAAAAAAGTCCTGAAACTTGCCTGTTTGTAGAATTTCAAAGTCATACCACAAAATATCTAAGAGAGTTTTAAATCTTCCAAGTATGCACAGGACTTGGTTCACTATCTGCAACTTAATTTAAAAGTCACATCTTCTGGTGCAAGCCTGCTTTGAAACCATCAATGTGATACTTGGAATGAATATGTAAATGCACACATCACTTCCCAGTTCAGTCATAGAATCCCTCTTCATAGCAAAATGTATACAAGTGATTTTTAACTATATCTCCACTCTCTACATCAAAAAGGAGGGAGGAAGCAAAGGAGGGAAACAGACAGACAGACAGAACTGAAAGCTACTGCCACATAAGCTTCTTTTCATTTTCAGAAGAGAGCAGAATGGCTGCACTTATTCCTTAGGCTTATCATAGAACAATTTCACTTTCTACAAGTGAAATTTTAAGACTGGCAAGATTCTAAACTTTAGTAGTAAAGAGTTAACAAAGAAACACTTTGTATGTTAACCAAACGCAAGGTCTGGACACTAAAAGCAAAACAAAACAAAACAAGGTCTACAGCTTATTTTTCTGAGACAACACTCCTTTTTTTTCTATAATGTACTTAAAAATGATAACAAATGACCACAATGCACCAACCTCCCCTGACAGTGTGTAATGTATTACAACATTTCACAGAGACAATCACACAGTCCCACTCTCTGGTCAAGAGGCACTGTAACTGCCAAGCTCACTGCAGCCTTACCTGAAGCACCCAGGGGAAGGATATAACATAAGTGTCCATTAGCAGATTTGTAAAAATATGGTACTTTAATATATTTCTATTCTTATATAAATAGAAGGTATTGACTACATTAAATTTTTCATCATGGTAAAACATCCACAAAAGTTACTGTTTAGACATTTTGAAGTATACCTACCACTCAATAGGATAAAGTTTATCCAGACTGTTGTGCAACCAGTATATCAGCACACAATCTATTTCCAGAGTTTTTCATCATTCCAAACTGGATCCCTTAAATAACTCTTTCATCCCATTATGGTAATCCCCTTCCCGATGCCATCTGAATGGTTATGAAGTAGTACAGTGTGGTTTTTAGGTTTCCTCGGTGATTAATGATATTGAGCATGTTTTCATGTACTTATTTGTAATTTTCAATGTCTATTTTTGAATTTGGCTTTTTATTTAGTTATAAGATATGTTTATACAGAAATGTTGATGACCTGGTAGGAAAAGCTCATGATGGTAATTCATTTATCATCAAATACAGGCATTCTGTTACTACAGAAACCTGTTTAGGTAACAGGTCAAAGAAGAACAAAATACATACAGATCTGTTCTCTCGTCACATGTACTCTAATAAGCAGACAGTAAGAACTGCAGGATCTTACTCCAAATGACAAGTGGAGTTTAGGTGCTGGGCCACAACCTCTAGGTAGCTGAAGACTCTACATTAAGTTCAGTGGTTAGGTGGGGTTTCTGAGAAGGTTCTCCTTGAATAGAAAGTGCACTCCAAGCGTGTGAACATATAAGAGGTGAGTATTGCAGGCAGCCAGCCATGCTGACGAGTAATGAGCCAGAGGGAAGCCTAGCATCTCAAGTGGGGAGTAGTATGCAGAGTTGACCTTAACAAGGCCACTGTGATGATTCCTTAAGCACAAAATCAGCATTAGAAACTTGTGAATGCTTTCCTTAAGTGTGCAAACATTTCATTGAATCTTAACTTTACTTTCAGACTTCACTTGAATCCTAAACAGATGCTAGCATATTAAGGATGTAGTCTATCTTTTGCAGTTTACCAGAACACAGTCCTCCTGGTCCAGGGGCATCTACTAAACACCTTATGTCTATCTAAAAGGGAGCCAAATGAGTGGTGAAACATAGGTCAGGGAGGAATGAATTGTTTTCCTTTCCCACATAGTAAACTTATTTTCCCAGAAGAATGCTTAAGTGAAGTGGAAACATCTAGTTCTTTGGAAAGTTAGTTATGTTAAATGATGTTTTGCTGGGGTATACAGGTAAAAGGATGTCTTGCTAAAGCAGACATGCAAACATGTGAAAGACTGTTTTCCTGAGGCAGACACAGGTGAAAGGATGTTTGGATATAGTAAATACATTAAAGGACGCTTGGTGAATAAGTATTAATATGAATCCCCATAGGCAGTGGGAGATGAGCACTGAGCCTTGGTTTGGTCTGTCTCGCTATTCTTTGCGATAGGACACGCATGTATTGGTTCACCTTACACAGCATTGTTGAGCTTAACTTGTGATAACTCTGACACTGAGAGAAACTCGCCAAAGAACTGTGCAGTGACATTTCTGTCATAGCATGCTGCTTCTGTGGCCTTGCTCCTGGCTGGTTGAACTACAGCTGCAGGGTGTCTGCTCACTGAAAGGACTGGACTGCAGCTGCTGGCTTGTGCCTGGTGTCTGTCTGCCTAGAGGACTGGTCTGCAGCTGCTGAGTCATATTTGGTGTTTGCTACGGGACTGAATGCCTATCCAAGAAGTTCAAGCTCACCTTCAAAGAACTATTGTTGAACAGATCCATTTCCCCCACATCCTAATAACTTTTTTCTTCCACTACCTCTGCTGGGTGGTGGGCTAGAGGAGAGATTGAATCCTTATTAAAAGTAGGTTGCAAAAAATGTATGCCTACACTTAAGGCCTATGGTGGCATGTACTCCCACTGCTGGTAAAACAGGTAACACTTTTCCTCTAGGCTGATGCACGTGTGTATGCTCATGTTCAAAAGCCAGCCTGCCTCCCAGGACCGTTCTGAAGGTGCTCCACACAGAAAGACAGTAAGAGGAAATACGTTATCTGCCCTTTTGCATCGTAGAGTTCTGTATCTCTTGTCAGCTAACTATGGATGGGAAAATTCAGGAAAAACAAAAATTTATCTGCACTGACTATGAACAGATTTTTATCCCTTCTCATTGTTCCTTAAGCAATATAGCCTAACAGCTATTTATAAACCACTTAACATTATATATAGGCATCATAAATAATTCACATGACTTAAACACCCACAGAAGGTTTTGCATGGGTTATATGCAAAATTCTATGGAACTTGAAATATTCCTGGATTTTAGTATTTTGGGGAGTAGAGAGGGATGTGAGTGTGATGGGAGTTTCTTGGAACCAGTTAAGGAATGATCACAGAAGCTTGGGGCACGGTTCCAAGAAAATAATTAGAAATTCTAATGCCCTTGGCCAGAAAAATCTGTAGTATGAAAATCTTCACTGATTCTTAAAAAAAAAAAAAGGCATTGAAGAGATACTATTTGGACATTCAAGACAAAGAACTCCAGCAAGCAAGATCTTTTATGCAACACTTCTCTTTCCTTTTGGCACTCGCTCCTTACAGCACAGCTCGTAAGAAACTCAAGCAGCACAGCCAGGGCTCTGCAGAAAAACCCTGTCTCGAAAAACCAAAAAAAAAAAAAAAAAAAAAAAAAAAACCAAAGAACGGGGAAAGCCACAAACCCAAAAAAAAAAAAAACCCCCCCCCCCCCCCCCCCAGTCCCAATGCAGCTACTGTGCTGTAGATCAGGAGGAGCTTCGAGGAAAGTGGAGATTGTGAACTAGAATCAAGGCCCCAGTTTTGATGGGAACTAGCCTATTTTTGTTTTTAATGCCTAAACATGATTTTGCTTAACAAAATGACAAATTATGAAAATGAAGGTAACTAGAAAGTTATTGATTCTTCTAGATGCCTGAAAGCAAGGAAGGGAAAAGGAACACAGAGCACCAGTGGCTTGATAAAAACCTAGTTCTGTCCTTCCTGAGCTCAATCATTCAACAAAGCAGTTCTTACTAGCTGCCAGAAATACCATGGGTCAGAACACTAGGAAGTAAACCTTACCTGTGTACTCAAATGAAGTGAGAGTAGCCAGATATTCCTCCAAAGCTTTTACAGTGCTCAGTTAATGACAAAAGCTTAAATCACTGGATCAAAGTTTGCTGAAAACAGCTGCAATGTTTCAAAGTATCTCTGAACAGGTTGCTTAAGTATAAACTACAGATTTGCAGGGGAAAAGAAAACCTACCAAATGCCATAGTCAATGACCAACATTAGTATCAATAATAGGACACAAAGACAAGATGCAACTCTCTTGATGCATATTTGAAGGATAAGAAACTGATTTATATATTTACAATAATGCAGAGCTGTACTTAAAGAGGAAACAGACAGGCAAACTCAAAGGAAGAGAATGGCACAACAGATTGGAAAAACTGATCAAATTATATGCTGTTTATGAAAGAAATCTTACACTTAAAGAGACTGGTTATGTTGGGAGTAAAGGATGGAAAGACATTCCTGTAAGCAGTGACCCAGACACAGCTGCATACTCACATCAGAGCACACCAATGGGGGGGTGGGGGCAGGTATTGTAGCAACAATGAATAATAATTACAATGACAAAAGGGTCCATTTGTCAGAAGTAAGATGCTTACTTACATCTAAGCGCCTAACAGTAGAATCTCCAAATACATGAAACAAAACAGAACTGAAGCAAAAGAAAGATGGACACGTTACCAAAAAAGCAGAAGACCTCAAGGCTTCCAGTGATGAAGAGAATAGAAGGTTACAGAGGAAATGAAGGCCTGAACAGCTACACAGAACATATCAAGGGAGCAGTCCAGTCAACAAGAGAAGAATACATTTTCCCCCAGTGTGCAAGAACAAGGAACACGCTCAAAGATAGGCTATATCTGAGGCTATAAAAAATCCCTAAGGAGTTCATGGGGCCTATGTTCTCTGGACACAGTGAATGGAATTATCATCACTAACAGGAAAATCTGGAAAAATAAAACATGTGTGAAATTAAATAATATACTCCAAAATGGGTCAACTAAAAAAAAAAAAAAAAATCAAAACTAAGAATAGCAAACACTTTGAGAGTGATCGTTACTAGGTGCTGGGCAGCCCTCCTGGGTGCTGGGCAGCATAGTCTTTGTCTCTACTTTGATAGAATACAGTTTGGCCATCATACTTGTGAGGGACTCTGAAGTCCCTCCTTAGAAAAGTGTCTTAGCAGAGAAAAATGATCAGCACTGTTGTAAGCGTCAAGACGAAACATTAGATGGTTAACTGAAGCCTACTGATGGCTTACATGGAAAGACTTGACAAAAAACGCACAGGAGTCTGTGTCAGAGAGGAGGCACTAAAAGCAGAGGACTGCTGGTTTTCCTTCCACTTTTACTTTTGACCAAAGGTTCAGTTTCTAGCTCATCTCAGTGACTGTTTTCATACATGGCTAGGAAGGAAGAAAGCTGCAAGCAGGCGGCAGCCGTGTAAGAAGTCGGTTTTAGCTCCAGCTAACTGACTTGTGTTGCACAACTGTCTTATTCTCAGATTACATTTTAAGCCTCTGTGGTGAAGAGAAAAAGTGTTTCATTACATTTATCTATTTCTAGAATTAAAAATGACTCTGAGATGAATGCAAACAAAAACATAAACCACAGCAAAATTACAAGATGTAAAAAGCAGTATCTACTGAGCAATTTCTAGCATAAGTGTGTCTGTTAAAAGGAGATCTCCAGTGGATAACCTAACGTTCTACCCAGGATAACGGGAGAAAAGATCATCCTAACCCCAAGGAGCAAACAAACAAACAAACAAAAAGATTAAATTTAAATTAATAAAATGTATGATAGAAAAAAGCAGAAAATTAATAAAAATACAAAAAATATGAAAAGAGCAAAACTGAAAAATATTTGGGAAAACTAAGAAAAAATTTACTAAATTCAGGAATGAGAGGGGGCTGTTACTAAGGACCTTGTAGAAATCCTGCAACAATAGAAATACTTGCACAACTATGTGAACATATTAAAAACAAGTAACCCACCTGTGTGAAGAAAATGCTATGAGGATTTTGTCTGAATGAAGATGGTAAGGAAAAAAATAAGCACAAGTTTAGAAAGCAATAATTAAGAAAGTAAAGAGAGAGAGAGATGCTGAGCAGACAGATGGAAATGTTGACTACCTCTAGATAGCTGTGCCAATGAAAGCGTATCAATGCTATCCTGTTTTCTGAGAATAGATTTATTACTGTTACTGTTAAACCGGCTTTGTTAATATGACATTTATTAACTTTGAAAAGGTTAAATAGTTCAAAGGAGGAAAAAAAATCCTTTAAAACCAAAATGAATAAAAGAATTGAAGGTGCTAAACAATGGGGAAACTGCTCCTGGACATCAAAAGTGGCACTGTGAAGTTACAAACAGGAAGTAAAACAGAGTCAGTGTCCATACAGAGTCCAACGCCATTCCTCATAGAACTAGAAAACACAATTCACAAACAGAGAGACAGAAAAGACTCTAGATGGCCACAACAATTCTAAGCAGAAAGAACCCAGCTGGAGGGACATGGCTTACTCAACTTTAAACTCTAATAGAGGACATTATGGTACTGGCACAACAGGCAAGAGAATATATACTGCTGTCCCAGAAATAACCCCAAGAGCTATGAACACCTAACTCTTGATAAAGGCATTAAAATATACACTGGACAGAAGGCAGTAGATGCTGCAGAAGGAGGAAAAGGAGTACAAAGTAGACCAAAGACCTTCGCTTCAAACATGAAATGGTGAAACTGCTAGGGAGCAGAATGAACACAGTTTGAGATATAGGCACATTCTAGAATGTTCAGAAGGAAAATCCTATAAAGTCCAAAAATTTAAAAGAGGTTAAAAATAATCTTTTATTTAAAAAAACAAACAAACTGCATAACAAAGGATACTGTCAGAAAAAAAATAGGATAAAATCACTGCCAGATACACTTGAGATTATAAAGAATAGTAAAAATACCAAAAAACTCAACCAATAAGTGTAATCATGAGGTAGACAACTCTCAAAAGAAGAAATACAAGTGATCAATAAATATTTTAACAAGTGTTCAATATTCTCAGTCATCAGAATAATGCAAAATAGAACTATTTTGAGATTCTCTCTCACCCAAGTCCAAGTGGTTACCATCAAGAGCAATGACAGCAAATGCTGATGAGGATTTGAAGGAGGGGGAGACCTTAGTCACTGCTGGTGGCTGTGCAAACTGGTGCAGTCATATGGCCATCAGTGCAAGAAACGTAAAACGGGACAGGGAGCTGCTTCAGCTGACAGGGTGCTTGTCAGACGAGTTTGGTTCCTCAGTACCCACAACAGCTGGGCACAGGGCATGGAGAGATGGCTGTGATTAAGGGCGCTAGCCTCTCTACAGATGATGTGGGTTCAATTCCCAGCACCTTATCATGGCTCAAAACCATCCAGGTGTGACTCTAGTTCTAGGGAATCTGATACCCTCTTCTTTCCTGGCTTCTGTGGACATCAGGCAAGCATGTGGTACACAGTCATAGATGAAGGAAAATATCCATAAACCAACAAAAGCGCGCGCGCACACACACACACACACACACACACACACACACACACACGTGGGGCTTGCCTGGGAAGTGTGGTGGGGACGGTATGTTAACCAGCTGGATCCTTAGAGCTTCCTGGCCTTCAGCCTATTCAAAACAATGAGCTCCAGGTGCAGTGAAAGACTGCCTCAGAAGCCCTGGGAAGGAGGCAATGGAAGAAGATATGCATCATGAACCTCTGGCCTCTGCATGCACACACACCTCTGTGGGAGGCATCTACCCACCCACACACCACGGTTCTACAAACAGAACCAGCACCCAAAGGGCTCTGTCATCAACACTTGTTGTTCTATTCACAATTACAAGGGGATGAAATCAAACTAGATGCCTAGCAACTGATGAATGGGTAATGAAAATGTACATTCACATACTAGAATTTTATTTGGTTCTAATGAAATTGTGAAATTTCCAAGAAAATGGACAGAGCTGGAAAAGATAATAAATGGGGTAGCTCAAGCTAAGGCAGATAAATACTGTATGTTCCTCATTTCCAGACCCTAGTTGTGGTGTGTGTGTGTGTGTGTGTGTGTTTTCTGTGGGAATGTGTGAGGACAGAGGTCATGAAACTAGAAAAGGTACATAGTTAAAAAAGAAAAAACCCTGACATAAAGAAGGAAGTAGAGAGGGGAGCAGGACACATATGGTTAGAGTGTGGAAACAGAATCCTGGGGCAGAGGCTCTGAGCACCGAGCAGGGAGAGGGAGAGGGAGAAGTGGCAACCCAAACCAAACAGCCATGAAAACCACGAAAGAAGCCTATTACTGAGTAAAAAATAAAGTATTTTTAAAACTAAAGATGGCTCCGCAGTTAACAGTACTTGATCTTCCATAGGATCAGAGTTCATTTCACAGCATTCACACCAGGCAGTTCACAACTGTCTATAAAGTTCAAATGGGGGTGTCTAGGGGGTGTCTTATGCCTCTGGTCTCTGTGGCACCTAAATTCACATGCACATACACAGTATAAAATACAGTTATAACTAATTAAAAATAATAGAAAAATATCTCTAAAAACAACAGAGCCAAAATAAAACTAATATGAACAAAAACAAATAAGATATTCTAAGTCATTGTACATTAAAATTAGCTTTGGGCAGTGTGATTTTGTAGGACTAAAAAGTCCATAAGCATAAGTTGTAAGGTCTGAATATTAAGTGCTCCAAGTGGTGGTCCTATACTCAAGGCTGGGGGAGCTTTAGGAACTGGCCCTTTAGAGAAAGCCGATGACTGGGCAATGCCTAGGAAGGCTGTTTCTTACCCTGGATCCCTTATTCTGCTACCTGTCTACATCAAGTGAAGAGCGTCCTGTTCCACACGCTCCTGTTACCATGCTGTTCTATCCTACCATGAATTCAAATACAAACACATGGATAATAGTTACAGAAGAAAATACCAAAAGAGCCAAGAAAAAACACCAATGAAAACAAATCCTTCTCTAGAGAGAGGCTTGTGGGGCCATTTCCTCAGGTTTCTCTAAGAGGTCAAATGTGCAGCAGGTACCATAGCATCAGCAATTACCTGAACGCTCCAGCTACCCCATTTCTGACATCACTAAGTGTTCTATGTGAACATGCAAAAATTAGGGGAAAACTAAGATTACAAAGTGAAAAGTCGGCGCCAGAGCCTACACGGGCCTCCTCCTCACCAGCATTTTTCACACAGTCTCAGGTAAGTCTGGTAAATGCTGTCTCCTGAAGAACCTGCTTTCAGAGAATCAGGCTGAGGACCCTGCAGGGCTGAGGGCTGTAACTTAAACCAGACCACCTAAGTTCACAAAGTCACTGTTGTACTGAGTATTTGAGCATCTACTAAGCCAGATACTACACTGGCTGAAAAATACAAATGAATGGATAATAGTTCCATAAAACCCACAAATGAATGTAGTCTGCCACAACTCTTACATGTATGCATTCGCCTTTAGCACTTTTGCAATGTAGAGTTTCTAGATGCAGCTACCGCTGAGCACCAAGCGGGCAGCACTACCTAGGACAGAACTGTGTGGACTCAGAACTACCTACTCTTCCATGCTCATTAGCATAGCCAAATCTTATCTGGAACTAGTGTTCATTAGTAATCCTTCTCTCCATATACTCATCCTCCTTCTGAGCAGTAAATGGAAACTGAAGACTTACATGGCACCGTTGTTCCAAATCTAGCAGGATTCAGTACTATGAACCTGTTTTTCAAGCTCCTTCTGCCCACACCTTGAGCTCCGATCAACACTAATGTTTTCCGTTGGAAGGGTGGCATTTTTGCTACTTCCTCATAGATCTGAATTTCATGACGATCAAACTCTAAATGTAAAAGTAACAGGACATTACATTCAGTTATACTTTGTATACGTAAAAACATTCCCTGGTATTCTGTATGCTAATGGTCTTCTTGCCTTTATAGTTAACTATTACTAGAATTGTGTACATCTGACATAGGCTTGTTTCTACAAATTTTGTAGGGTACAGAAATTATCTTATACCTTAATTTAAATGCGTGTCCCCACTTGTTTGCCCTCAGATACTCATTTACTGTGCTACAAAATCCCAGAGTTTTATGCACATTTATCAATGCTCTCTACATTAAAGCAGTGGTACTCAACCTACCTAATGCTATGAACCCTTTAATACAGTTCCTCATGTTGTGGTGACCCTCAACCATAAAGGTATTTTCATTACTATTTCATAACTATATTTTTGCTACTGATATGAATTGTAATGTAAATATCTGTGTTTTCCAATGTTCTTAGGTAACCTTTGTGTGTCAACTTGATACAAGCTGGAGTTATTACAGAGAAAAGAGCCTCCCTTGAGGAAATGCCTCCATGAGATCCAGCTGTAAGGCATTTTCTCAGTTAGTGATCAAGGGTGGGAAGACCAATTGTGGGTGGTGCCATCCCTGGGCTGGTAGTCCTGGGTTCTATAAGAAAGTAAGCTAAGCAAGCCAGAAAGTAACATCCCTCCATGGCCTGTGCATCAGCTCCTGCTTCCTGACCTGCTTGAGTTCCTATCCTGACTTCCTTTCCACCCCAACTTGCGTCTTGGTCATGATGTTTGTGCAGGAATAGAAACCCTGAGTAAGACACTCTTATTTAAAAGAGTCAGTCAACCCACAAGGGGTCATGACCCCAACGGTTGAGAACCAGTGGACTAAAGGTGTCTTATTAGCAACTTATCAGTAGAAATAATGATCTTACAGTTTATATCAATCAAATTACGTTCATGTGATTTACATGAAAAGGTGTATGTGAAGTACAGGGCACAGGACACCTGCTTGGCTGCTGGACTCGTACAGGCAGAGTACGCCACCTCTAGTGACAGCACACTAACATATAAGTACCGAGATTCTGAAGTGTATACAGAAAATAAAATGCTGGATAAAAAAGTATTTTCAGTAGACTATAGCCTCAAATTATAAGCTAAGTCAAGGAAAAAGTTACAAGATGAGCTAAAAGTTTTAATGATATATATTTAATGAATGATAAAACCAGAGTGATTCTGAAACCCACCACTCATCACCACTGCGGGACTCAACCTGCAGTAAGAACACTTCATCCTTACATTATCATCGCAACAAGTCCTTCTGGGTACAACTCCTTCATACCGATTAAACCAAAATCAGAGTAAAAACATCATTTCTCCCTCCTGTATGATTTTTTTTTTATACTGTGCACAGAGGTAGCTTGAAGTCAAGAAAAATAAACCTGATAGTTTCCACGGTTAGCTTCCTTTTTACATGTTTTTATTATACCAGGTCACATAAGGCCACTTTCCTGTAGACACACAATGCACTTGGCACACACTTTCCTGTGCCCGGCTACCCTCCCCCTTCATCCCTTGTCTTCCTCCTCTTTCTTGATCTCCCTTCTCCTTTAATGTAACTGAACATACATGATTCTGTGTACCTCTACAAAATCTAGGGTCCACAAGTGGGCAAAAACATGTTTGTGTCTCTAAGATTGGTTTAATTTGTTAAACATGATTATCTCTTTTTCTACAAAAGAAATAACTTCATTCTGTGGTACATATAGACCATAATTTATTTCTCCTGTTGATGGTCACTTAGATTAATTACAAAACTTCGCTCTCCTGAAATGTGGTGCAGAGATAAAGACATGCAGTATTCCTGTGGTGTGCTCAGGAGTGGGGACAGTGGTGTAATTTGGGTAATTCTACTTTTAGGTTGATTTCTACAATTGCTGGACTAGTTTACTTCCTACTGTCAGGGCAAAAGCATTCTTTTTTGTCCAAGATCCTGACAGAATATGATTTTTCTTAATGAAGTCCATTTTGTATGGGGTAGGATAGAATCTCAATGTAGCTTTAATTTATATTTCTCTCATGGCTAGTTAGGTTAAAGGTTTTTTTTCATTTGCTTTTTTTTGTTTTTTGTTTTAAATTTGTAATACACTCAATTGGTCTGACAGTGTTTTAATTTCATTTTTCTTTCTCGTTCTGGGGATTGAACCCAGCACCTTATACATACTAGGCAATGGCTACACCCCCAAGGCCTTTGACTTCTTTTTTCAAATCTTTTTTCAGCTTTTGAAGCAAAAGTGACAAATAAGAATTGTATGTCGGGCTGGTGAGATGGCTCAGTGGGTAAGAGCACCCGACTGCTCTTCCAAAGGTCCGGAGTTCAAATCCCAGCAACCACATGGTGGCTCATAACCATCCGTAACTTGTTACCATCTGACGCCCTCTTCTGGAGTGTCTGAAGACAGCTACAGTGTACTTACATATAATAAATAAATAAATCTAAAAAAAAAAAAAAAAAAAAGAATTGTATGTCCTAGCCGGGCGTGGTGGCACACGCCTTTAATCCCAGCACTTGGGAGGCAGAGGCAGGNGNATTTCTGAGTTCGAGGCCAGCCTGGTCTACAGAGTGAGTTCTAGGACAGCCAGGGCTACACAGAGAAACCCTGTCTCAAAAAACCAATAAAAAAAACAAAACAAAACAAAACAAACAAACAAACAAAAAAAGAATTGTATGTCCTTAAAGTGACAAATAAGAGCTGTATGTCCTTAAAGTGACAAATAAGAAGTGTATGTATGTCCTTAAAGTGACAAATAAGAATTGTATGTCCTTAAAGTGACAAATAAGAACTGTATGATGTCCTTAAAGTGCCCATCGTGATGACTTCATGTGTTTAGCTTAAAATGGTCTTCTAAGGCAGCTAATAAGCACAACTGTGACCTCTTGTGATTACCATTACGTTTTCTTTAAAAGATATTCCTTTCTTTAAGATGAAAGATTTAGGGAGAGGCAGAAGGATTTAGAGCTTGAGGACAGGCTGGGCTCCCAAGGAAAGTATAGGATAATAAGATAATTAAGTGTTTGAGGCCAGCCTGTATTAACTAGTGAATTCCAGGCCAACTTAAATACATGGAAAGAATCTCAATACCTCTCTATCTCTTCTCTCTCACTCCCCCTCCCTCTCTTCCTTAGCCCCTCCCCCCAAAGTAAAACCCTAAAAGAGTTGAGAAAGACCCTTAAAAGATGCCACTGGATTAAATGAGTTACCTAGCCCAGGGTCATTTCCTCAAAATGAACCTGACCTTATGGCAGCTCCTAGCTCGCCTTCATCCTAATGCTAACATCTCCATAAAGGCACTCTGCCCCTCGGGAGCGTGTTACCATGGTGGGATCTTCTACTCAGTACTGTCCATACATTCCTCCTGCATTAGTGCAAGCTCAATGCCTAACAACTTCTTCCTGCTGCAACTCATATTCACCAACTGAGACTTATATTTTATCATGTGTTCTCATGAGATCCAGTAATTGGCACTAATATAAATTAAATTCATTTTAAATTTCATATTCGGAGATTAAAACATGGTAACTAATGATAAAGCTATATATTTAGATCTTCCAAAGGGATTTTACACGTACCTGCATTCCTGGTTGTGAGGTACATCATCTTCTTCTTTTTTTTGTTGCTTATAGTTCCACAAAAGGGTCCTGGAGGATGACAAGACTTAATTTAGACGATACATTGAGACTCAACCTTAAATTGCCAGTTATGTTGTATGAGGAGATAAGAGAGAATTTCCCTTCCTAGGAAGGGATGGATTTGTCATTGAATTTTGATACACTACCAGTAGGTGGCAGAAAAGAATAAAAAATTAGAGAGGAAAAAGCAGATGAGAAGGAAAAATTAATTCTCCATGTATTTCAAATAAATTCATTTGTGATTTCAGAAAAAAAAGAAGCAAAAGAAGGTGATCCCAGCCCCCCCCCGCCTGTTACTTGTGACCAGCCCCCTTACCTGTTAGTTGTGACCAGCTCTTCACCTGAATTGTCCCAGTCTCTGCGAACAAATGCCTTTCTCTTCTCTTCCAGGAACTGGCTTGGAATCAGACCTGCACTTCCTCCCTCTTTCACATGGCTAGCCTAGAATCAAACGAATTTATCAGTGACCAAAGTTTTAGACAATATTTTAGTAAGTCCAAGTGCTGGTCAGTTAAAGTTAATTTCCTATGGAAAACACTCTTTAAATCCATGGAACTGTGTTAAAGCATGCAATTTGTATCTAAGACTCATGTACGTCCACTGGTAATGACATGTTGAAACTCCCATTAACAACAATGTACAGGCTCCTCAAATACTACAATGTTTTCTTTAGAGGTCAAGGGAGGGGGGAAGGGGAGATAGGACAGGAAATGTGTGTGTGATAAAGTCAAAAAAAGGAAAGAAGAACGCTATTTTATATAAAGAAGTGTTAAGGAATGACTTTATAAACCATTTCTACTGACCTCAATCCTAGAATGTTATTTCCTGAATCTAAATCAAAAGAATTTCCAATACTGGGAATACAAAGCATAAATTTTAATTCATGCTAACAAGAATCTGAATATCCAAAGGTGAAGAGTTTAAAATAGGTAAAACTTTATCTAGAATAAAAAATAAAAACCTTAAAATCAAAGGAAGTAGTTAAAAAATGTTTTACTCAAGTGTTTTTGGGTCTGTGTGTGTGTGTGTGTGTGTGTGTGTGTGTGTGCGCGCGCATATGGGTAAAGGGCCAGAAGAGGAGCTGGAGTCCTGGAGAGAGTGAGCAGCCACTGTCAGTGCTGGCTCTGTGGGTCCTCCACAGGAGCAGTGAGGGGGCAGGCCTCTTTTTTTTTTTTTGGTTTTTCAAGACAGGGTTTCTCTGTATAGCTCTGGCTGTCCTGGAACTCACTTGGTAGACCAGGCTGGCCTCGAACTCAGAAATCCACCTGCCTCTGCCTCCCGAGTGCTGGGATTAAAGGCCTGCGCCACCAGGCCCAGCTTGAGGGCAGGCCTCTTAACCGGCTGCTCTCTAACCCCACAACAGTGGATATTTTTAAATGACAAAGATTCATATCACAATGTTATTGTCTTTCTTCTTATAAGTGGAATAAAGCACCTGTTTATCAGTTTTTAATAATCCTGAAAATTGGCATTAAAAATAAGATTATCAAAATGAAGAAAGAGATTCAAACGCCAGTGAGAGGATTAGAAAACTAAGAGAGCATTTATAGAAAGTAAACCAGAGAACACCTGGACGGTCCATGATCAGCCACAGGAAGTGATCAGACAGTTTAAACCTGCAAGTGTTTCAGTGAAGATCTCTTGCAATCATCAAGTGTTTACTGGCTCATGTCCTAGCTATCTCACCATGGTGTACTTACTGATAAAAATGTCTTCATTGAAGTATCAGCACCCTGTGCCGAAGCTGTTCCTATCCTCACATCATATCTCTGTAGAAGTCATTTAGTTCATCACTGCTAACACCAGTTACCAGTCACAGCTAAGTTTATGCTTGGTACCAGGCCCTGGAGGCTTTCTTCTTTTACCCTGCTCTCTAAGGAGGCCAGAATCAGCTCTGAGAGTTGAAAAGATTCTAGGTTTCTTGTCATTTTCTTCAACTTTGAATACTGTGTCAGCTCATGTAAACGTCAAGAAACATTGACAATGACTACAAAGTTCTTCTTGCCTGTATCTGAAGGCGGCTACCCATGGGAAAGAACTGTTTCACCTAATCTTAAACAGGGTGACATGCCACAGGCAGGTTATGCCTGCTTTTATTTACATAAACAAACTCCCTCTCAATTTGGTCTTCTGTCCACAAAGCTGGCAGACATAAAGCAGTAGTTGTTCATGCAAGAAAAATCATGAGAACGAGTGCTTCCTGCACTTTTAAATACTGGGCAGATCGGAGATTGAAAACAGAAAATTATTTGAGGAATTTTCTGAGAATCATACTAACCTGCCACCAGTTTGGGTCTTCTCTGTTTACAATCTGAAGAATTTCTCCTTTGGAAAATTTCAGTCCTGCTTCTTTACAGGGTATCAGGTTATCATTGAATGGATTATAATCAAAATGACACTTGACAAATACCTAAAAACATAGCACAATGAAAAAGACTATATGTATATCCTAAGCACTGGATGTTGAAACCAAACCACTGTGATTTAATTGTAAATGACACTAAGTAGTTCAGATAAGAAACTTATTCTTCTAAATAAAAAATAATTTGTTAGAATATTAATATAATGATTTGATATAGAAGAAAAATAAACATTTTGCTACATTAAAATTTTGTTCATTTTAAAAACTCCTGTTTCTTTCCTTTGTGGTGTGGGGTTTAAATCCAGGGCTTTGCATGCTAGTAGGTGCAACTCTACCACTGAGCTGTGTTATCCACTCCCCTTAATACTAACCTTAAGCCAGGAAGTGTATAATAATCACTGCATTCTACCCTTCTCCCCTCTCAATCTTTTCACTTGATTTCCCAATAAACACTGCATAATTTTTAATTTAAATAAATGTTATTTTTCAGTTGAAATCCTGAGATAATGTATGCAGTTAGTTTGAGGCATACATTTCCAATAGATCAGGACTGACATTGTTCCTACACCTTGAAAACAAAATTGAACAATGGTCATCTTGAAGTAAGGCCTAAAATATAACTGGGAACCTTAAAACGTTAAGAACTTAACCTCTAGTAGAATATTTTAATCAGACAGTTACACTGGCTAAAACAAATAAGGAAAATACTTTTTTGATCACCTTATTGTGATTAAATTAGGATTAAATTACGTATGAGACAAAACATTAGAAAGGTCCTAACAATTTCCAACTTAAATTCAAACATACAGGTTTCTCTTAAATTTGCTTTCCTAATAAAAGTATGCCAGTTAAACTGTTATTTAAGATTTCCAGTGCTTGTAACATACCGCTTATTTACTTTAATTTGAATTCTAATTAATCATTTTTAATATTTGATGGCAAGTTTAGATTAACTGTTTTCTTAAAATAGACATACTTCATACATATTTATAGAAATTCAAATTAATCTTCTACAGAAAAGCCTTAGTATTAATCAGCAGATAAACTTTAATAAGCAGAAAAGTATACAATTAGTCAAATTAACAATGTTATTTTTCTATGTGTATCACACTTCAACTAGAAACAAATAAAATTTTCAAATATTACAAGTACATATACTATATTATTAGCATGCTTAAAAAAACACCCAGTGTGAAAGATGCATAGGAAGATATCTTTAAACATTGGGTGCATGTGATCTTAATAGAAAGCTGTAGGCCAAGTCTAAGAATCAATGCTACACAAACCAGGAAGCCACTTTTTCCTGACACATAAATTTAGAAGCATCTAAAAAGCAAGCATGCACACAATATTAAAACTGCTAAACTGTGACAAGTGGCTAACTTGAGTTTGGCATGCAGCTCAAGGCTCAGGCAGTGTACAACTTAAGGTGATAAAGTTTATTCAGGGTAAATTTAGTTGACTGCTAAGACAGAACAACGGGAATACCAGAGAATGTTTTCACATGATATCATACCTGACGGACGTGGGCTGGGTGCCTCTCCATATTGACGTAACTCTAAAAATATATTTTTCAATTGCATAAATAAAGCCAGAGTTTTAACTTATAACTTAACAAAATCTAAGTAAGCTACTGGCTCATCGTATCACTTCACTCATTGGTAAAGCAACTTCCTCCCTAAGTAACTGTTATAATGCCTGTAAATTAAAAATAATACAGCGAAAAGTCACAGGCATTTGGCATGAGACAGAGGAGAGACTGTATGAGTAGTTATAAAGCTAGCAGTAAGTTCCTTACTTCTGGAGAAAGGCCCACTGAACAAAAAGCCTCATGCCACCTATGCAAGCGTGTTCACCATTCTTGATTGTGAAGAATATTTTGTAAAGTTACAAGTGTCTTCCAAATTTTAAACATTTAGTTACCCTGTTAGGAGATGCCAACATTCAACTCAGATGTAAAAGGATCAGGAAAAAGAATAATTCTTTGTCCTATTAAATGACTTTTGGAACATTACCCTTGTGCTAAAAAAACTCACATTAAACTTCGGTAAAATTGGTCTAAAAAAATCAATTAGCCTAGCCCTTGACCTAGGAGTTTAATAAAATCTTTAAAATCATTGAAGAGTTGACTTGCTGTATTTTATGAATTGCACTACAAAATAGCTTATGAAAGCCAATTTATCAGTCTTAAGTTATTAAACAACACTTAAAATATTTCAATTCTGTATTCTCACCATTAAAGAAAAACTGAATAACTATTTAAAATAGACAGAGGACAAAGTAAAGTACAAACAACTTTTAAACACAGGTGTTCAAACTATCCTGAGTAGAATTGAAAATTAACACACTACTAGGATAACATCTTTTTCATATTAACTAACCAACTACCTACCTACCTACCTAATTAACAGAAACCCAAATATTTGACATTCTGCAGACAGGATATTGGCTAATAGGGATTTTCCTAACAGGCTTGTGGAAGAATGCTCCAACCTCTTGTGAGGACAATTTGGCAATAATTATCAAGATCACAAACACATAAACCCTCTGACCTAGTAATCCACTTCTGGGAATGGATTCAGCAGTACTCAAGCACTCATGAAGTGATTCATATACAATACTAGAAACTTCTGAACTACTAGTAACCAGTAACTAAAAAGATTAGGAGCAGTCTGTTTACCAATGATGAATTGCCTAAACAAGAACTGCATAATGATGATACACCAGTCCATACGCCAATGACAAGAAGGGAATTTCAGCCGGGCAGTGGTAGTGCACACCTTTGATCCCAGCACTAGGGAGGCAGAGGCAGGTGGATTTCTGAGTTCACAGCCAGCCTGATCTACAGAGCGAGTTCCAGGACAGCCAGGGCTACATAGAGAAACCCTGTCTCAAAACAAACAAACAAAAAAAACCCAACAACAACAACAAAAGGGAATTTCCCACCCTTATAGAAAACACCACAGAAAATTAATGGCTGCTGAGAGGAAGACAACCACCCAGTCGTCTCCAGGGTCAAAAGCCCCTGAACGTGTGTTACTGAATCCCCAAATGGTCAGGTCTAAACATATGTACATAAAAGCTATACTACATGGGCTCAGTAAGTCATGTGTGTTGTTTAGTAGTAATGATCATAGACAAGGAAGTCATGTATTTGAGAGTGTCTATGTAGGGAAGGACACAGGAGGTTGTTAAAAGAAGGGCAGAAATAATGCAAAATATGTTTTCATAAATTCTCAAAAAGAAATCCAAACAATACAAAACAAACAACAACAAAATATGAGCAGGCATGGGAATAAGGAGAACGGATAACCTGGATCAGGAAGAAAAGTCTATTAACAAGAGTCCAGAAAGCATTTGGGAAACAGTTCAAAGTCATCCTTAACTACATAGTGAATAGTGAATGGGAGGCCAGCTTGGACTACAGGATGACACAGCTCAAAAATGAAACCAACTAACCAAGTCAAAGATGCTAAAAGTGTGTGTGTGTCAGAAATAACAAATATGAAACAATTTAGTAAACAAGACACAGTGCAACCAATCGTGGTAATTTGCACTTAAGAGATTAAGGTAGGAGGATTACCCATGACTTCAAAGCCATCCTGGGCTACACAGTGAGAACCTGCATCAGCAACACCAGTAAAATAAATATTTATCTTCCACAGATTATATTCTTATTTTCAAGAAACTATAGGAAGAATTCAAATGTTAAGTAGACCACACTACATATAAAAAGGACTCAGTTCCAGAGTTGGGCATAGACTGTACAAGGCTGTAACCCCAACACTCAGGAAACTAAGAAAGGATAATCACAAATTTGAAAATTGGACGAAAATCTTTGCAAATCACAATTTTGATGAAACATTTGTATCCAGGTGTCTTGGGTTAATATTGCGGTGATGAAACTGCATAACCAAGCAACTAGGGGAGGACAAGGTTTATTAAATGGCTTTCATACAATCCATTGAAGGAAGCCAATGCAGGAACTCAAACCAGGTAGGAACCTGGAAGGAAGAGCTGATGCAGAAGCCACAGAGAAGTGAGTGTAGGTTACTGACTTGCTCCACCTACTTTCTTAGAGAGCCCAGGGCCACCAGCTCAGGAGAAACTCCACTTACCATGGGCTTCCTTTTAACCCTAGTCAATCTCTAATTAAGGAAATGCCCTACAGGCTTGCCTGTCTACAGCCTGATCTATTTCTCAACTGGGGTTCCCTCCTCTTAGATGATTTTAGCTTGTGTCAAGTTGACATAAAACTAGCCAGCACACCAGAATGCTAAAAACCAAGTAAGAGAACAGCACAAAGCAGACTTTGTGAACTTGACTGAGTGGGTAAAATCATAGAAAATAAGCACATGAAAAATGTCTATTATTATATGATAATAATACTGTAATGATATAATAGCTACTATTATATCCTATTATATCGATTGGAACTAAACACTGGTCATCCCAAATAAAGCATGGACACTGAGTAAAATAAACTCAGCAATGCTGCTGGGACTGTGAACTGCTACAATCACTTCTGAAAAGTTTGTCTCTAAAATTTCAACATACACCTACCACATGACCAACTCTCAATACCTAGGTATTTACATCCCTGGCTGTATTTTAATCTGCAACAGCCCAAACTGGTAATAACAAAAATGTTTACCAGCCAGTTTATACATATACAAATTGGTATGCCTACACAATGAAATACTAGATCAATAAAAAGGTATGAACTTATCAACACAAGTAAGGAAAATGGATAAATCATGCATATTTGTGCTGAAAGAAGCCAGGTAAAAACTGAAATTTATCTAGTTTCCTAGATTCTAGAGGATCTTCAATTTAGACAAACAAATCAAGAATTTGACTCTAGGGTTCATATATGAATGAGAACATGAAACCTCTGTCATTCTGGGTCTGAGTTAATTCAAATTTAGTATATAGCTGGGGAGCATATACACTAAATGAATATAGTATCAAAATGGCGAATGAAGTCAAATCTCTATCACCACAGATTAGCCCAGCTCTCAGACTCAATCAGAGAAGTTTCTTTGTGTGGGGCCCAGTGGTTAAAGGAGAAACTTTTAATAGGTCAAAATGTAAAGATTAAGTGTTTATAGAGTGTTCAGCAACAGATGGGGCATCTGTATTATATCCCTTCCCTGCATGGCTCAGGGACCACCAAGGATGAGAGGCAGAAAGACTAGGAGCTAGAGGTTAGGAAGGAGCAGAACCTAACAGTGTCTTCTGGGCGTGGCAGAACTGCTGTCCTCGCAGCAGCTGTGCCAGCCTGCACAAGATCAAGCCAGCCAGCATCCCAGCACAGAGGGAGGGCCTCAGGAACCTTTATCCCAGCCTTTGACAGCTGAAGCTTTCTGAGAGAGGCAGAGGCAGGCCCAACACCATGAGTAAAATGGGCAGCACAAACTGTGCTCAGAGGACACAAAGTCAGGAGAGGGGGAGAGGCAGATCTGGGAGGAGAAGGAGAGGAGGAGGAGGAGGAGGAGGAGGAGGAGCAGGAAGAGGAGTATGGGGTGAACATAATAAAAACATACTATATGAATATATAAAATCCTCAAAGAAAAAATATATTAAAAATATGAAATCCAAATAAGTATTAATTCTGCTTATATGACAATATGGGAATGCAGACTAACAGTGACTACGCAGAAGGACAGTTGCCTGGAGTGAGAGAGAAAACACAAGAAACAGGAGAGAGGGACACAAATAGTCTCACACAACTCAGGAGTGACGGCTAAGTTTATCTTAATTGTGTTAACGATGTCACAGGTCACTGCATTTATTTAATAAATTACATAAAAATGAACCATGGGCTTGCCACCCAAAACCTAAGCTCAAAACCTGGTCCTCTTGCTCTCATTGTATCCCAACCCATTATCCTGGCTTCTCCAACAAGATGACCTTTACTTTAGATCTTGTATTCAATCCCCTGCTTTGCTTTCTGGATATAGATATAATTCCGTCTATGTAAATTAAAAAATATGTAGTCATTTAAAAATAAAAACAGTACCATAAGATGTACACTAATGTTTTAGGATTTACATGCTTGTTAATGAATTTCTGATTGTATATATGAAAGAATTTTTCTAGGAAACAACTGAGTTTTAGAATACATCACGATTTGGCTCTAAGAGACATTACTAAACTTCCTTCCCATCAATGTGCTATGCCAACACTACTCTTATTATCAATAAAGGCGACATTGTAGATTCATGTATGAATTTTGCTAACTGAATTGTAAAAAAGAGCATCTTATACTGTGATTTTTAGTGTTTTTAGATGTTTACTGACCAAGGGTATGTTTGTACTTGATTTTGTATGGAATATGAAACAATGACACAACTATAGATCTTTAGGAATATTCAATTTTCTTCCACTCTGTTATAAACTAATACAATATACATGCTTAGGTCTCTTTCTGAATTCTCTCTTCCACCTACCATGTTATCCATTCCTATGCAGACACCATAATATGTAAACCTGCACATTAATAATTTTGATGGTTACAGTCAGATGTACTGTATGAGAGAAAAATAAGTAAAAAATTAAAAAAAAAAATGTGACCCCACCCTTCAGTTCAATGAAATCTAGAATCACCTAGGAGATAGGCCCCTGGTCTTGCAATTGGGGGATTATCTTGACTAGCTTAACTGAGGTGTGAAGAGCCACCTACTGTGGGGGGCACCATTTTCTGGGCTGGAGTCCTGGACTGTAAAAATACAAACGCTGGGAACAAGGAATTATTGCTCTATGCTTCCTGACTGTGGAGTCAGGGTGGCCGACCAGCTGCCTCAGGCTTCTGTTCCTTTGAAACTTCTCTGTACCCTTGGCCTGGGAAACAGAATGACACTTTCCCCCTTAAAGTTGCACAGCAACAGGGAAAGGAACTAAGACACCACTACCGCCCTTGTGCCTGCAGTGTCCTGGTCCCTCTTCTCATCAAGATGAAAAAGAACCTTGCTGGACTTTTCATTGACAAACTTCTGAGTCTGTAAGTCAATGTGAAGAAAATGGACATTTCCATAGTATTCTACTATTGAAAACAGCTTCATAATTCTTTTGTGTGGAGGAATTGAACTAGTTTGTTAGATTTATTCCCAGGCATTAAGGCGACTCTATTGTAAATGATGTCTTATTTACATTTTTAGTTGCTTGATATGAAAAAAAAAAAAGAATCTGATTAAGCACGCTATTATTTCTAGATTTGTAGTTTCCTGGGGTGGGTTCCAAGGATAAAAATTATATTAATTGTAAATTTAGTTTTACTTCTTACTCCACTGCAATTTTGTGTCTGTATTTTTGTCACACCGTGCTTATTGGATCCTCAAGAAAACCCTGGCAGGAGGTAACGCTTCAGCGTCTCTCTCTCTCCTTCCTTTTTTCTTTTTAACTTCAATGAGTTAAAAGTTTTATTTACCTTTACTTTAGATTTTACTTCTTGGCTTCTTTGGATTAATCAATAGCAAACAAATAACTGAATATAGATGATAATTAACTGAAACTTTCAGTTCAAAAATCTTGAAATTTAAAGTATTAAGAATTTAGGTTTCATCCTATCCCAAATGAGTTTTTGGAGCAATCACATCACTGCTATTTTACTCTTGAAGCTGAGTCAGTTCAGTTCGCTTTCTTGTTTGCAGCTTCATCAAAATTCTGAACAAGCTTGCCCTCTTCCTCCAGCAGCAAGTTGTGCTTTTCCACTGCATCTGCCAGGGCCCTGTAGTTTGTCAGTGCCAAGCTGGGTTAAGATCCTGGGTGGCATTTCTGTCAGCTGCTGTCCCACAGTGGCTGGGAATCCTGCAGTGTGTGCATTGCCAGAAATGTCTGAATGTTAGTACATTTCTATTCCGCAGTTTGCACACCTACTAAACTTTTACACCAGATACTGCTTACTATTAACATCTGTAAGGAAAATTAGAGCTTGAAAGTGTTTGCTATAACAGACCATTTGAAAGCATTTCTTTCACCAGTGCACAGCTGTGTACTGATAGGGTTAGTTTCTTTGGTTTATCACAGGCTTTTTTACTTTGAAGGAAATGAGACCTCTTAAGGGACTAGAGTTGGTTGTGGTGAGGTGTCAGGGAGACTAGCTCAGAGTCCAGCTTCTGATGTTGAAGGTAGTAGCTCCAAAAGAAACTCAGGACAAACAACTATCTAGCCTAGGTGCCTATCCACAAGCCACACCCAGGCTGGACTGCAGGAGCACTCAGTACCTGGAGTTCCTCTTGACCCTTCTCATCCTGCTTCCCTACCCTATACTTCTCTGCCATTTCAGCCAGATGCTCTTGGTCCCTGCTCTCCTGGTCCTCTCTTCTGTCTTCCTGTCATGAAGTCCCCTGCACCCTGGTCTACCACTTTCTTTCTCGCTCCCCCCCCCCCCCACGGCCACCATCTTGACTCTCCCAGATGCCTCTGGCTGTACTATCCACCATCTCTACAATAAAAAAACCTTCATCTTAACCATACTGCAGAGCAGCCATGCCCTCGCTTTATACAGCAGTCAGACTTTCAACTTCTTCTTCCTACTTTATTAGTACTTTAAAAAGATGTGAAAGAAAGAAAGAAAGAAAGAAAGAAAGAAAGAAAGAAAGAAAGAAAGAAAGATAGATAGATAGATCTACCAAAAAGGCCTCCCATTTCATGATTCTGCAAGGGAGGGATCTGTTTTTGTTGCTCTGTTATCCTCACTTGGGAGTTTCCCTGTTGGTTTTGGCCACTGAATAGAGTGTAGCACTGTTGGGAATAGCCCTGGGGCTAATTATATTTGATGTTAATTCTGTTCTCCGGTGAGTGGTTGCAAACAAGGAATGAGTCAGCACTCAGGTGATTTCCTGTAAACCTACTTCCCACCTTAATTTGTAAAATAAAGGAGAGCTGGTGACTGGGCAGATAAAAGGGAAGGTGGAGCTGAAGGTGGGAGAGAGAAGGAGAAAATGGAAGAGGGAGAGGACACAGGAGGAGGAGGAGGAGGAAGAAGAAAAGTGAAGCAGAATCACATGGCCTGGAGAAACCGCAAGTTCTAAGGGGTCTCACAGACGGGAAAGATGGTAGTAGTAGTATTCTTAGCATCCAGATCATACTGGTCCTAAAGATTAAGCAAAGGAGAACTGCTTTCAGTTTGTCTCTGTTATGATTTATATATAGTCTCCTTAGCATGTCATGTATTGAATTCTTGGATCCCAGATGGTGGATCCAATCACTGAGGCAGGTCCACTATAGAGGTACCAGCTTCATTAATGGGCCAGATCCACTGAAGAGTTCATACTGTAGAGACATCTGTTGCTACCATAGACCTTAGCAACTTCAGTAGTCTTTCTTTTCTTGCTAGACTGAGAGCTGTTTACCATTACACCTACAGAAGTACCCCGTTGGCTTCTGAGTCGGCATATCTGAACTGCCAGTGCTTATGTTTTATGGTTGTGATGCAAAGCGCAGGTTGCACGAATACAAGCTGATACACCAGCATAGGCATTCTGCTAACTGCGAAAGCTACTAGGACTGGAGTGGGTACTACATACAGTACTCTGAACAAGGGGAAGAGTCAGGTTCTGGGTGGACGTAAAGTGTGAAGAACAGGTTCCTCACCATGCACAGAATAATGCACACTTAAAGTATGAGTCATCTCAGGAATTTTCTTAGTACTTTTAGACTTCCCTTGACTGGGTAACTGAGACTACAGAAAGCAACATAGTCTGGGGATGAGCTGGGTGGAGCTAGTACATAGATGACATAGCTCCTCAGTGAGAAAGTCCACTGTAAAGGGCAAATGCCCTTCCATATTCACAGCATCTCTTAGATGTCCAAGATTTGTGCACAACAGTCTTGGGTTATGCTTACTATTTCAAATCAATCATTTTCTGCTCATAAAAAAAAAGTCCCAATCCGAGTACAGTTGGAGGCTTCCCACAACGGTGCCTCTTCTTTTCTATAGTCGGATGTGCCAGAGCCTGTTGTGAGGCCCATATGATTACTTCTTTCTACTTCAAACTTGAATCCTCTTCCCTAGTAAAGGCTAGATAAAATCCAGAAACCTCATTATAGAATGGGGAAAAGTTTATGCTTGAACCAAAGTTAAATATCCATATACTGAAGTAAGCTATTCAGTTCACCAAATTTACACAGGAAACAAAGAGGGTTTTACCTGCAAAGTGCACTATACACACATACACAGTATGATTATCGTCAACTAGACAGGATTAAAAATCAGCATGGGAGGATATTTCTAGAAAGGTTTAATTGAGTAGAGAAGATCTACAATAAATGTAAATGGCATTATCCCATGGAGTGGGGTCTTGGACTGACACAAAAAGGAAAGGTGACCTGAGAACCAGCATTCGCCTCTGTCTGCTTCCTGACTGTGGACACACTGTGCCAGCTGCCCTACGTTCTTGAACTGTTGTGACAAACTGTGAGCCAGAGTAAACCCTTTCTTCCTTCAGTTGCTTTCATCAGGCACATTGTTACAGAATGAGAAAGTAACACATTGGTGACTTAATTTTAGACTTCTGGTTGGGACCACAGAGGAAAATTCCCATTTCTAATTAATAGCTAATAAAATAACAAATATTCTTCCAACACAATCAGGTTCAAACAGGCCTCATTTTATCATAAATGGAAATACACAAATAACATGATGGCAGTCCCAGAACAGGGATAGTCTAAATTCTAATGTCTTCTCTTGTATTACTGATTGCTGCCTTTGTAAAGTAAGGTAATATGGTTAGTTTTAACTGTCATAGCAAAAGGGATGAAACTAAAACAGATATCTAACCTTTACTTCAAATAATGTTTACTATTTTCATAGATCTAAGTTATCTGTAGAAGAGAATCATGATTAAGTAGTATGTCCTATCTTCTAAGGAACAGCTCAAAACCAGAATGCTATCTATCCATCTCAATCTTTTCTTTTATGTGGGGGGAGGGTTCTCAGTATGTATCCCAGGCTAATGTTTAATGAGGGAGAGGGGGTTTCAGTACATATCCCAGGCTAAGGTTCAAACTTGGGGTCCTTCTGTTTCAATCTCCCAAGAACTAGGATTATGTCATGATCATTACGAGAGATCGAAAAATCTCTATCATTACCACATTTTCCTGTTCATTTACCCAAATTATATGTGAAATGAGTGAAAACTAAGTGTCCAAGATCATCTTTAACCTAATGTGTAAGACAATGTCTGTCATTTAGCATATTTCAAAGCATTAACCTGGAGGTAATCTAGACTTCACCATATCAAAGGCATAATGTTTGAAAAACAAGGGATGTCAAAAATGTTTTCAACAACAGTAAGTTTTTAAAAAGGCTTTATGATTATTCTGACACCTGCTTGTAGGCTGCCCAATACCAGGGTTCATAATGTTCAAAAATAAATGTCTTATTATTTCCTTTATAGTATTAATATAACATTACCTAAAAATTCAAAACTTTACCAAGACAAACTCTCTTTAGCAAAATAGTAACAATTAAGCACATATCTAATTGAGTGACTAAAAAAATATTCTTAATATCATCTGGGAAATTATTACTAACCTGCTGAGGAGTAATAGTATCTCTGTAACTTGGTAAAATTTTTAGGGTGACACTTCCACTAATATTTTTCAATAATTCTTGTAATTCCTTTGGATTGTTTCCAACCTCATGGCCATTGACTTCCTTAATGATATCTCCCACGTGAAGCAGACCTTGTCGATCTATCATTCCTCCGTGAAGGATTCGGGCGATTACCAGATCATTATTTTCAACCCTAAATGTTACACCCTATAGAAAATTGAAAAAACAAACAAACATGCAAACATCAACAAATACAAGCAAAATAATTCTGAAACCAGGCTGGTGAACCCTGTTCCCATGTTTTTTCCTGTCCAATCTCAATAAAGTACAATTGTGATATTAGAGACCAGCCATTTTAATGGTTAGCCCTTAAAATCTAGTTGTATTCCACAGACAAAGGAAGCAGTAGAGAGTGCTGACTTGATCTGTTGCCACATCACTCTTTAGGAACCACAAGTAAAAAGTTTAAGAGGAAGCAATTAACTTCACTACTTATACTTTGTACTTTTTAGTACTTCAATATAACTTACTTCAGTATATACTTTAAATTTTACAATTTAAATATATTTAAGTTTATTAAATTTATATACTTTAAATTTTAAAAACAAATTTCTTGGTTTGGTGTAATTAATACTAAAAAAACAGACAATTTCTAAAAGGCTGTGAAGAAATAAAACTGTTTTCTGGTTTCCCACTGGCCTATTTATATCTTCTAAGTCAATTTATGATTTCATTTTGATTACATTTCCTAGGCTACATGACTGACAGATTATCTGCTGTGTATTTCTATGAAGGTCAACAAGACTGATGGAAGGAGCATGGGTGGTTCCCACAGTGTATCAGGAGCAGCCTGGGCAGTGCTACAATTCAGATCTAAGACAGCAGTCACTTGTCTACTCACCAATGGCTCTCCAGCTTTTTTGTGAATACCGAGAATACGGATGGCATCTACTGGCAATTGATTATTCAGAGAAGGAAAATTCATTTCTGGGCTAGAAGGAGGCGAATCATAACACTTTGATGCCACAATATCATGGGCCTCCAGGAGCGACTGTAAGGAGTCAAAACAGCCAGTGATTATTAGCTACTGGTGGAACAAGTTGCTAAAAATAATTTATTAGTTCATTATCACTGTAGAGTACTAAAAGTTTCTAAGGACACATTATTAAATTCCCAACATGAATTATGTCAAATACATATAAAATCTTTTTTGAAAAAGTAAAATGAAATCATTTTATTACCATTAACAATATCATATTCAGGTTTTCAGATTTGAAGAGACTAGTAGAATTTAGTCACATATTTTTATTTTAAAGTGTTATGTTCACTGAAAACAAAACTGGGTTTCAAAACCTAGCAGAGGGAGGTGACCGATTTCCTATCAGCAGGGTCAGCCACCTCTTCTGTCTTTACCACTAATTCCTATCTAGAAGGTTAAAAAAGTATATATATAAAACTGAGTGATAAAGACTGTAATTTTTATTATGTTGATATATTAGCAATATGATATACTTTGGACATGTACAAAAGGTATGCTAAAAATACCTATGAGAAAATAAATATCAGCAACTTCCATCACTAGTAGGAATTTGCATATTACCAATTAAGGATTTAGTCTATAAGAGATAGACTAAAGGAAGGAAAAAAAATCAGAAATGGTTACAGATATAATGTCCATCTTGCTTTCTATGTTTATTAATGTGTATGTTATTATGGATGATTTTGAGGTAGTTGTCCAGGAATTTCATTTTTTTATAATAAATATTTTAAAACTTCCTTACCCTAAAGGAGTTAAGTTTTAATTCACTACTTGCAATAACACTAAGTTAAAAAGTTTCTGAGTATGCAGAACACAAATTGAAACATAATAAATCAAACCAGAAGAGGGTGGCAAGTATCAACACATTCAAAAAATAAACAATCTGGGTTTCAGCTTAATTGGCGATTTCTGAAATTTTCATAAAATCATTTACAAAGATACTGTAAAACCAGCATTAGGAAGATGGCAGAGAAATACGTGCTTGCCCCCAAGCCTGAGTATTGTGCAAGATTCCTAGCACGCACATAAGAAGCTGGGTAGAGTGGTGCATGCCTGGGTCCCAGCTCTGAGAAGTGGGCACAAGAGGATAGTTCTGGCCTTGCTGGCCAACCAGTGATAAACTGTCTCAAAAAAGAAACAAAGAGAAGGGTGAGAGGGAGGGAGGGAAGGAGAAAGGGAGGGGAGTAGATGAGGAAAACATACATCAGACTTTGCCCATTAGACTTTGCATATATGAACACAGGTGAAACATACATGCAAGCATACATACAACACATCAAAAAACTCAGAAAGGAAAAGAACTTAGAAATCTCTATGAGAGGTTTTCCTATAAATGTTGGAAGCTACTCAAAGCTCTAACCTGGGCTTCTATTTTGAGATAGAGTTTTTGCTCCTGTGACTACATGAAACACTATTAATATAATTTTATCTCTCTGGTCAAGAATTTTTCAGGAGCTCCATAGTTGTATACAAAAAGGCTGCTCCCACCTGGTTAAAGTCAGGATAATTTGAATGCCAAAAGGAGTAACTATTCTAGAGAATTGAAACTCCACATTTAGAGAAAAAAACCAACCAACCAACCAACCCAGGTGCATAAAATTACTTAGCAAAGAAAAGGACTAAAAGGCTCACTTGTTACCAATTGAAGATGACGTTTTCAACAAGTACTTTAAAAACTGGTAAAGACTAGTACTCATCATTGTGCTGCCTTCCCAGTAGGGATGTTACAGGCGGAAGGCCAGCTGAAGATAAACTCCAGGTTCACAGAACAATGTCAGCTCACATATATAAAATGACACAATTTGGAAAATGCTATTTTGTAATCTCTAATGAAAATATTGATTTAGGCAAGGATTATTAATTTATGTTTATGTACAGAAGTAGTTCTGAACTTTCCTAACGTTGTGACACTTTAATCCAGTTCCTCATGTTGTGGTGACCCCCAACTATAAAATTATTTTCATTGACACTTTATAACTGTAATTTTGCTAGTGTTATGAATCATAACATATATACATGTTGTTGTTTTTTGTTCTGGTGGTTGTAGGAGAACCCTGAAAGAATCATTAAACCTCTAAAGGAGTCAAGACCCAAAGGTTGACAACCATTGATCTAGCAGTAACTGGTTGTAAGAAAATTAGCACTAGTATAATGTTGGCCTGCTATGGTGACACATGCTTATAATCCCTGCTCTCTGCAGGCTGAGGTGGAGAGAACAGTGAAAGAGGCCAGCTTGTGCCCTGTAACCAGACCTATCCCAACAAAGAAACAAGTAACAACCCCCTCCCCCACCACCCATGAAAGCATCTGTGCAACAAGCAAATAACAGTACACTACATTACTTCCCAGGGGAGAGAATTTCAAAGGATAAGATGTCACAGACTGTAATCAAGATACCAATTTCAGTACCAATAGGTAGGGAATCAGGTAGTCTACATTTTCCAATACTCATTTTGCATCATCATTTAAGATGCATTCAAGTTCAAAGTAATGTGTTTGAGAACTGAGTCATTAATCCTTTAATAAGAACTTCCAAATACCACATCAGAAAATCGATCAGATAAATCAGGAAGTGGGACACTGAGCTTAGTCTCTTCCACTGAGCACCCCACTCAGGACAGCAATGGGGATCCCACATGGACTGTTAATTCATATGTATAGTATCCTGGCCCCAGGGTTTCCCAGCCCCTAAGATAAAAGTCAAACACTTCACAATGCCTTACAGAAACTCAATTACTTAGCTTCTCATAAAGTGGTTTAAAAAGCAAAAGAGTATTACTATCTAATTTTGAGGACAAAGAGTGTAGAAAAAAAGTGTCACTTTCTTTTTCTGCTAAAATGCAATGTCGCTGTCACAGTGAGTGAGCACACACAGCTGATGTACTTCTCCAGATTCCACTCACTTGGTACTTTCCTCCTCCTCTCGATGGCCACACACTCTTATTACAGGGTTAAAACAAAAACAACCTATTGTCTCTGTTCTGAAGTGCATTTTTCTTTGTGAAACTGCTTAACTCACACAGGTCAGTTGTTTTTTTGAATCTATAGAATGAAGTACACTATGTGATAGTCCCTATCGCTAGACAAACCTTTCCTGTCATCTTTTCATCATGGGTTTCACTGAATTCACCCTGATCCTGAAACAATTTTTTTTTTTAGTTTATTTATATTTATTTATTTATTTTAAGATAAGTTCATTAAAGCATCTTTATTTTTAGATTTGTATCTAGAAAGTTAAATATAATCCCATATTATAACATCACAATCTCTAATTCCATAAAAATCTCAAAATCTCACAATATTTAGATTATGTTTTACTTTTCTTCATATTTTATTTATTGTTTTTTTTTATTATTATTATTTTCTTTATTTACATTTCAAATGCTATCCCGAAAGTTTCCCATACCCTCCCCCCACCTCTGCTCCCCTACCCACCCACTC